>NC_133272.1:26554963-26861246 GCF_965140265.1 Lepidochelys kempii
ATTTGTGTGTGTTTTTGTATTGGTATTATCTGTATGTGTAGAGGCTTGGAGGGGCTAGGTGCTGTGAGAGAAGCTGAGCCCTGATTAGGGGCGGGGCTTCACTGACTAGGGGTCCTATAAAGGTAGCAGCCAGTCAGGCAGCGGCACAGGAGCTAGCAAACAGAGCTGTGAACAGGGGAGTTTGAGTGGGAGTTCTGTTGGAGGAGAAGGTATTTGTGTGTGTTTTTGTATTGGTAGTATCTGTATGTGTAGAGGCTTGGAGTGGCTAGGTGCTGCGAGAGAAGCTGAGCCCTGATTAGGGGGCGGGGCTTCACTGACTAGGGGTCGTATAAAGGTAGCAGCCAGTCAGGCAGCGGCACAGGAGCTAGCAAACAGAGCTGTGAACAGGGGAGTTTGAGTGGGAGTTCTGTTGGAGGAGAAGGTATTTGTGTGTGTTTTTGTATTGGTAGTATCTGTATGTGTAGAGGCTTGGAGTGGCTAGGTGCTGCGAGAGAAGCTGAGCCCTGATTAGGGGGCGGGGCTTCACTGACTAGGGGTCCTATAAAGGTAGCAGCCAGTCAGGCAGCGGCACAGGAGCTAGCAAACAGAGCTGTGAACAGGGGAGTTTGAGTGGGAGTTCTGTTGGAGGAGAAGGTATTTGTGTGTGTTTTTGTATTGGTAGTATCTGTATGTGTAGAGCCTTGGAGGGGCTAGGTGCTGCGAGAGAAGCTGAGCCCTGATTAGGGGGCGGGGCTTCACTGACTAGGGGTCCTATAAAGGTAGCAGCCCGTCAGGCAGCGGCATAGGAGCTTGCAAACAGACCTGTAAACAGGGGAGTTTGAGTGGGAGTTCTGTTGGAGGAGAACGTATTTGTGTGTGTTTTTGTATTGGTATTATCTGTATGTGTAGAGGCTTGGAGGGGCTTTGTGCTGGGAGAGAAGCTGAGCCCTGATTAGGGGGCGGGGCTTCACTGACTAGGGGTCCTATAAAGGTAGCAGCCAGTCAGGCAGCGGCACAGGAGCTAGCAAACAGAGCTGTGAACAGGGGAGTTTGAGTGGGAGTTCTGTTGGAGGAGAAGGTATTTGTGTGTGTTTTTGTATTGGTAGTATCTGTATGTGTAGAGGCTTGAAGGGGCTAGGTGCTGCGAGAGAAGCTGAGCCCTGATTAGGGGGCGGGGCTTCACTGACGAGGGGTCCTATAAAGGTAGCAGCCAGTCAGGCAGCGGCACAGGAGCTAGCAAACAGAGCTGTGAACAGGGGAGTTTGAGTGGGAGTTCTGTTGGAGGAGAAGGTATTAGTGTGTGTTTTTGTATTGGTATTATCTGTATGTGTAGAGGCTTGGAGGGGCTTTGTGCTGGGAGAGAAGCTGGGCCCTGATTAGGGGGCGGGGCTTCACTGACTAGGTGTCCTATAAAGGGAGCAGCCAGTCAGGCAGCGGCACAGACAGCTGCAGCGGCACAGGAGCTAGCAAACTGAGCTGTAAACAGGGGGGTTTGAGTGGGAGTTCTGTTGGAGGAGAAGGTATTTGTGTGTGTTTTTGTATTGGTATTATCTGTATGTGTTGAGGCTTGGAGGGGCTTTGTGATGGGAGAGAAGCTGGGCCCTGATTAGGGGGCGGGGCTTCACTGATTAGGGGTCCTAGAAAGGGAGCAGCCAGTCAGGCAGCGGCACAGGAGCTAGCAAACAGAGCTGTGAACAGGGGAGTTTGAGTGGGAGTTCTGTTGGAGGAGAACGTATTTGTGTGTGTTTTTGTATTGGTAGTATCTGTATGTGTAGAGGCTTGGAGGGGCTAGGTGCTGCGAGAGAAGCAGAGCCCTGATTAGGGGGCGGGGCTTCACTGACTAGGGGTCCTATAAAGGTAGCAGCCAGTCAGGCAGCGGAACAGACAGCTGCAGCGGCACAGGGGCTAGCAAACAGAGCTCTAAACAGGGGAGTTTGAGTGGGAGTTCTGTTGTAGGAGAAGGTATTTGTGTGTGTTTGGTTTTGTATTGGTAGTATCTGTATGTGTAGAGGCTTGAAGGGGCTTTGTGCTGGAAGAGAAGCTGAGCCCTGGTTTGGGGGCGGGGCTTCAGTGACTAGGGGTCCAATAAAGGTAGCTGCCAGTCAGGCAGCGGCACAGGAGCTAGCAAACAGACCTGTAAACAGGGGAGTTTGAGTGGGAGTTCTGTTGGAGGAGAACGTATTTGTGTGTGTTTTTGTATTGGTATTATCTGTATGTGTAGAGGCTTGAAGGGGCTAGGTGCTGCGAGAGAAGCTGAGCCCTGATTAGGGGGCGGGGCTTCACTGACGAGGGGTCCTATAAAGGTAGCAGCCAGTCAGGCAGCGGCACAGGAGCTAGCAAACAGAGCTGTGAACAGGGGAGTTTGAGTGGGAGTTCTGTTGGAGGAGAAGGTATTTGTGTGTGTTTGGTTTTGCATTGGTAGTATCTGTATGTGCAGGGGCTTTGTGCTGGGAGAGAAGCTGAGCCCTGATCAGGGGGCGGGGCTTCACTGACTAGGGGTCCTATAAAGGTAGGAGCCAGTCAGGCAGTGGCACAGAGAGCTGCAGCGGCAGAGGAGCTTGCAAACAGAGTTGTAAACAGGGGAGTTTGAGTGCGAGTTCTGTTGCAGGAGAAGGTATTTGTGTGTGTTTTTGTATTGGTAGTATCTGTATGTGTAGAGGCTTGGAGGGGCTAGGTGCTGCGAGAGAAGCTGAGCCCTGATTAGGGGGCGGGGCTTCACTGACTAGGGGTCCTATAAAGGTAGCAGCCAGTCAGGCAGCGGCACAGGAGCTTGCAAACAGAGTTGTAAACAGGGGAGTTTGAGTGCGAGTTCTGTTGGAGGAGAAGGTATTTGTGTGTGTTTTTGTATTCGTATTATCTGTATGTGTAGAGGCTTGGAGGGGCTTTGTGATGGGAGAGAAGCTGGGCCCTGATTAGGGGGCGGGGCTTCACTGATTAGCGGTCCTATAAAGGTAGCAGCCAGTCAGGCAGCGGCACAGACAGCTGCAGTGGCACAGCAGCTAGCAAACAGAGCTGTAAAGAGGGGAGTTTGAGTGGGAGTTCTGTTGGAGGAGAAGGTATTTGTGTGTGTTCGGTTTTGTATTGGTAGTATCTGTTTGTGTACGGGCTTTGTGCTGGGACAGAAGCTGAGCCCTGATTAGGGGGCGGGGCTTCACTGACTAGGGGTCCTATAAAGGTAGCAGCCAGTCAGGCAGCGGCACAGGAGCTAGCAAACAGACCTGTAAACAGGGGAGTTTGAGTGGGAATTCTGTTGGAGGAGAACGTATTTGTGTGTGTTTTTGTATTGGTATTATCTGTATGTGTAGAGGCTTGGAGGGGCTTTGTGCTGGGAGAGAAGCTGAGCCCTGATTAGGGGGCGGGGCTTCACTGACTAGGGGTCCTATAAAGGTAGCAGCCAGTCAGGCAGCGGCACAGGAGCTAGCAAACAGAGCTGTGAACAGGGGAGTTTGAGTGGGAGTTCTGTTGGAGGAGAAGGTATTTGTGTGTGTTTGGTTTTTTATTGGTAGTATCTGTATGTGTCGGGGTTTGCGGAGCTTTGTGCTTGGAGAGAAGCTGAACCCTGATTAGGGGGCGGGGCTTCACTGACTAGGGGTCCTATAAAGGTAGCAGCCAGTCAGGCAGCGGAACAGACAGCTGCAGTGGCACAGGAGCTAGCAAACAGAGCTGTGAACAGGGGCGTTTGAGTGGGAGTTCTGTTGGAGGAGAAGGTATTTGTGTGTGTTTTTGTATTGGTATTATCTGTATGTGTAGAGGCTTGGAGGGGCTAGGTGCTGTGAGAGAAGCTGAGCCCTGATTAGGGGCGGGGCTTCACTGACTAGGGGTCCTATAAAGGTAGCAGCCAGTCAGGCAGCGGAACAGACAGCTGCAGTGGCACAGGAGCTAGCAAACAGAGCTGTGAACAGGGGAGTTTGAGTGGGAGTTCTGTTGGAGGAGAAGGTATTTGTGTGTTTTTTTGTATTGGTAGTATCTGTATATGTAGAGGCTTGGAGGGGCTTTGTGCTGGGAGAGAAGCTGAACCCTGATTAGGGGGCGGGGCTTCACTGACGAGGGGTCCTATAAAGGTAGCAGCCAGTCAGGCAGCGGCACAGGAGCTAGCAAACAGAGCTGTAAGCAGCGGAGTTTGAGTGGGAGTTCTGTTGGAGGAGAAGGTATTTGTGTGTTTTTTTGTATTGGTAGTATCTGTATATGTAGAGGCTTGGAGGGGCTTTGTGCTGGGAGAGAAGCTGAACCCTGATTAGGGGGCGGGGCTTCACTGACTAGGGATCCTATAAAGGTAGCAGCCAGTCAGGCAGCGGAACAGACAGCTGCAGCGGCACAGGAGCTAGCAAACAGAGCTGTAAACAGGGGAGTTTGAGTGGGAGTTCTGTTGGAGGAGAAGGTATTTGTGTGTGTTTGGTTTTGTATTGGTAGTTCCTGTATGTGTAGAGGTTTGAAGGGGCTTTGTGCTGGGAGAGAAGCTGAGCCCTGGTTTGGGGGCGGGGCTTCAGTGACTAGGGGTCCTATAAAGGTAGCAGCCAGTCAGGCAGCGGCACAGGAGCTAGCAAACAGACCTGTAAACAGGGGAGTTTGAGTGGGAGTTCTGTTGGAGGAGAACGTATTTGTGTGTGTTTTTGTGTTGGTATTATCTGTATGTGTAGAGGCTTGGAGGGGCTTTGTGCTGGGAGAGAAGCTGGGCCCTGATTAGGGGGCGGGGCTTCACTGATTAGGGGCCCTAGAAAGGGAGCAGCCAGTCAGGCAGCGGCACAGACAGCTGCAGTGGCACAGGAGCTAGCAAACAGAGCTGTAAAGAGGGGAGTTTGAGTGGGAGTTCTGTTGGAGGAGAAGGTATTTGTGTGTTTTTTTGTATTGGTAGTATCTGTATATGTAGAGGCTTGGAGGGGCTAGGTGCTGCGAGAGAAGCTGAGCCCTGATTAGGGGGCGGGGCTTCACTGACTAGGGGTCCTATAAAGGTAGCAGCCAGTCAGGCAGCGGCACAGGAGCTAGCAAACAGAGCTGTGAACAGGGGAGTTTGAGTGGGAGTTCTGTTGGAGGAGAAGGTATTTGTGTGTGTTTTTGTATTGGTAGTATCTGTATGTGTAGAGGCTTGGAGGGGCTAGGTGCTGCGAGAGAAGCTGAGCCCTGATTAGGGGGCGGGGCTTCACTGACTTGGGGTCCTATAAAGGTAGCAGCCCGTCAGGCAGCGGCACAGGAGCTAGCAAACAGACCTGTAAACAGGGGAGTTTGAGTGGGAGTTCTGTTGGAGGAGAAGGTATTTGTGTGTGTTTTTGTATTGGTATTATCTGTATGTGTAGAGGCTTGGAGGGGCTAGGTGCTGTGAGAGAAGCTGAGCCCTGATTAGGGGCGGGGCTTCACTGACTAGGGGTCCTATAAAGGTAGCAGCCAGTCAGGCAGCGGCACAGGAGCTAGCAAACAGAGCTGTGAACAGGGGAGTTTGAGTGGGAGTTCTGTTGTAGGAGAAGGTATTTGTGTGTGTTTGGTTTTGTATTGGTAGTATCTGTATGTGTAGAGGCTTGAAGGGGCTTTGTGCTGGAAGAGAAGCTGAGCCCTGGTTTGGGGGCGGGGCTTCAGTGACTAGGGGTCCAATAAAGGTAGCAGCCAGTCAGGCAGCGGCACAGGAGCTAGCAAACAGACCTGTAAACAGGGGAGTTTGAGTGGGAGTTCTGTTGGAGGAGAACGTATTTGTGTGTGTTTTTGTATTGGTATTATCTGTATGTGTAGAGGCTTGAAGGGGCTAGGTGCTGCGAGAGAAGCTGAGCCCTGATTAGGGGGCGGGGCTTCACTGACGAGGGGTCCTATAAAGGTAGCAGCCAGTCAGGCAGCGGCACAGGAGCTAGCAAACAGAGCTGTGAACAGGGGAGTTTGAGTGGGAGTTCTGTTGGAGGAGAAGGTATTTGTGTGTGTTTGGTTTTGCATTGGTAGTATCTGTATGTGCAGGGGCTTTGTGCTGGGAGAGAAGCTGAGCCCTGATCAGGGGGCGGGGCTTCACTGACTAGGGGTCCTATAAAGGTAGGAGCCAGTCAGGCAGTGGCACAGAGAGCTGCAGCGGCAGAGGAGCTTGCAAACAGAGTTGTAAACAGGGGAGTTTGAGTGCGAGTTCTGTTGCAGGAGAAGGTATTTGTGTGTGTTTTTGTATTGGTAGTATCTGTATGTGTAGAGGCTTGGAGGGGCTAGGTGCTGCGAGAGAAGCTGAGCCCTGATTAGGGGGCGGGGCTTCACTGACTAGGGGTCCTATAAAGGTAGCAGCCAGTCAGGCAGCGGCACAGGAGCTTGCAAACAGAGTTGTAAACAGGGGAGTTTGAGTGCGAGTTCTGTTGGAGGAGAAGGTATTTGTGTGTGTTTTTGTATTCGTATTATCTGTATGTGTAGAGGCTTGGAGGGGCTTTGTGATGGGAGAGAAGCTGGGCCCTGATTAGGGGGCGGGGCTTCACTGATTAGCGGTCCTATAAAGGTAGCAGCCAGTCAGGCAGCGGCACAGACAGCTGCAGTGGCACAGCAGCTAGCAAACAGAGCTGTAAAGAGGGGAGTTTGAGTGGGAGTTCTGTTGGAGGAGAAGGTATTTGTGTGTGTTCGGTTTTGTATTGGTAGTATCTGTTTGTGTACGGGCTTTGTGCTGGGACAGAAGCTGAGCCCTGATTAGGGGGCGGGGCTTCACTGACTAGGGGTCCTATAAAGGTAGCAGCCAGTCAGGCAGCGGCACAGGAGCTAGCAAACAGACCTGTAAACAGGGGAGTTTGAGTGGGAATTCTGTTGGAGGAGAACGTATTTGTGTGTGTTTTTGTATTGGTATTATCTGTATGTGTAGAGGCTTGGAGGGGCTTTGTGCTGGGAGAGAAGCTGAGCCCTGATTAGGGGGCGGGGCTTCACTGACTAGGGGTCCTATAAAGGTAGCAGCCAGTCAGGCAGCGGCACAGGAGCTAGCAAACAGAGCTGTGAACAGGGGAGTTTGAGTGGGAGTTCTGTTGGAGGAGAAGGTATTTGTGTGTGTTTGGTTTTTTATTGGTAGTATCTGTATGTGTCGGGGTTTGCGGAGCTTTGTGCTTGGAGAGAAGCTGAACCCTGATTAGGGGGCGGGGCTTCACTGACTAGGGGTCCTATAAAGGTAGCAGCCAGTCAGGCAGCGGAACAGACAGCTGCAGTGGCACAGGAGCTAGCAAACAGAGCTGTGAACAGGGGCGTTTGAGTGGGAGTTCTGTTGGAGGAGAAGGTATTTGTGTGTGTTTTTGTATTGGTATTATCTGTATGTGTAGAGGCTTGGAGGGGCTAGGTGCTGTGAGAGAAGCTGAGCCCTGATTAGGGGCGGGGCTTCACTGACTAGGGGTCCTATAAAGGTAGCAGCCAGTCAGGCAGCGGAACAGACAGCTGCAGTGGCACAGGAGCTAGCAAACAGAGCTGTGAACAGGGGAGTTTGAGTGGGAGTTCTGTTGGAGGAGAAGGTATTTGTGTGTTTTTTTGTATTGGTAGTATCTGTATATGTAGAGGCTTGGAGGGGCTTTGTGCTGGGAGAGAAGCTGAACCCTGATTAGGGGGCGGGGCTTCACTGACGAGGGGTCCTATAAAGGTAGCAGCCAGTCAGGCAGCGGCACAGGAGCTAGCAAACAGAGCTGTAAGCAGCGGAGTTTGAGTGGGAGTTCTGTTGGAGGAGAAGGTATTTGTGTGTTTTTTTGTATTGGTAGTATCTGTATATGTAGAGGCTTGGAGGGGCTTTGTGCTGGGAGAGAAGCTGAACCCTGATTAGGGGGCGGGGCTTCACTGACTAGGGATCCTATAAAGGTAGCAGCCAGTCAGGCAGCGGAACAGACAGCTGCAGCGGCACAGGAGCTAGCAAACAGAGCTGTAAACAGGGGAGTTTGAGTGGGAGTTCTGTTGGAGGAGAAGGTATTTGTGTGTGTTTGGTTTTGTATTGGTAGTTCCTGTATGTGTAGAGGTTTGAAGGGGCTTTGTGCTGGGAGAGAAGCTGAGCCCTGGTTTGGGGGCGGGGCTTCAGTGACTAGGGGTCCTATAAAGGTAGCAGCCAGTCAGGCAGCGGCACAGGAGCTAGCAAACAGACCTGTAAACAGGGGAGTTTGAGTGGGAGTTCTGTTGGAGGAGAACGTATTTGTGTGTGTTTTTGTGTTGGTATTATCTGTATGTGTAGAGGCTTGGAGGGGCTTTGTGCTGGGAGAGAAGCTGGGCCCTGATTAGGGGGCGGGGCTTCACTGATTAGGGGCCCTAGAAAGGGAGCAGCCAGTCAGGCAGCGGCACAGACAGCTGCAGTGGCACAGGAGCTAGCAAACAGAGCTGTAAAGAGGGGAGTTTGAGTGGGAGTTCTGTTGGAGGAGAAGGTATTTGTGTGTTTTTTTGTATTGGTAGTATCTGTATATGTAGAGGCTTGGAGGGGCTAGGTGCTGCGAGAGAAGCTGAGCCCTGATTAGGGGGCGGGGCTTCACTGACTAGGGGTCCTATAAAGGTAGCAGCCAGTCAGGCAGCGGCACAGGAGCTAGCAAACAGAGCTGTGAACAGGGGAGTTTGAGTGGGAGTTCTGTTGGAGGAGAAGGTATTTGTGTGTGTTTTTGTATTGGTAGTATCTGTATGTGTAGAGGCTTGGAGGGGCTAGGTGCTGCGAGAGAAGCTGAGCCCTGATTAGGGGGCGGGGCTTCACTGACTTGGGGTCCTATAAAGGTAGCAGCCCGTCAGGCAGCGGCACAGGAGCTAGCAAACAGACCTGTAAACAGGGGAGTTTGAGTGGGAGTTCTGTTGGAGGAGAAGGTATTTGTGTGTGTTTTTGTATTGGTATTATCTGTATGTGTAGAGGCTTGGAGGGGCTAGGTGCTGTGAGAGAAGCTGAGCCCTGATTAGGGGCGGGGCTTCACTGACTAGGGGTCCTATAAAGGTAGCAGCCAGTCAGGCAGCGGCACAGGAGCTAGCAAACAGAGCTGTGAACAGGGGAGTTTGAGTGGGAGTTCTGTTGGAGGAGAAGGTATTTGTGTGTGTTTTTGTATTGGTAGTATCTGTATGTGTAGAGGCTTGGAGGGGCTAGGTGCTGCGAGAGAAGCTGAGCCCTGATTAGGGGGCGGGGCTTCACTGACTTGGGGTCCTATAAAGGTAGCAGCCCGTCAGGCAGCGGCACAGGAGCTAGCAAACAGACCTGTAAACAGGGGAGTTTGAGTGGGAGTTCTGTTGGAGGAGAACGTATTTGTGTGTGTTTTTGTATTGGTATTATCTGTATGTGTAGAGGCTTGGAGGGGCTTTGTGCTGGGAGAGAAGCTGGGCCCTGATTAGGGGGCGGGGCTTCACTGATTAGGGGTCCTAGAAAGGGAGCAGCCAGTCAGGCAGCGGCACAGACAGCTGCAGTGGCACAGGAGCTAGCAAACAGAGCTGTAAAGAGGGGAGTTTGAGTGGGAGTTCTGTTGGAGGAGAAGGTATTTGTGTGTGTTTGGTTTTGTATTGGTAGTATCTGTATGTGTAGAGGCTTGGAGAGGCTTTGTGCTGGGAGAGAAGCTGAACCCTGATTAGGGGGCGGGGCTTCACTGACTAGGGGTCCTATAAAGGTAGCAGCCAGTCAGGCAGCGGAACAGACAGCTGCAGTGGCACAGGAGCTAGCAAACAGAGCTGTGAACAGGGGCGTTTGAGTGGGAGTTCTGTTGGAGGAGAAGGTATTTGTGTGTGTTTTTGTATTGGTATTATCTGTATGTGTAGAGGCTTGGAGGGGCTAGGTGCTGTGAGAGAAGCTGAGCCCTGATTAGGGGCGGGGCTTCACTGACTAGGGGTTCTATAAAGGTAGCAGCCAGTCAGGCAGCGGCACAGACAGCTGCAGTGGCACAGGAGCTAGCAAACAGAGCTGTGAACAGGGGAGTTTGAGTGGGAGTTCTGTTGGAGGAGAAGGTATTTGTGTGTGTTTGGTTTTGCATTGGTAGTATCTGTATGTGCAGGGGCTTTGTGCTGGGAGAGAAGCTGAGCCCTGATCAGGGGGCGGGGCTTCACTGACTAGGGGTCCTATAAAGGTAGGAGCCAGTCAGGCAGTGGCACAGAGAGCTGCAGCGGCAGAGGAGCTTGCAAACAGAGTTGTAAACAGGGGAGTTTGAGTGCGAGTTCTGTTGGAGGAGAAGGTATTTGTGTGTGTTTTTGTATTGGTAGTATCTGTATGTGTAGAGGCTTGGAGGGGCTAGGTGCTGCGAGAGAAGCTGAGCCCTGATTAGGGGGCGGGGCTTCAGTGACTAGGGGTCCTATAAAGGTAGCAGCCAGTCAGGCAGCGGCACAGGAGCTAGCAAACAGAGCTGTAAACAGGGGAGTTTGAGTGGGAGTTCTGTTGGAGGAGAAGGTATTTGTGTGTGTTTTTGTATTGGTAGTATCTGTATGTGTAGAGGCTTGGAGTGGCTAGGTGCTGCGAGAGAAGCTGAGCCCTGATTAGGGGGCGGGGCTTCACTGACTAGGGGTCCTATAAAGGTAGCAGTCAGTCAGGCAGCGGCACAGGAGCTAGCAAACAGAGCTGTGAACAGGGGAGTTTGAGTGGGAGTTCTGTTGGAGGAGAAGGTATTTGTGTGTGTTTTTGTATTGGTAGTATCTGTATGTGTAGAGGCTTGCAGTGGCTAGGTGCTGCGAGAGAAGCTGAGCCCTGATTAGGGGGCGGGGCTTCACTGACTAGGGGTCCTATAAAGGTAGCAGCCCGTCAGGCAGCGGCATAGGAGCTTGCAAACAGACCTGTAAACAGGGGAGTTTGAGTGGGAGTTCTGTTGGAGGAGAAAGTATTTGTGTGTGTTTTTGTATTGGTATTACCTGTATGTGTAGAGGCTTGGAGGGGCTTTGTGCTGGGAGAGAAGCTGGGCCCTGATTAGGGGGCGGGGCTTCACTGACTAGGGGTCCTATAAAGGTAGCAGCCAGTCAGGCAGCGGAACAGACAGCTGCAGTGGCACAGGAGCTAGCAAACAGAGCTCTAAACAGGGGAGTTTGAGTGGGAGTTCTGTTGGACGAGAAGGTATTTGTGTGTGTTTGGTTTTGTATTGGTAGTATCTGTATGTGTAGAGGCTTGGAGGGGCTTTGTGCTGGGAGAGAAGCTGAGCCCTGATTAGGGGGCGGGGCTTCACTGACTAGGGGTCCTATAAAGGTAGCAGCCAGTCAGGCAGCGGAACATACAGCTGCAGTGGCACAGGAGCTAGCAAACAGAGCTGTGAACAGGGGCGTTTGAGTGGGAGTTCTGTTGGAGGAGAAGGTATTTGTGTGTGTTTTTGTATTGGTATTATCTGTATGTGTAGAGGCTTGGAGGGGCTAGGTGCTGTGAGAGAAGCTGAGCCCTGATTAGGGGCGGGGCTTCACTGACTAGGGGTCCTATAAAGGTAGCAGCCAGTCAGGCAGCGGCACAGGAGCTAGCAAACAGAGCTGTGAACAGGGGAGTTTGAGTGGGAGTTCTGTTGGAGGAGAAGGTATTTGTGTGTGTTTTTGTATTGGTAGTATCTGTATGTGTAGAGGCTTGGAGTGGCTAGGTGCTGCGAGAGAAGCTGAGCCCTGATTAGGGGGCGGGGCTTCACTGACTAGGGGTCGTATAAAGGTAGCAGCCAGTCAGGCAGCGGCACAGGAGCTAGCAAACAGAGCTGTGAACAGGGGAGTTTGAGTGGGAGTTCTGTTGGAGGAGAAGGTATTTGTGTGTGTTTTTGTATTGGTAGTATCTGTATGTGTAGAGGCTTGGAGTGGCTAGGTGCTGCGAGAGAAGCTGAGCCCTGATTAGGGGGCGGGGCTTCACTGACTAGGGGTCCTATAAAGGTAGCAGCCAGTCAGGCAGCGGCACAGGAGCTAGCAAACAGAGCTGTGAACAGGGGAGTTTGAGTGGGAGTTCTGTTGGAGGAGAAGGTATTTGTGTGTGTTTTTGTATTGGTAGTATCTGTATGTGTAGAGCCTTGGAGGGGCTAGGTGCTGCGAGAGAAGCTGAGCCCTGATTAGGGGGCGGGGCTTCACTGACTAGGGGTCCTATAAAGGTAGCAGCCCGTCAGGCAGCGGCATAGGAGCTTGCAAACAGACCTGTAAACAGGGGAGTTTGAGTGGGAGTTCTGTTGGAGGAGAACGTATTTGTGTGTGTTTTTGTATTGGTATTATCTGTATGTGTAGAGGCTTGGAGGGGCTTTGTGCTGGGAGAGAAGCTGAGCCCTGATTAGGGGGCGGGGCTTCACTGACTAGGGGTCCTATAAAGGTAGCAGCCAGTCAGGCAGCGGCACAGGAGCTAGCAAACAGAGCTGTGAACAGGGGAGTTTGAGTGGGAGTTCTGTTGGAGGAGAAGGTATTTGTGTGTGTTTTTGTATTGGTAGTATCTGTATGTGTAGAGGCTTGAAGGGGCTAGGTGCTGCGAGAGAAGCTGAGCCCTGATTAGGGGGCGGGGCTTCACTGACGAGGGGTCCTATAAAGGTAGCAGCCAGTCAGGCAGCGGCACAGGAGCTAGCAAACAGAGCTGTGAACAGGGGAGTTTGAGTGGGAGTTCTGTTGGAGGAGAAGGTATTAGTGTGTGTTTTTGTATTGGTATTATCTGTATGTGTAGAGGCTTGGAGGGGCTTTGTGCTGGGAGAGAAGCTGGGCCCTGATTAGGGGGCGGGGCTTCACTGACTAGGTGTCCTATAAAGGGAGCAGCCAGTCAGGCAGCGGCACAGACAGCTGCAGCGGCACAGGAGCTAGCAAACTGAGCTGTAAACAGGGGGGTTTGAGTGGGAGTTCTGTTGGAGGAGAAGGTATTTGTGTGTGTTTTTGTATTGGTATTATCTGTATGTGTTGAGGCTTGGAGGGGCTTTGTGATGGGAGAGAAGCTGGGCCCTGATTAGGGGGCGGGGCTTCACTGATTAGGGGTCCTAGAAAGGGAGCAGCCAGTCAGGCAGCGGCACAGGAGCTAGCAAACAGAGCTGTGAACAGGGGAGTTTGAGTGGGAGTTCTGTTGGAGGAGAACGTATTTGTGTGTGTTTTTGTATTGGTAGTATCTGTATGTGTAGAGGCTTGGAGGGGCTAGGTGCTGCGAGAGAAGCAGAGCCCTGATTAGGGGGCGGGGCTTCACTGACTAGGGGTCCTATAAAGGTAGCAGCCAGTCAGGCAGCGGAACAGACAGCTGCAGCGGCACAGGGGCTAGCAAACAGAGCTCTAAACAGGGGAGTTTGAGTGGGAGTTCTGTTGTAGGAGAAGGTATTTGTGTGTGTTTGGTTTTGTATTGGTAGTATCTGTATGTGTAGAGGCTTGAAGGGGCTTTGTGCTGGAAGAGAAGCTGAGCCCTGGTTTGGGGGCGGGGCTTCAGTGACTAGGGGTCCAATAAAGGTAGCTGCCAGTCAGGCAGCGGCACAGGAGCTAGCAAACAGACCTGTAAACAGGGGAGTTTGAGTGGGAGTTCTGTTGGAGGAGAACGTATTTGTGTGTGTTTTTGTATTGGTATTATCTGTATGTGTAGAGGCTTGAAGGGGCTAGGTGCTGCGAGAGAAGCTGAGCCCTGATTAGGGGGCGGGGCTTCACTGACGAGGGGTCCTATAAAAGTAGCAGCCAGTCAGGCAGCGGCACAGGAGCTAGCAAACAGAGCTGTGAACAGGGGAGTTTGAGTGGGAGTTCTGTTGGAGGAGAAGGTATTTGTGTGTGTTTGGTTTTGCATTGGTAGTATCTGTATGTGCAGGGGCTTTGTGCTGGGAGAGAAGCTGAGCCCTGATCAGGGGGCGGGGCTTCACTGACTAGGGGTCCTATAAAGGTAGGAGCCAGTCAGGCAGTGGCACAGAGAGCTGCAGCGGCAGAGGAGCTTGCAAACAGAGTTGTAAACAGGGGAGTTTGAGTGCGAGTTCTGTTGCAGGAGAAGGTATTTGTGTGTGTTTTTGTATTGGTAGTATCTGTATGTGTAGAGGCTTGGAGGGGCTAGGTGCTGCGAGAGAAGCTGAGCCCTGATTAGGGGGCGGGGCTTCACTGACTAGGGGTCCTATAAAGGTAGCAGCCAGTCAGGCAGCGGCACAGGAGCTTGCAAACAGAGTTGTAAACAGGGGAGTTTGAGTGCGAGTTCTGTTGGAGGAGAAGGTATTTGTGTGTGTTTTTGTATTCGTATTATCTGTATGTGTAGAGGCTTGGAGGGGCTTTGTGATGGGAGAGAAGCTGGGCCCTGATTAGGGGGCGGGGCTTCACTGATTAGCGGTCCTATAAAGGTAGCAGCCAGTCAGGCAGCGGCACAGACAGCTGCAGTGGCACAGCAGCTAGCAAACAGAGCTGTAAAGAGGGGAGTTTGAGTGGGAGTTCTGTTGGAGGAGAAGGTATTTGTGTGTGTTCGGTTTTGTATTGGTAGTATCTGTTTGTGTACGGGCTTTGTGCTGGGACAGAAGCTGAGCCCTGATTAGGGGGCGGGGCTTCACTGACTAGGGGTCCTATAAAGGTAGCAGCCAGTCAGGCAGCGGCACAGGAGCTAGCAAACAGACCTGTAAACAGGGGAGTTTGAGTGGGAATTCTGTTGGAGGAGAACGTATTTGTGTGTGTTTTTGTATTGGTATTATCTGTATGTGTAGAGGCTTGGAGGGGCTTTGTGCTGGGAGAGAAGCTGAGCCCTGATTAGGGGGCGGGGCTTCACTGACTAGGGGTCCTATAAAGGTAGCAGCCAGTCAGGCAGCGGCACAGGAGCTAGCAAACAGAGCTGTGAACAGGGGAGTTTGAGTGGGAGTTCTGTTGGAGGAGAAGGTATTTGTGTGTGTTTGGTTTTTTATTGGTAGTATCTGTATGTGTCGGGGTTTGCGGAGCTTTGTGCTTGGAGAGAAGCTGAACCCTGATTAGGGGGCGGGGCTTCACTGACTAGGGGTCCTATAAAGGTAGCAGCCAGTCAGGCAGCGGAACAGACAGCTGCAGTGGCACAGGAGCTAGCAAACAGAGCTGTGAACAGGGGCGTTTGAGTGGGAGTTCTGTTGGAGGAGAAGGTATTTGTGTGTGTTTTTGTATTGGTATTATCTGTATGTGTAGAGGCTTGGAGGGGCTAGGTGCTGTGAGAGAAGCTGAGCCCTGATTAGGGGCGGGGCTTCACTGACTAGGGGTCCTATAAAGGTAGCAGCCAGTCAGGCAGCGGAACAGACAGCTGCAGTGGCACAGGAGCTAGCAAACAGAGCTGTGAACAGGGGAGTTTGAGTGGGAGTTCTGTTGGAGGAGAAGGTATTTGTGTGTTTTTTTGTATTGGTAGTATCTGTATATGTAGAGGCTTGGAGGGGCTTTGTGCTGGGAGAGAAGCTGAACCCTGATTAGGGGGCGGGGCTTCACTGACGAGGGGTCCTATAAAGGTAGCAGCCAGTCAGGCAGCGGCACAGGAGCTAGCAAACAGAGCTGTAAGCAGCGGAGTTTGAGTGGGAGTTCTGTTGGAGGAGAAGGTATTTGTGTGTTTTTTTGTATTGGTAGTATCTGTATATGTAGAGGCTTGGAGGGGCTTTGTGCTGGGAGAGAAGCTGAACCCTGATTAGGGGGCGGGGCTTCACTGACTAGGGATCCTATAAAGGTAGCAGCCAGTCAGGCAGCGGAACAGACAGCTGCAGCGGCACAGGAGCTAGCAAACAGAGCTGTAAACAGGGGAGTTTGAGTGGGAGTTCTGTTGGAGGAGAAGGTATTTGTGTGTGTTTGGTTTTGTATTGGTAGTTCCTGTATGTGTAGAGGTTTGAAGGGGCTTTGTGCTGGGAGAGAAGCTGAGCCCTGGTTTGGGGGCGGGGCTTCAGTGACTAGGGGTCCTATAAAGGTAGCAGCCAGTCAGGCAGCGGCACAGGAGCTAGCAAACAGACCTGTAAACAGGGGAGTTTGAGTGGGAGTTCTGTTGGAGGAGAACGTATTTGTGTGTGTTTTTGTGTTGGTATTATCTGTATGTGTAGAGGCTTGGAGGGGCTTTGTGCTGGGAGAGAAGCTGGGCCCTGATTAGGGGGCGGGGCTTCACTGATTAGGGGCCCTAGAAAGGGAGCAGCCAGTCAGGCAGCGGCACAGACAGCTGCAGTGGCACAGGAGCTAGCAAACAGAGCTGTAAAGAGGGGAGTTTGAGTGGGAGTTCTGTTGGAGGAGAAGGTATTTGTGTGTTTTTTTGTATTGGTAGTATCTGTATATGTAGAGGCTTGGAGGGGCTAGGTGCTGCGAGAGAAGCTGAGCCCTGATTAGGGGGCGGGGCTTCACTGACTAGGGGTCCTATAAAGGTAGCAGCCAGTCAGGCAGCGGCACAGGAGCTAGCAAACAGAGCTGTGAACAGGGGAGTTTGAGTGGGAGTTCTGTTGGAGGAGAAGGTATTTGTGTGTGTTTTTGTATTGGTAGTATCTGTATGTGTAGAGGCTTGGAGGGGCTAGGTGCTGCGAGAGAAGCTGAGCCCTGATTAGGGGGCGGGGCTTCACTGACTTGGGGTCCTATAAAGGTAGCAGCCCGTCAGGCAGCGGCACAGGAGCTAGCAAACAGACCTGTAAACAGGGGAGTTTGAGTGGGAGTTCTGTTGGAGGAGAAGGTATTTGTGTGTGTTTTTGTATTGGTATTATCTGTATGTGTAGAGGCTTGGAGGGGCTAGGTGCTGTGAGAGAAGCTGAGCCCTGATTAGGGGCGGGGCTTCACTGACTAGGGGTCCTATAAAGGTAGCAGCCAGTCAGGCAGCGGCACAGGAGCTAGCAAACAGAGCTGTGAACAGGGGAGTTTGAGTGGGAGTTCTGTTGGAGGAGAAGGTATTTGTGTGTGTTTTTGTATTGGTAGTATCTGTATGTGTAGAGGCTTGGAGGGGCTAGGTGCTGCGAGAGAAGCTGAGCCCTGATTAGGGGGCGGGGCTTCACTGACTTGGGGTCCTATAAAGGTAGCAGCCCGTCAGGCAGCGGCACAGGAGCTAGCAAACAGACCTGTAAACAGGGGAGTTTGAGTGGGAGTTCTGTTGGAGGAGAACGTATTTGTGTGTGTTTTTGTATTGGTATTATCTGTATGTGTAGAGGCTTGGAGGGGCTTTGTGCTGGGAGAGAAGCTGGGCCCTGATTAGGGGGCGGGGCTTCACTGATTAGGGGTCCTAGAAAGGGAGCAGCCAGTCAGGCAGCGGCACAGACAGCTGCAGTGGCACAGGAGCTAGCAAACAGAGCTGTAAAGAGGGGAGTTTGAGTGGGAGTTCTGTTGGAGGAGAAGGTATTTGTGTGTGTTTGGTTTTGTATTGGTAGTATCTGTATGTGTAGAGGCTTGGAGAGGCTTTGTGCTGGGAGAGAAGCTGAACCCTGATTAGGGGGCGGGGCTTCACTGACTAGGGGTCCTATAAAGGTAGCAGCCAGTCAGGCAGCGGAACAGACAGCTGCAGTGGCACAGGAGCTAGCAAACAGAGCTGTGAACAGGGGCGTTTGAGTGGGAGTTCTGTTGGAGGAGAAGGTATTTGTGTGTGTTTTTGTATTGGTATTATCTGTATGTGTAGAGGCTTGGAGGGGCTAGGTGCTGTGAGAGAAGCTGAGCCCTGATTAGGGGCGGGGCTTCACTGACTAGGGGTTCTATAAAGGTAGCAGCCAGTCAGGCAGCGGCACAGACAGCTGCAGTGGCACAGGAGCTAGCAAACAGAGCTGTGAACAGGGGAGTTTGAGTGGGAGTTCTGTTGGAGGAGAAGGTATTTGTGTGTGTTTGGTTTTGCATTGGTAGTATCTGTATGTGCAGGGGCTTTGTGCTGGGAGAGAAGCTGAGCCCTGATCAGGGGGCGGGGCTTCACTGACTAGGGGTCCTATAAAGGTAGGAGCCAGTCAGGCAGTGGCACAGAGAGCTGCAGCGGCAGAGGAGCTTGCAAACAGAGTTGTAAACAGGGGAGTTTGAGTGCGAGTTCTGTTGGAGGAGAAGGTATTTGTGTGTGTTTTTGTATTGGTAGTATCTGTATGTGTAGAGGCTTGGAGGGGCTAGGTGCTGCGAGAGAAGCTGAGCCCTGATTAGGGGGCGGGGCTTCAGTGACTAGGGGTCCTATAAAGGTAGCAGCCAGTCAGGCAGCGGCACAGGAGCTAGCAAACAGAGCTGTAAACAGGGGAGTTTGAGTGGGAGTTCTGTTGGAGGAGAAGGTATTTGTGTGTGTTTTTGTATTGGTAGTATCTGTATGTGTAGAGGCTTGGAGTGGCTAGGTGCTGCGAGAGAAGCTGAGCCCTGATTAGGGGGCGGGGCTTCACTGACTAGGGGTCCTATAAAGGTAGCAGTCAGTCAGGCAGCGGCACAGGAGCTAGCAAACAGAGCTGTGAACAGGGGAGTTTGAGTGGGAGTTCTGTTGGAGGAGAAGGTATTTGTGTGTGTTTTTGTATTGGTAGTATCTGTATGTGTAGAGGCTTGCAGTGGCTAGGTGCTGCGAGAGAAGCTGAGCCCTGATTAGGGGGCGGGGCTTCACTGACTAGGGGTCCTATAAAGGTAGCAGCCCGTCAGGCAGCGGCATAGGAGCTTGCAAACAGACCTGTAAACAGGGGAGTTTGAGTGGGAGTTCTGTTGGAGGAGAAAGTATTTGTGTGTGTTTTTGTATTGGTATTATCTGTATGTGTAGAGGCTTGGAGGGGCTTTGTGCTGGGAGAGAAGCTGGGCCCTGATTAGGGGGCGGGGCTTCACTGACTAGGGGTCCTATAAAGGTAGCAGCCAGTCAGGCAGCGGAACATACAGCTGCAGTGGCACAGGAGCTAGCAAACAGAGCTGTGAACAGGGGCGTTTGAGTGGGAGTTCTGTTGGAGGAGAAGGTATTTGTGTGTGTTTTTGTATTGGTATTATCTGTATGTGTAGAGGCTTGGAGGGGCTAGGTGCTGTGAGAGAAGCTGAGCCCTGATTAGGGGCGGGGCTTCACTGACTAGGGGTCCTATAAAGGTAGCAGCCAGTCAGGCAGCGGCACAGGAGCTAGCAAACAGAGCTGTGAACAGGGGAGTTTGAGTGGGAGTTCTGTTGGAGGAGAAGGTATTTGTGTGTGTTTTTGTATTGGTAGTATCTGTATGTGTAGAGGCTTGGAGTGGCTAGGTGC
Source organism: Lepidochelys kempii (assembly GCF_965140265.1). Classification (NCBI taxonomy): domain Eukaryota; kingdom Metazoa; phylum Chordata; order Testudines; family Cheloniidae; genus Lepidochelys; species Lepidochelys kempii. Next base: position 26,573,838 of record NC_133272.1, read on the forward strand.
TGCGAGAGAAGCTGAGCCCTGATTAGGGGGCGGGGCTTCACTGACTAGGGGTCGTATAAAGGTAGCAGCCAGTCAGGCAGCGGCACAGGAGCTAGCAAACAGAGCTGTGAACAGGGGAGTTTGAGTGGGAGTTCTGTTGGAGGAGAAGGTATTTGTGTGTGTTTTTGTATTGGTAGTATCTGTATGTGTAGAGGCTTGGAGTGGCTAGGTGCTGCGAGAGAAGCTGAGCCCTGATTAGGGGGCGGGGCTTCACTGACTAGGGGTCCTATAAAGGTAGCAGCCAGTCAGGCAGCGGCACAGGAGCTAGCAAACAGAGCTGTGAACAGGGGAGTTTGAGTGGGAGTTCTGTTGGAGGAGAAGGTATTTGTGTGTGTTTTTGTATTGGTAGTATCTGTATGTGTAGAGCCTTGGAGGGGCTAGGTGCTGCGAGAGAAGCTGAGCCCTGATTAGGGGGCGGGGCTTCACTGACTAGGGGTCCTATAAAGGTAGCAGCCCGTCAGGCAGCGGCATAGGAGCTTGCAAACAGACCTGTAAACAGGGGAGTTTGAGTGGGAGTTCTGTTGGAGGAGAACGTATTTGTGTGTGTTTTTGTATTGGTATTATCTGTATGTGTAGAGGCTTGGAGGGGCTTTGTGCTGGGAGAGAAGCTGAGCCCTGATTAGGGGGCGGGGCTTCACTGACTAGGGGTCCTATAAAGGTAGCAGCCAGTCAGGCAGCGGCACAGGAGCTAGCAAACAGAGCTGTGAACAGGGGAGTTTGAGTGGGAGTTCTGTTGGAGGAGAAGGTATTTGTGTGTGTTTGGTTTTTTATTGGTAGTATCTGTATGTGTCGGGGTTTGGCGGAGCTTTGTGCTTGGAGAGAAGCTGAACCCTGATTAGGGGGCGGGGCTTAACTGACTAGGGGTCCTATAAAGGTAGCAGCCAGTCAGGCAGCGGAACAGACAGCTGCAGTGGCACAGGAGCTAGCAAACAGAGCTGTGAACAGGGGCGTTTGAGTGGGAGTTCTGTTGGAGGAGAAGGTATTTGTGTGTGTTTTTGTATTGGTATTATCTGTATGTGTAGAGGCTTGGAGGGGCTAGGTGCTGTGAGAGAAGCTGAGCCCTGATTAGGGGCGGGGCTTCACTGACTAGGGGTCCTATAAAGGTAGCAGCCAGTCAGGCAGCGGAACAGACAGCTGCAGTGGCACAGGAGCTAGCAAACAGAGCTGTGAACAGGGGAGTTTGAGTGGGAGTTCTGTTGGAGGAGAAGGTATTTGTGTGTTTTTTTGTATTGGTAGTATCTGTATATGTAGAGGCTTGGAGGGGCTTTTGCTGGGAGAGAAGCTGAACCCTGATTAGGGGGCGGGGCTTCACTGACGAGGGGTCCTATAAAGGTAGCAGCCAGTCAGGCAGCGGCACAGGAGCTAGCAAACAGAGCTGTAAGCAGCGGAGTTTGAGTGGGAGTTCTGTTGGAGGAGAAGGTATTTGTGTGTTTTTTTGTATTGGTAGTATCTGTATATGTAGAGGCTTGGAGGGGCTTTGTGCTGGGAGAGAAGCTGAACCCTGATTAGGGGGCGGGGCTTCACTGACTAGGGATCCTATAAAGGTAGCAGCCAGTCAGGCAGCGGAACAGACAGCTGCAGCGGCACAGGAGCTAGCAAACAGAGCTGTAAACAGGGGAGTTTGAGTGGGAGTTCTGTTGGAGGAGAAGGTATTTGTGTGTGTTTGGTTTTGTATTGGTAGTTCCTGTATGTGTAGAGGTTTGAAGGGGCTTTGTGCTGGGAGAGAAGCTGAGCCCTGGTTTGGGGGCGGGGCTTCAGTGACTAGGGGTCCTATAAAGGTAGCAGCCAGTCAGGCAGCGGCACAGGAGCTAGCAAACAGACCTGTAAACAGGGGAGTTTGAGTGGGAGTTCTGTTGGAGGAGAACGTATTTGTGTGTGTTTTTGTATTGGTATTATCTGTATGTGTAGAGGCTTGGAGGGGCTTTGTGCTGGGAGAGAAGCTGGGCCCTGATTAGGGGGCGGGGCTTCACTGATTAGGGGCCCTAGAAAGGGAGCAGCCAGTCAGGCAGCGGCACAGACAGCTGCAGTGGCACAGGAGCTAGCAAACAGAGCTGTAAAGAGGGGAGTTTGAGTGGGAGTTCTGTTGGAGGAGAAGGTATTTGTGTGTTTTTTTGTATTGGTAGTATCTGTATATGTAGAGGCTTGGAGGGGCTAGGTGCTGCGAGAGAAGCTGAGCCCTGATTAGGGGGCGGGGCTTCACTGACTAGGGGTCCTATAAAGGTAGCAGCCAGTCAGGCAGCGGCACAGGAGCTAGCAAACAGAGCTGTGAACAGGGGAGTTTGAGTGGGAGTTCTGTTGGAGGAGAAGGTATTTGTGTGTGTTTTTGTATTGGTAGTATCTGTATGTGTAGAGGCTTGGAGGGGCTAGGTGCTGCGAGAGAAGCTGAGCCCTGATTAGGGGGCGGGGCTTCACTGACTTGGGGTCCTATAAAGGTAGCAGCCCGTCAGGCAGCGGCACAGGAGCTAGCAAACAGACCTGTAAACAGGGGAGTTTGAGTGGGAGTTCTGTTGGAGGAGAAGGTATTTGTGTGTGTTTTTGTATTGGTATTATCTGTATGTGTAGAGGCTTGGAGGGGCTAGGTGCTGTGAGAGAAGCTGAGCCCTGATTAGGGGCGGGGCTTCACTGACTAGGGGTCCTATAAAGGTAGCAGCCAGTCAGGCAGCGGCACAGGAGCTAGCAAACAGAGCTGTGAACAGGGGAGTTTGAGTGGGAGTTCTGTTGGAGGAGAAGGTATTTGTGTGTGTTTTTGTATTGGTAGTATCTGTATGTGTAGAGGCTTGGAGGGGCTAGGTGCTGCGAGAGAAACTGAGCCCTGATTAGGGGGCGGGGCTTCACTGACTTGGGGTCCTATAAAGGTAGCAGCCCGTCAGGCAGCGGCACAGGAGCTAGCAAACAGACCTGTAAACAGGGGAGTTTGAGTGGGAGTTCTGTTGGAGGAGAACGTATTTGTGTGTGTTTTTGTATTGGTATTATCTGTATGTGTAGAGGCTTGGAGGGGCTTTGTGCTGGGAGAGAAGCTGGGCCCTGATTAGGGGGCGGGGCTTCACTGATTAGGGGTCCTAGAAAGGGAGCAGCCAGTCAGGCAGCGGCACAGACAGCTGCAGTGGCACAGGAGCTAGCAAACAGAGCTGTAAAGAGGGGAGTTTGAGTGGGAGTTCTGTTGGAGGAGAAGGTATTTGTGTGTGTTTGGTTTTGTATTGGTAGTATCTGTATGTGTAGAGGCTTGGAGAGGCTTTGTGCTGGGAGAGAAGCTGAACCCTGATTAGGGGGCGGGGCTTCACTGACTAGGGGTCCTATAAAGGTAGCAGCCAGTCAGGCAGCGGAACAGACAGCTGCAGTGGCACAGGAGCTAGCAAACAGAGCTGTGAACAGGGGCGTTTGAGTGGGAGTTCTGTTGGAGGAGAAGGTATTTGTGTGTGTTTTTGTATTGGTATTATCTGTATGTGTAGAGGCTTGGAGGGGCTAGGTGCTGTGAGAGAAGCTGAGCCCTGATTAGGGGCGGGGCTTCACTGACTAGGGGTTCTATAAAGGTAGCAGCCAGTCAGGCAGCGGCACAGACAGCTGCAGTGGCACAGGAGCTAGCAAACAGAGCTGTGAACAGGGGAGTTTGAGTGGGAGTTCTGTTGGAGGAGAAGGTATTTGTGTGTGTTTGGTTTTGCATTGGTAGTATCTGTATGTGCAGGGGCTTTGTGCTGGGAGAGAAGCTGAGCCCTGATCAGGGGGCGGGGCTTCACTGACTAGGGGTCCTATAAAGGTAGGAGCCAGTCAGGCAGTGGCACAGAGAGCTGCAGCGGCAGAGGAGCTTGCAAACAGAGTTGTAAACAGGGGAGTTTGAGTGCGAGTTCTGTTGGAGGAGAAGGTATTTGTGTGTGTTTTTGTATTGGTAGTATCTGTATGTGTAGAGGCTTGGAGGGGCTAGGTGCTGCGAGAGAAGCTGAGCCCTGATTAGGGGGCGGGGCTTCAGTGACTAGGGGTCCTATAAAGGTAGCAGCCAGTCAGGCAGCGGCACAGGAGCTAGCAAACAGAGCTGTAAACAGGGGAGTTTGAGTGGGAGTTCTGTTGGAGGAGAAGGTATTTGTGTGTGTTTTTGTATTGGTAGTATCTGTATGTGTAGAGGCTTGGAGTGGCTAGGTGCTGCGAGAGAAGCTGAGCCCTGATTAGGGGGCGGGGCTTCACTGACTAGGGGTCCTATAAAGGTAGCAGCCAGTCAGGCAGCGGCACAGGAGCTAGCAAACAGAGCTGTGAACAGGGGAGTTTGAGTGGGAGTTCTGTTGGAGGAGAAGGTATTTGTGTGTGTTTTTGTATTGGTAGTATCTGTATGTGTAGAGGCTTGCAGTGGTTAGGTGCTGCGAGAGAAGCTGAGCCCTGATTAGGGGGCGGGGCTTCACTGACTAGGGGTCCTATAAAGGTAGCAGCCCGTCAGGCAGCGGCATAGGAGCTTGCAAACAGACCTGTAAACAGGGGAGTTTGAGTGGGAGTTCTGTTGGAGGAGAAAGTATTTGTGTGTGTTTTTGTATTGGTATTATCTGTATGTGTAGAGGCTTGGAGGGGCTTTGTGCTGGGAGAGAAGCTGGGCCCTGATTAGGGGGCGGGGCTTCACTGACTAGGGGTCCTATAAAGGTAGCAGCCAGTCAGGCAGCGGAACAGACAGCTGCAGTGGCACAGGAGCTAGCAAACAGAGCTGTGAACAGGGGCGTTTGAGTGGGAGTTCTGTTGGAGGAGAACGTATTTGTGTGTTTTTTTGTATTGGTAGTATCTGTATATGTAGAGGCTTGGAGGGGCTTTGTGCTGGGAGAGAAGCTGAGCCCTGATTAGGGGGCGGGGCTTCACTGACTAGGGGTCCTATAAAGGTAGCAGCCAGTCAGGCAGCGGCACAGGAGCTAGCAAACAGACCTGTGAACAGGGGAGTTTGAGTGGGAGTTCTGTTGGAGGAGAACGTATTTGTGTGTGTTTTTGTATTGGTATTATCTGTATGTGTAGAGGCTTGGAGGGGCTTTGTGCTGGGAGAGAAGCTGAGCCCTGATTAGGGGGCGGGGCTTCACTGACTAGGGGTCCTATAAAGGTAGCAGCCAGTCAGGTAGCGGCACAGGAGCTAGCAAACAGAGCTGTAAGCAGGGGAGTTTGAGTGGGAGTTCTGTTGGAGGAGAAGGTATTTGTGTGTGTTTGGTTTTGTATTGGTAGTATCTGTATGTGTAGAGGCTTGGAGGGGCTTTGTGCTGGGAGAGAAGCTGAGCCCTGGTTTGGGGGCGGGGCTTCAGTGACTAGGGGTCCTATAAAGGTAGCAGCCAGTCAGGCAGCGGCACAGGAGCTAGCAAACAGACCTGTAAACAGGGGAGTTTGAGTGGGAGTTCTGTTGGAGGAGAACGTATTTGTGTGTGTTTTTGTATTGGTATTATCTGTATGTGTAGAGGCTTGGAGTGGCTTTGTGCTGGGAGAGAAGCTGAGCCCTGATTAGGGGGCGGGGCTTCACTGACTAGGGGTCCTATAAAGGGAGCAGCCAGTCAGGCAGCGGCACAGGAGCTAGCAAACAGAGCTGTGAACAGGGGAGTTTGAGTGGGAGTTCTGTTGGAGGAGAAGGTATTTGTGTGTGTTTGGTTTTTTATTGGTAGTATCTGTATGTGTCGGGGTTTGGCGGAGCTTTGTGCTTGGAGAGAAGCTGAACCCTGATTAGGGGGCGGGGCTTCACTGACTAGGGGTCCTATAAAGGTAGCAGCCAGTCAGGCCGCGGAACAGACAGCTGCAGTGGCACAGGAGCTAGCAAACAGAGCTGTGAACAGGGGCGTTTGAGTGGGAGTTCTGTTGGAGGAGAAGGTATTTGTGTGTGTTTTTGTATTGGTATTATCTGTATGTGTAGAGGCTTGGAGGGGCTAGGTGCTGTGAGAGAAGCTGAGCCCTGATTAGGGGCGGGGCTTCACTGACTAGGGGTCCTATAAAGGTAGCAGCCAGTCAGGCAGCGGAACAGACAGCTGCAGCGGCACAGGAGCTAGCAAACAGAGCTGTAAACAGGGGAGTTTGAGTGGGAGTTCTGTTGGAGGAGAAGGTATTTGTGTGTGTTTTTGTATTGGTAGTTCCTGTATGTGTAGAGGTTTGAAGGGGCTTTGTGCTGGGAGAGAAGCTGAGCCCTGATTAGGGGGCGGGGCTTCACTGACTAGGGGTCCTATAAAGCTAGCAGCCAGTCAGGCAGCGGCACAGACAGCTGCAGCGGCACAGGAGCTAGCAAACAGAGCTCTAAACAGGGGAGTTTGAGTGGGAGTTCTGTTGTAGGAGAAGGTATTTGTGTGTGTTTGGTTTTGTATTGGTAGTATCTGTATGTGTAGAGGCTTGGAGAGGCTTTGTGCTGGGAGAGAAGCTGAACCCTGATTAGGGGGCGGGGCTTCACTGACTAGGGGTCCTATAAAGGTAGCAGCCAGTCAGGCAGCGGAACAGACAGCTGCAGTGGCACAGGAGCTAGCAAACAGAGCTGTGAACAGGGGCGTTTGAGTGGGAGTTCTGTTGGAGGAGAAGGTATTTGTGTGTGTTTTTGTATTGGTATTATCTGTATGTGTAGAGGCTTGGAGGGGCTAGGTGCTGTGAGAGAAGCTGAGCCCTGATTAGGGGCGGGGCTTCACTGACTAGGGGTCCTATAAAGGTAGCAGCCAGTCAGGCAGCGGCACAGGAGCTAGCAAACAGAGCTGTGAACAGGGGAGTTTGAGTGGGAGTTCTGTTGGAGGAGAAGGTATTTGTGTGTGTTTTTGTATTGGTAGTATCTGTATGTGTAGAGGCTTGGAGGGGCTAGGTGCTGCGAGAGAAGCTGAGCCCTGATTAGGGGGCGGGGCTTCACTGACTTGGGGTCCTATAAAGGTAGCAGCCCGTCAGGCAGCGGCACAGGAGCTAGCAAACAGACCTGTAAACAGGGGAGTTTGAGTGGGAGTTCTGTTGGAGGAGAACGTATTTGTGTGTGTTTTTGTATTGGTATTATCTGTATGTGTAGAGGCTTGGAGGGGCTTTGTGCTGGGAGAGAAGCTGGGCCCTGATTAGGGGGCGGGGCTTCACTGATTAGGGGTCCTAGAAAGGGAGCAGCCAGTCAGGCAGCGGCACAGACAGCTGCAGTGGCACAGGAGCTAGCAAACAGAGCTGTAAAGAGGGGAGTTTGAGTGGGAGTTCTGTTGGAGGAGAAGGTATTTGTGTGTGTTTGGTTTTGTATTGGTAGTATCTGTATGTGTAGAGGCTTGGAGAGGCTTTGTGCTGGGAGAGAAGCTGAACCCTGATTAGGGGGCGGGGCTTCACTGACTAGGGGTCCTATAAAGGTAGCAGCCAGTCAGGCAGCGGAACAGACAGCTGCAGTGGCACAGGAGCTAGCAAACAGAGCTGTGAACAGGGGCGTTTGAGTGGGAGTTCTGTTGGAGGAGAAGGTATTTGTGTGTGTTTTTGTATTGGTATTATCTGTATGTGTAGAGGCTTGGAGGGGCTAGGTGCTGTGAGAGAAGCTGAGCCCTGATTAGGGGCGGTGCTTCACTGACTAGGGGTTCTATAAAGGTAGCAGCCAGTCAGGCAGCGGCACAGACAGCTGCAGTGGCACAGGAGCTAGCAAACAGAGCTGTGAACAGGGGAGTTTGAGTGGGAGTTCTGTTGGAGGAGAAGGTATTTGTGTGTGTTTGGTTTTGCATTGGTAGTATCTGTATGTGCAGGGGCTTTGTGCTGGGAGAGAAGCTGAGCCCTGATCAGGGGGCGGGGCTTCAGTGACTAGGGGTCCTATAAAGGTAGCAGCCAGTCAGGCAGCGGCACAGGAGCTAGCAAACAGAGCTGTAAACAGGGGAGTTTGAGTGGGAGTTCTGTTGGAGGAGAAGGTATTTGTGTGTGTTTTTGTATTGGTAGTATCTGTATGTGTAGAGGCTTGGAGTGGCTAGGTGCTGCGAGAGAAGCTGAGCCCTGATTAGGGGGCGGGGCTTCACTGACTAGGGGTCCTATAAAGGTAGCAGTCAGTCAGGCAGCGGCACAGGAGCTAGCAAACAGAGCTGTGAACAGGGGAGTTTGAGTGGGAGTTCTGTTGGAGGAGAAGGTATTTGTGTGTGTTTTTGTATTGGTAGTATCTGTATGTGTAGAGGCTTGCAGTGGCTAGGTGCTGCGAGAGAAGCTGAGCCCTGATTAGGGGGCGGGGCTTCACTGACTAGGGGTCCTATAAAGGTAGCAGCCCGTCAGGCAGCGGCATAGGAGCTTGCAAACAGACCTGTAAACAGGGGAGTTTGAGTGGGAGTTCTGTTGGAGGAGAAAGTATTTGTGTGTGTTTTTGTATTGGTATTATCTGTATGTGTAGAGGCTTGGAGGGGCTTTGTGCTGGGAGAGAAGCTGGGCCCTGATTAGGGGGCGGGGCTTCACTGACTAGGGGTCCTATAAAGGTAGCAGCCAGTCAGGCAGCGGAACAGACAGCTGCAGTGGCACAGGAGCTAGCAAACAGAGCTCTAAACAGGGGAGTTTGAGTGGGAGTTCTGTTGGACGAGAAGGTATTTGTGTGTGTTTGGTTTTGTATTGGTAGTATCTGTATGTGTAGAGGCTTGGAGGGGCTTTGTGCTGGGAGAGAAGCTGAGCCCTGATTAGGGGGCGGGGCTTCACTGACTAGGGGTCCTATAAAGGTAGCAGCCAGTCAGGCAGCGGAACATACAGCTGCAGTGGCACAGGAGCTAGCAAACAGAGCTGTGAACAGGGGCGTTTGAGTGGGAGTTCTGTTGGAGGAGAAGGTATTTGTGTGTGTTTTTGTATTGGTATTATCTGTATGTGTAGAGGCTTGGAGGGGCTAGGTGCTGTGAGAGAAGCTGAGCCCTGATTAGGGGCGGGGCTTCACTGACTAGGGGTCCTATAAAGGTAGCAGCCAGTCAGGCAGCGGCACAGGAGCTAGCAAACAGAGCTGTGAACAGGGGAGTTTGAGTGGGAGTTCTGTTGGAGGAGAAGGTATTTGTGTGTGTTTTTGTATTGGTAGTATCTGTATGTGTAGAGGCTTGGAGTGGCTAGGTGCTGCGAGAGAAGCTGAGCCCTGATTAGGGGGCGGGGCTTCACTGACTAGGGGTCGTATAAAGGTAGCAGCCAGTCAGGCAGCGGCACAGGAGCTAGCAAACAGAGCTGTGAACAGGGGAGTTTGAGTGGGAGTTCTGTTGGAGGAGAAGGTATTTGTGTGTGTTTTTGTATTGGTAGTATCTGTATGTGTAGAGGCTTGGAGTGGCTAGGTGCTGCGAGAGAAGCTGAGCCCTGATTAGGGGGCGGGGCTTCACTGACTAGGGGTCCTATAAAGGTAGCAGCCAGTCAGGCAGCGGCACAGGAGCTAGCAAACAGAGCTGTGAACAGGGGAGTTTGAGTGGGAGTTCTGTTGGAGGAGAAGGTATTTGTGTGTGTTTTTGTATTGGTAGTATCTGTATGTGTAGAGCCTTGGAGGGGCTAGGTGCTGCGAGAGAAGCTGAGCCCTGATTAGGGGGCGGGGCTTCACTGACTAGGGGTCCTATAAAGGTAGCAGCCCGTCAGGCAGCGGCATAGGAGCTTGCAAACAGACCTGTAAACAGGGGAGTTTGAGTGGGAGTTCTGTTGGAGGAGAACGTATTTGTGTGTGTTTTTGTATTGGTATTATCTGTATGTGTAGAGGCTTGGAGGGGCTTTGTGCTGGGAGAGAAGCTGAGCCCTGATTAGGGGGCGGGGCTTCACTGACTAGGGGTCCTATAAAGGTAGCAGCCAGTCAGGCAGCGGCACAGGAGCTAGCAAACAGAGCTGTGAACAGGGGAGTTTGAGTGGGAGTTCTGTTGGAGGAGAAGGTATTTGTGTGTGTTTGGTTTTTTATTGGTAGTATCTGTATGTGTCGGGGTTTGGCGGAGCTTTGTGCTTGGAGAGAAGCTGAACCCTGATTAGGGGGCGGGGCTTAACTGACTAGGGGTCCTATAAAGGTAGCAGCCAGTCAGGCAGCGGAACAGACAGCTGCAGTGGCACAGGAGCTAGCAAACAGAGCTGTGAACAGGGGCGTTTGAGTGGGAGTTCTGTTGGAGGAGAAGGTATTTGTGTGTGTTTTTGTATTGGTATTATCTGTATGTGTAGAGGCTTGGAGGGGCTAGGTGCTGTGAGAGAAGCTGAGCCCTGATTAGGGGCGGGGCTTCACTGACTAGGGGTCCTATAAAGGTAGCAGCCAGTCAGGCAGCGGAACAGACAGCTGCAGTGGCACAGGAGCTAGCAAACAGAGCTGTGAACAGGGGAGTTTGAGTGGGAGTTCTGTTGGAGGAGAAGGTATTTGTGTGTTTTTTTGTATTGGTAGTATCTGTATATGTACAGGCTTGGAGGGGCTTTGTGCTGGGAGAGAAGCTGAACCCTGATTAGGGGGCGGGGCTTCACTGACGAGGGGTCCTGTAAAGGTAGCAGCCAGTCAGGCAGCGGCACAGGAGCTAGCAAACAGAGCTGTAAGCAGCGGAGTTTGAGTGGGAGTTCTGTTGGAGGAGAAGGTATTTGTGTGTTTTTTTGTATTGGTAGTATCTGTATATGTAGAGGCTTGGAGGGGCTTTGTGCTGGGAGAGAAGCTGAACCCTGATTAGGGGGCGGGGCTTCACTGACTAGGGATCCTATAAAGGTAGCAGCCAGTCAGGCAGTGGAACAGACAGCTGCAGCGGCACAGGAGCTAGCAAACAGACCTGTAAACAGGGGAGTTTGAGTGGGAGTTCTGTTGGAGGAGAACGTATTTGTGTGTGTTTTTGTATTGGTATTATCTGTATGTGTAGAGGCTTGGAGGGGCTTTGTGCTGGGAGAGAAGCTGGGCCCTGATTAGGGGGCGGGGCTTCACTGATTAGGGGTCCTAGAAAGGGAGCAGCCAGTCAGGCAGCGGCACAGACAGCTGCAGTGGCACAGGAGCTAGCAAACAGAGCTGTAAAGAGGGGAGTTTGAGTGGGAGTTCTGTTGGAGGAGAAGGTATTTGTGTGTGTTTGGTTTTGTATTGGTAGTATCTGTATGTGTAGAGGCTTGGAGAGGCTTTGTGCTGGGAGAGAAGCTGAACCCTGATTAGGGGGCGGGGCTTCACTGACTAGGGGTCCTATAAAGGTAGCAGCCAGTCAGGCAGCGGAACAGACAGCTGCAGTGGCACAGGAGCTAGCAAACAGAGCTGTGAACAGGGGCGTTTGAGTGGGAGTTCTGTTGGAGGAGAAGGTATTTGTGTGTGTTTTTGTATTGGTATTATCTGTATGTGTAGAGGCTTGGAGGGGCTAGGTGCTGTGAGAGAAGCTGAGCCCTGATTAGGGGCGGGGCTTCACTGACTAGGGGTTCTATAAAGGTAGCAGCCAGTCAGGCAGCGGCACAGACAGCTGCAGTGGCACAGGAGCTAGCAAACAGAGCTGTGAACAGGGGAGTTTGAGTGGGAGTTCTGTTGGAGGAGAAGGTATTTGTGTGTGTTTGCTTTTGCATTGGTAGTATCTGTATGTGCAGGGGCTTTGTGCTGGGAGAGAAGCTGAGCCCTGATCAGGGGGCGGGGCTTCACTGACTAGGGGTCCTATAAAGGTAGGAGCCAGTCAGGCAGTGGCACAGAGAGCTGCAGCGGCAGAGGAGCTTGCAAACAGAGTTGTAAACAGGGGAGTTTGAGTGCGAGTTCTGTTGGAGGAGAAGGTATTTGTGTGTGTTTTTGTATTGGTAGTATCTGTATGTGTAGAGGCTTGGAGGGGCTAGGTGCTGCGAGAGAAGCTGAGCCCTGATTAGGGGGCGGGGCTTCAGTGACTAGGGGTCCTATAAAGGAAGCAGCCAGTCAGGCAGCGGCACAGGAGCTAGCAAACAGAGCTGTAAACAGGGGAGTTTGAGTGGGAGTTCTGTTGGAGGAGAAGGTATTTGTGTGTGTTTTTGTATTGGTAGTATCTGTATGTGTAGAGGCTTGCAGTGGTTAGGTGCTGCGAGAGAAGCTGAGCCCTGATTAGGGGGCGGGGCTTCACTGACTAGGGGTCCTATAAAGGTAGCAGCCCGTCAGGCAGCGGCATAGGAGCTTGCAAACAGACCTGTAAACAGGGGAGTTTGAGTGGGAGTTCTGTTGGAGGAGAAAGTATTTGTGTGTGTTTTTGTATTGGTATTATCTGTATGTGTAGAGGCTTGGAGGGGCTTTGTGCTGGGAGAGAAGCTGGGCCCTGATTAGGGGGCGGGGCTTCACTGACTAGGGGTCCTATAAAGGTAGCAACCAGTCAGGCAGCGGAACAGACAGCTGCAGTGGCACAGGAGCTAGCAAACAGAGCTGTGAACAGGGGCGTTTGAGTGGGAGTTCTGTTGGAGGAGAACGTATTTGTGTGTTTTTTTGTATTGGTAGTATCTGTATATGTAGAGGCTTGGAGGGGCTTTGTGCTGGGAGAGAAGCTGAGCCCTGATTAGGGGGCGGGGCTTCACTGACTAGGGGTCTTATAAAGGTAGCAGCCAGTCAGGCAGCGGCACAGGAGCTAGCAAACAGACCTGTGAACAGGGGAGTTTGAGTGGGAGTTCTGTTGGAGGAGAACGTATTTGTGTGTGTTTTTGTATTGGTATTATCTGTATGTGTAGAGGCTTGGAGGGGCTTTGTGCTGGGAGAGAAGCTGAGCCCTGATTAGGGGGCGGGGCTTCACTGACTAGGGGTCCTATAAAGGTAGCAGCCAGTCAGGTAGCGGCACAGGAGCTAGCAAACAGAGCTGTAAGAAGGGGAGTTTGAGTGGGAGTTCTGTTGGAGGAGAAGGTATTTGTGTGTGTTTGGTTTTGTATTGGTAGTATCTGTATGTGTAGAGGCTTGGAGGGGCTTTGTGCTGGGAGAGAAGCTGAGCCCTGGTTTGGGGGCGGGGCTTCAGTGACTAGGGGTCCTATAAAGGTAGCAGCCAGTCAGGCAGCGGCACAGGAGCTAGCAAACAGACCTGTAAACAGGGGAGTTTGAGTGGGAGTTCTGTTGGAGGAGAACGTATTTGTGTGTGTTTTTGTATTGGTATTATCTGTATGTGTAGAGGCTTGGAGGGGCTTTGTGCTGGGAGAGAAGCTGAGCCCTGATTAGGGGGCGGGGCTTCACTGACTAGGGGTCCTATAAAGGGAGCAGCCAGTCAGGCAGCGGCACAGGAGCTAGCAAACAGAGCTGTGAACAGGGGAGTTTGAGTGGGAGTTCTGTTGGAGGAGAAGGTATTTGTGTGTGTTTGGTTTTTTATTGGTAGTATCTGTATGTGTCGGGGTTTGGCGGAGCTTTGTGCTTGGAGAGAAGCTGAACCCTGATTAGGGGGCGGGGCTTCACTGACTAGGGGTCCTATAAAGGTAGCAGCCAGTCAGGCCGCGGAACAGACAGCTGCAGTGGCACAGGAGCTAGCAAACAGAGCTGTGAACAGGGGCGTTTGAGTGGGAGTTCTGTTGGAGGAGAAGGTATTTGTGTGTGTTTTTGTATTGGTATTATCTGTATGTGTAGAGGCTTGGAGGGGCTAGGTGCTGTGAGAGAAGCTGAGCCCTGATTAGGGGCGGGGCTTCACTGACTAGGGGTCCTATAAAGGTAGCAGCCAGTCAGGCAGCGGAACAGACAGCTGCAGCGGCACAGGAGCTAGCAAACAGAGCTGTAAACAGGGGAGTTTGAGTGGGAGTTCTGTTGGAGGAGAAGGTATTTGTGTGTGTTTTTGTATTGGTAGTTCCTGTATGTGTAGAGGTTTGAAGGGGCTTTGTGCTGGGAGAGAAGCTGAGCCCTGATTAGGGGGCGGGGCTTCACTGACTAGGGGTCCTATAAAGCTAGCAGCCAGTCAGGCAGCGGCACAGACAGCTGCAGCGGCACAGGAGCTAGCAAACAGAGCTCTAAACAGGGGAGTTTGAGTGGGAGTTCTGTTGTAGGAGAAGGTATTTGTGTGTGTTTGGTTTTGTATTGGTAGTATCTGTATGTGTAGAGGCTTGGAGAGGCTTTGTGCTGGGAGAGAAGCTGAACCCTGATTAGGGGGCGGGGCTTCACTGACTAGGGGTCCTATAAAGGTAGCAGCCAGTCAGGCAGCGGAACAGACAGCTGCAGTGGCACAGGAGCTAGCAAACAGAGCTGTGAACAGGGGCGTTTGAGTGGGAGTTCTGTTGGAGGAGAAGGTATTTGTGTGTGTTTTTGTATTGGTATTACCTGTATGTGTAGAGGCTTGGAGGGGCTAGGTGCTGTGAGAGAAGCTGAGCCCTGATTAGGGGCGGGGCTTCACTGACTAGGGGTCCTATAAAGGTAGCAGCCAGTCAGGCAGCGGCACAGGAGCTAGCAAACAGAGCTGTGAACAGGGGAGTTTGAGTGGGAGTTCTGTTGGAGGAGAAGGTATTTGTGTGTGTTTTTGTATTGGTAGTATCTGTATGTGTAGAGGCTTGGAGGGGCTAGGTGCTGCGAGAGAAGCTGAGCCCTGATTAGGGGGCGGGGCTTCACTGACTTGGGGTCCTATAAAGGTAGCAGCCCGTCAGGCAGCGGCACAGGAGCTAGCAAACAGACCTGTAAACAGGGGAGTTTGAGTGGGAGTTCTGTTGGAGGAGAACGTATTTGTGTGTGTTTTTGTATTGGTATTATCTTTATGTGTAGAGGCTTGGAGGGGCTTTGTGCTGGGAGAGAAGCTGAGCCCTGATTAGGGGGCGGGGCTTCACTGACTAGGGGTCCTATAAAGGTAGCAGCCAGTCAGGCAGCGGCACAGGAGCTAGCAAACAGAGCTGTGAACAGGGGTGTTTGAGTGGGAGTTCTGTTGGAGGAGAAGGTATTTGTGTGTGTTTGGTTTTTTATTGGTAGTATCTGTATGTGTCGGGGTTTGGCGGAGCTTTGTGCTTGGAGAGAAGCTGAACCCTGATTAGGGGGCGGGGCTTAACTGACTAGGGGTCCTATAAAGGTAGCAGCCAGTCAGGCAGCGGAACAGACAGCTGCAGTGGCACAGGAGCTAGCAAACAGAGCTGTGAACAGGGGCGTTTGAGTGGGAGTTCTGTTGGAGGAGAAGGTATTTGTGTGTGTTTTTGTATTGGTATTATCTGTATGTGTAGAGGCTTGGAGGGGCTAGGTGCTGTGAGAGAAGCTGAGCCCTGATTAGGGGCGGGGCTTCACTGACTAGGGGTCCTATAAAGGTAGCAGCCAGTCAGGCAGCGGAACAGACAGCTGCAGTGGCACAGGAGCTAGCAAACAGAGCTGTGAACAGGGGAGTTTGAGTGGGAGTTCTGTTGGAGGAGAAGGTATTTGTGTGTTTTTTTGTATTGGTAGTATCTGTATATGTAGAGGCTTGGAGGGGCTTTGTGCTGGGAGAGAAGCTGAACCCTGATTAGGGGGCGGGGCTTCACTGACGAGGGGTCCTATAAAGGTAGCAGCCAGTCAGGCAGCGGCACAGGAGCTAGCAAACAGAGCTGTAAGCAGCGGAGTTTGAGTGGGAGTTCTGTTGGAGGAGAAGGTATTTGTGTGTTTTTTTGTATTGGTAGTATCTGTATATGTAGAGGCTTGGAGGGGCTTTGTGCTGGGAGAGAAGCTGAACCCTGATTAGGGGGCGGGGCTTCACTGACTAGGGATCCTATAAAGGTAGCAGCCAGTCAGGCAGCGGAACAGACAGCTGCAGCGGCACAGGAGCTAGCAAACAGAGCTGTAAACAGGGGAGTTTGAGTGGGAGTTCTGTTGGAGGAGAAGGTATTTGTGTGTGTTTGGTTTTGTATTGGTAGTTCCTGTATGTGTAGAGGTTTGAAGGGGCTTTGTGCTGGGAGAGAAGCTGAGCCCTGGTTTGGGGGCGGGGCTTCAGTGACTAGGGGTCCTATAAAGGTAGCAGCCAGTCAGGCAGCGGCACAGGAGCTAGCAAACAGACCTGTAAACAGGGGAGTTTGAGTGGGAGTTCTGTTGGAGGAGAACGTATTTGTGTGTGTTTTTGTATTGGTATTATCTGTATGTGTAGAGGCTTGGAGGGGCTTTGTGCTGGGAGAGAAGCTGGGCCCTGATTAGGGGGCGGGGCTTCACTGATTAGGGGCCCTAGAAAGGGAGCAGCCAGTCAGGCAGCGGCACAGACAGCTGCAGTGGCACAGGAGCTAGCAAACAGAGCTGTAAAGAGGGGAGTTTGAGTGGGAGTTCTGTTGGAGGAGAAGGTATTTGTGTGTTTTTTTGTATTGGTAGTATCTGTATATGTAGAGGCTTGGAGGGGCTAGGTGCTGCGAGAGAAGCTGAGCCCTGATTAGGGGGCGGGGCTTCACTGACTAGGGGTCCTATAAAGGTAGCAGCCAGTCAGGCAGCGGCACAGGAGCTAGCAAACAGAGCTGTGAACAGGGGAGTTTGAGTGGGAGTTCTGTTGGAGGAGAAGGTATTTGTGTGTGTTTTTGTATTGGTAGTATCTGTATGTGTAGAGGCTTGGAGGGGCTAGGTGCTGCGAGAGAAGCTGAGCCCTGATTAGGGGGCGGGGCTTCACTGACTTGGGGTCCTATAAAGGTAGCAGCCCGTCAGGCAGCGGCACAGGAGCTAGCAAACAGACCTGTAAACAGGGGAGTTTGAGTGGGAGTTCTGTTGGAGGAGAAGGTATTTGTGTGTGTTTTTGTATTGGTATTATCTGTATGTGTAGAGGCTTGGAGGGGCTAGGTGCTGTGAGAGAAGCTGAGCCCTGATTAGGGGCGGGGCTTCACTGACTAGGGGTCCTATAAAGGTAGCAGCCAGTCAGGCAGCGGCACAGGAGCTAGCAAACAGAGCTGTGAACAGGGGAGTTTGAGTGGGAGTTCTGTTGGAGGAGAAGGTATTTGTGTGTGTTTTTGTATTGGTAGTATCTGTATGTGTAGAGGCTTGGAGGGGCTAGGTGCTGCGAGAGAAGCTGAGCCCTGATTAGGGGGCGGGGCTTCACTGACTTGGGGTCCTATAAAGGTAGCAGCCCGTCAGGCAGCGGCACAGGAGCTAGCAAACAGACCTGTAAACAGGGGAGTTTGAGTGGGAGTTCTGTTGGAGGAGAACGTATTTGTGTGTGTTTTTGTATTGGTATTATCTGTATGTGTAGAGGCTTGGAGGGGCTTTGTGCTGGGAGAGAAGCTGGGCCCTGATTAGGGGGCGGGGCTTCACTGATTAGGGGTCCTAGAAAGGGAGCAGCCAGTCAGGCAGCGGCACAGACAGCTGCAGTGGCACAGGAGCTAGCAAACAGAGCTGTAAAGAGGGGAGTTTGAGTGGGAGTTCTGTTGGAGGAGAAGGTATTTGTGTGTGTTTGGTTTTGTATTGGTAGTATCTGTATGTGTAGAGGCTTGGAGAGGCTTTGTGCTGTGAGAGAAGCTGAGCCCTGATTAGGGGCGGGGCTTCACTGACTAGGGGTCCTATAAAGGTAGCAGCCAGTCAGGCAGCGGCACAGGAGCTAGCAAACAGAGCTGTGAACAGGGGAGTTTGAGTGGGAGTTCTGTTGGAGGAGAAGGTATTTGTGTGTGTTTTTGTATTGGTAGTATCTGTATGTGTAGAGGCTTGGAGGGGCTAGGTGCTGCGAGAGAAGCTGAGCCCTGATTAGGGGGCGGGACTTCACTGACTTGGGGTCCTATAAAGGTAGCAGCCCGTCAGGCAGCGGCACAGGAGCTAGCAAACAGACCTGTAAACAGGGGAGTTTGAGTGGGAGTTCTGTTGGAGGAGAAGGTATTTGTGTGTGTTTTTGTATTGGTATTATCTGTATGTGTAGAGGCTTGGAGGGGCTAGGTGCTGTGAGAGAAGCTGACCCCTGATTAGGGGCGGGGCTTCACTGACTAGGGGTCCTATAAAGGTAGCAGCCAGTCAGGCAGCGGCACAGGAGCTAGCAAACAGAGCTGTGAACAGGGGAGTTTGAGTGGGAGTTCTGTTGGAGGAGAAGGTATTTGTGTGTGTTTTTGTATTGGTAGTATCTGTATGTGTAGAGGCTTGGAGGGGCTAGGTGCTGCGAGAGAAGCTGAGCCCTGATTAGGGGGCGGGGCTTCACTGACTAGGGGTCCTATAAAGGTAGCAGCCAGTCAGGCAGCGGCACAGGAGCTAGCAAACAGAGCTGTGAACAGGGGAGTTTGAGTGGGAGTTCTGTTGGAGGAGAAGGTATTTGTGTGTGTTTTTGTATTGGTAGTATCTGTATGTGTAGAGGCTTGGAGGGGCTAGGTGCTGCGAGAGAAGCTGAGCCCTGATTAGGGGGCGGGGCTTCACTGACTTGGGGTCCTATAAAGGTAGCAGCCCGTCAGGCAGCGGCACAGGAGCTAGCAAACAGACCTGTAAACAGGGGAGTTTGAGTGGGAGTTCTGTTGGAGGAGAAGGTATTTGTGTGTGTTTTTGTATTGGTATTATCTGTATGTGTAGAGGCTTGGAGGGGCTAGGTGCTGTGAGAGAAGCTGAGCCCTGATTAGGGGCGGGGCTTCACTGACTAGGGGTCCTATAAAGGTAGCAGCCAGTCAGGCAGCGGCACAGGAGCTAGCAAACAGAGCTGTGAACAGGGGAGTTTGAGTGGGAGTTCTGTTGGAGGAGAAGGTATTTGTGTGTGTTTTTGTATTGGTAGTATCTGTATGTGTAGAGGCTTGGAGGGGCTAGGTGCTGCGAGAGAAGCTGAGCCCTGATTAGGGGGCGGGGCTTCACTGACTTGGGGTCCTATAAAGGTAGCAGCCCGTCAGGCAGCGGCACAGGAGCTAGCAAACAGACCTGTAAACAGGGGAGTTTGAGTGGGAGTTCTGTTGGAGGAGAACGTATTTGTGTGTGTTTTTGTATTGGTATTATCTGTATGTGTAGAGGCTTGGAGGGGCTTTGTGCTGGGAGAGAAGCTGGGCCCTGATTAGGGGGCGGGGCTTCACTGATTAGGGGTCCTAGAAAGGGAGCAGCCAGTCAGGCAGCGGCACAGACAGCTGCAGTGGCACAGGAGCTAGCAAACAGAGCTGTAAAGAGGGGAGTTTGAGTGGGAGTTCTGTTGGAGGAGAAGGTATTTGTGTGTGTTTGGTTTTGTATTGGTAGTATCTGTATGTGTAGAGGCTTGGAGAGGCTTTGTGCTGGGAGAGAAGCTGAACCCTGATTAGGGGGCGGGGCTTCACTGACTAGGGGTCCTATAAAGGTAGCAGCCAGTCAGGCAGCGGAACAGACAGCTGCAGTGGCACAGGAGCTAGCAAACAGAGCTGTGAACAGGGGCGTTTGAGTGGGAGTTCTGTTGGAGGAGAAGGTATTTGTGTGTGTTTTTGTATTGGTATTATCTGTATGTGTAGAGGCTTGGAGGGGCTAGGTGCTGTGAGAGAAGCTGAGCCCTGATTAGGGGCGGGGCTTCACTGACTAGGGGTTCTATAAAGGTAGCAGCCAGTCAGGCAGCGGCACAGACAGCTGCAGTGGCACAGGAGCTAGCAAACAGAGCTGTGAACAGGGGAGTTTGAGTGGGAGTTCTGTTGGAGGAGAAGGTATTTGTGTGTGTTTGCTTTTGCATTGGTAGTATCTGTATGTGCAGGGGCTTTGTGCTGGGAGAGAAGCTGAGCCCTGATCAGGGGGCGGGGCTTCACTGACTAGGGGTCCTATAAAGGTAGGAGCCAGTCAGGCAGTGGCACAGAGAGCTGCAGCGGCAGAGGAGCTTGCAAACAGAGTTGTAAACAGGGGAGTTTGAGTGCGAGTTCTGTTGGAGGAGAAGGTATTTGTGTGTGTTTTTGTATTGGTAGTATCTGTATGTGTAGAGGCTTGGAGTGGCTAGGTGCTGCGAGAGAAGCTGAGCCCTGATTAGGGGGCGGGGCTTCACTGACTAGGGGTCCTATAAAGGTAGCAGCCAGTCAGGCAGCGGCACAGGAGCTAGCAAACAGAGCTGTGAACAGGGGAGTTTGAGTGGGAGTTCTGTTGGAGGAGAAGGTATTTGTGTGTGTTTTTGTATTGGTAGTATCTGTATGTGTAGAGGCTTGCAGTGGTTAGGTGCTGCGAGAGAAGCTGAGCCCTGATTAGGGGGCGGGGCTTCACTGACTAGGGGTCCTATAAAGGTAGCAGCCCGTCAGGCAGCGGCATAGGAGCTTGCAAACAGACCTGTAAACAGGGGAGTTTGAGTGGGAGTTCTGTTGGAGGAGAAAGTATTTGTGTGTGTTTTTGTATTGGTATTATCTGTATGTGTAGAGGCTTGGAGGGGCTTTGTGCTGGGAGAGAAGCTGGGCCCTGATTAGGGGGCGGGGCTTCACTGACTAGGGGTCCTATAAAGGTAGCAGCCAGTCAGGCAGCGGAACAGACAGCTGCAGTGGCACAGGAGCTAGCAAACAGAGCTGTGAACAGGGGCGTTTGAGTGGGAGTTCTGTTGGAGGAGAACGTATTTGTGTGTTTTTTTGTATTGGTAGTATCTGTATATGTAGAGGCTTGGAGGGGCTTTGTGCTGGGAGAGAAGCTGAGCCCTGATTAGGGGGCGGGGCTTCACTGACTAGGGGTCCTATAAAGGTAGCAGCCAGTCAGGCAGCGGCACAGGAGCTAGCAAACAGACCTGTGAACAGGGGAGTTTGAGTGGGAGTTCTGTTGGAGGAGAACGTATTTGTGTGTGTTTTTGTATTGGTATTATCTGTATGTGTAGAGGCTTGGAGGGGCTTTGTGCTGGGAGAGAAGCTGAGCCCTGATTAGGGGGCGGGGCTTCACTGACTAGGGGTCCTATAAAGGTAGCAGCCAGTCAGGTAGCGGCACAGGAGCTAGCAAACAGAGCTGTAAGCAGGGGAGTTTGAGTGGGAGTTCTGTTGGAGGAGAAGGTATTTGTGTGTGTTTGGTTTTGTATTGGTAGTATCTGTATGTGTAGAGGCTTGGAGGGGCTTTGTGCTGGGAGAGAAGCTGAGCCCTGGTTTGGGGGCGGGGCTTCAGTGACTAGGGGTCCTATAAAGGTAGCAGCCAGTCAGGCAGCGGCACAGGAGCTAGCAAACAGACCTGTAAACAGGGGAGTTTGAGTGGGAGTTCTGTTGGAGGAGAACGTATTTGTGTGTGTTTTTGTATTGGTATTATCTGTATGTGTAGAGGCTTGGAGGGGCTTTGTGCTGGGAGAGAAGCTGAGCCCTGATTAGGGGGCGGGGCTTCACTGACTAGGGGTCCTATAAAGGGAGCAGCCAGTCAGGCAGCGGCACAGGAGCTAGCAAACAGAGCTGTGAACAGGGGAGTTTGAGTGGGAGTTCTGTTGGAGGAGAAGGTATTTGTGTGTGTTTGGTTTTTTATTGGTAGTATCTGTATGTGTCGGGGTTTGGCGGAGCTTTGTGCTTGGAGAGAAGCTGAACCCTGATTAGGGGGCGGGGCTTCACTGACTAGGGGTCCTATAAAGGTAGCAGCCAGTCAGGCCGCGGAACAGACAGCTGCAGTGGCACAGGAGCTAGCAAACAGAGCTGTGAACAGGGGCGTTTGAGTGGGAGTTCTGTTGGAGGAGAAGGTATTTGTGTGTGTTTTTGTATTGGTATTATCTGTATGTGTAGAGGCTTGGAGGGGCTAGGTGCTGTGAGAGAAGCTGAGCCCTGATTAGGGGCGGGGCTTCACTGACTAGGGGTTCTATAAAGGTAGCAGCCAGTCAGGCAGCGGAACAGACAGCTGCAGCGGCACAGGAGCTAGCAAACAGAGCTGTAAACAGGGGAGTTTGAGTGGGAGTTCTGTTGGAGGAGAAGGTATTTGTGTGTGTTTTTGTATTGGTAGTTCCTGTATGTGTAGAGGTTTGAAGGGGCTTTGTGCTGGGAGAGAAGCTGAGCCCTGATTAGGGGGCGGGGCTTCACTGACTAGGGGTCCTATAAAGCTAGCAGCCAGTCAG
The DNA here is from genome assembly GCF_965140265.1 of Lepidochelys kempii. Classification (NCBI taxonomy): domain Eukaryota; kingdom Metazoa; phylum Chordata; order Testudines; family Cheloniidae; genus Lepidochelys; species Lepidochelys kempii. Next base: position 26,595,479 of record NC_133272.1, read on the forward strand.
GCAGCGGCACAGACAGCTGCAGCGGCACAGGAGCTAGCAAACAGAGCTCTAAACAGGGGAGTTTGAGTGGGAGTTCTGTTGGAGGAGAAGGTATTTGTGTGTGTTTTTGTATTGGTATTATCTGTATGTGTAGAGGCTTGGAGGGGCTAGGTGCTGTGAGAGAAGCTGAGCCCTGATTAGGGGCGGGGCTTCACTGACTTGGGGTCCTATAAAGGTAGCAGCCAGTCAGGCAGCGGCACAGGAGCTAGCAAACAGAGCTGTGAACAGGGGAGTTTGAGTGGGAGTTCTGTTGGAGGAGAAGGTATTTGTGTGTGTTTTTGTATTGGTAGTATCTGTATGTGTAGAGGCTTGGAGGGGCTAGGTGCTGCGAGAGAAGCTGAGCCCTGATTAGGGGGCGGGGCTTCACTGACTTGGGGTCCTATAAAGGTAGCAGCCCGTCAGGCAGCGGCACAGGAGCTAGCAAACAGACCTGTAAACAGGGGAGTTTGAGTGGGAGTTCTGTTGGAGGAGAACGTATTTGTGTGTGTTTTTGTATTGGTATTATCTGTATGTGTAGAGGCTTGGAGGGGCTTTGTGCTGGGAGAGAAGCTGGGCCCTGATTAGGGGGCGGGGCTTCACTGATTAGGGGTCCTAGAAAGGGAGCAGCCAGTCAGGCAGCGGCACAGACAGCTGCAGTGGCACAGGAGCTAGCAAACAGAGCTGTAAAGAGGGGAGTTTGAGTGGGAGTTCTGTTGGAGGAGAAGGTATTTGTGTGTGTTTGGTTTTGTATTGGTAGTATCTGTATGTGTAGAGGCTTGGAGAGGCTTTGTGCTGGGAGAGAAGCTGAACCCTGATTAGGGGGCGGGGCTTCACTGACTAGGGGTCCTATAAAGGTAGCAGCCAGTCAGGCAGCGGAACAGACAGCTGCAGTGGCACAGGAGCTAGCAAACAGAGCTGTGAACAGGGGCGTTTGAGTGGGAGTTCTGTTGGAGGAGAAGGTATTTGTGTGTGTTTTTGTATTGGTAGTATCTGTATGTGTAGAGGCTTGGAGGGGCTAGGTGCTGTGAGAGAAGCTGAGCCCTGATTAGGGGCGGGGCTTCACTGACTAGGGGTCCTATAAAGGTAGCAGCCAGTCAGGCAGCGGCACAGACAGCTGCAGTGGCACAGGAGCTAGCAAACAGAGCTGTGAACAGGGGAGTTTGAGTGGGAGTTCTGTTGGAGGAGAAGGTATTTGTGTGTGTTTGGTTTTGCATTGGTAGTATCTGTATGTGCAGGGGCTTTGTGCTGGGAGAGAAGCTGAACCCTGATCAGGGGGCGGGGCTTCACTGACTAGGGGTCCTATAAAGGTAGCAGCCAGTCAGGCAGCGGCACAGGAGCTAGCAAACAGAGCTGTAAACAGGGGAGTTTGAGTGGGAGTTCTGTTGGAGGAGAAGGTATTTGTGTGTGTTTTTGTATTCGTATTATCTGTATGTGTAGAGGCTTGGAGGGGCTTTGTGATGGGAGAGAAGCTGGGCCCTGATTAGGGGGCGGGGCTTCACTGATTAGCGGTCCTATAAAGGTAGCAGCCAGTCAGGCAGCGGCACAGACAGCTGCAGTGGCACAGCAGCTAGCAAACAGAGCTGTAAAGAGGGGAGTTTGAGTGGGAGTTCTGTTGGAGGAGAAGGTATTTGTGTGTGTTTGGTTTTGTATTGGTAGTATCTGTATGTGTAGAGGCTTGGAGGGGCTCTGTGCTGGGAGAGAAGCTGAGCCCTGATTAGGGGGCGGGGCTTCACTGACTAGGGGTCCTATAAAGGTACCAGCCAGTCAGGCAGCGGCACAGGAGCTAGCAAACAGACCTGTAAACAGGGCAGTTTGAGTGGGAGTTCTGTTGGAGGAGAAGGTATTTGTGTATTTTTTTGTATTGGTAGTATCTGTATATGTAGAGGCTTGGAGGGGCTTTGTGCTGGGAGAGAAGCTGAGCCCTGATCAGGGGGCGGGGCTTCACTGACTAGGGGTCCTATAAAGGTAGGAGCCAGTCAGACAGCGGCACAGGAGCTAGCAAACAGAGCTGTAAGCAGGGGAGTTTGAGTGGGAGTTCTGTTGGAGGAGAAGGTATTTGTGTGTTTGGTTTTTTATTGGTAGTATGTGTATGTGAAGGGGTTTGGCGGGGCTTTGTGCTTGGAGAGAAGCTGAACCCTGATTAGGGGGCGGGGCTTCACTGACTAGGGGTCCTATAAAGGTAGCAGCCAGTCAGGCAGCGGAACAGACAGCTGCAGCGGCACAGGAGCTAGCAAACAGAGCTGTAAACAGGGGAGTTTGAGTGGGAGTTCTGTTGGAGGAGAACGTATTTGTGTGTGTTTTTGTATTGGTATTATCTGTATGTGTAGAGGCTTGGAGGGCCTTTGTGCTGGGAGAGAAGCTGAGCCCTTCTTAGGGGGCGGGGCTTCACTGACTAGGGGTCCTATAAAGGTAGCAGCCAGTCAGGCAGCGGCACAGGAGCTAGCAAACAGAGCTGTGAACAGGGGAGTTTGAGTGGGAGTTCTGTTGGAGGAGAAGGTATTTGTGTGTGTTTTTGTATTGGTAGTATCTGTATGTGTAGAGGCTTGAAGGGGCTAGGTGCTGCGAGAGAAGCTGAGCCCTGATTAGGGGGCGGGGCTTCACTGACGAGGGGTCCTATAAAGGTAGCAGCCAGTCAGGCAGCGGCACAGGAGCTAGCAAACAGAGCTGTGAACAGGGGAGTTTGAGTGGGAGTTCTGTTGGAGGAGAAGGTATTAGTGTGTGTTTTTGTATTGGTATTATCTGTATGTGTAGAGGCTTGGAGGGGCTTTGTGCTGGGAGAGAAGCTGGGCCCTGATTAGGGGGCGGGGCTTCACTGACTAGGTGTCCTATAAAGGGAGCAGCCAGTCAGGCAGCGGCACAGACAGCTGCAGCGGCACAGGAGCTAGCAAACTGAGCTGTAAACAGGGGGGTTTGAGTGGGAGTTCTTTTGGAGGAGAAGGTATTTGTGTGTGTTTTTGTATTGGTATTATCTGTATGTGTTGAGGCTTGGAGGGGCTTTGTGATGGGAGAGAAGCTGGGCCCTGATTAGGGGGCGGGGCTTCACTGATTAGGGGTCCTAGAAAGGGAGCAGCCAGTCAGGCAGCGGCACAGGAGCTAGCAAACAGAGCTGTGAACAGGGGAGTTTGAGTGGGAGTTCTGTTGGAGGAGAAGGTATTTGTGTGTGTTTTTGTATTGGTAGTATCTGTATGTGTAGAGGCTTGGAGGGGCTAGGTGCTGCGAGAGAAGCTGAGCCCTGATTAGGGGGCGGGGCTTCACTGACTAGGGGTCCTATAAAGGTAGCAGCCAGTCAGGCAGCGGCACAGGAGCTAGCAAACAGAGCTGTAAACAGGGGAGTTTGAGTGGGAGTTCTGTTGGAGGAGAAGGTATTTGTGTGTGTTTTTGTATTGGTAGTATCTGTATGTGTAGAGGCTTGAAGGGGCTAGGTGCTGCGAGAGAAGCTGAGCCCTGATTAGGGGGCGGGGCTTCACTGACGAGGGGTCCTATAAAGGTAGCAGCCAGTCAGGCAGCGGCACAGGAGCTAGCAAACAGAGCTGTGAACAGGGGAGTTTGAGTGGGAGTTCTGTTGGAGGAGAAGGTATTAGTGTGTGTTTTTGTATTGGTATTATCTGTATGTGTAGAGGCTTGGAGGGGCTTTGTGCTGGGAGAGAAGCTGGGCCCTGATTAGGGGGCGGGGCTTCACTGACTAGGTGTCCTATAAAGGGAGCAGCCAGTCAGGCAGCGGCACAGACAGCTGCAGCGGCACAGGAGCTAGCAAACTGAGCTGTAAACAGGGGGGTTTGAGTGGGAGTTCTGTTGGAGGAGAAGGTATTTGTGTGTGTTTTTGTATTGGTATTATCTGTATGTGTTGAGGCTTGGAGGGGCTTTGTGATGGGAGAGAAGCTGGGCCCTGATTAGGGGGCGGGGCTTCACTGATTAGGGGTCCTAGAAAGGGAGCAGCCAGTCAGGCAGCGGCACAGGAGCTAGCAAACAGAGCTGTGAACAGGGGAGTTTGAGTGGGAGTTCTGTTGGAGGAGAACGTATTTGTGTGTGTTTTTGTATTGGTAGTATCTGTATGTGTAGAGGCTTGGAGGGGCTAGGTGCTGCGAGAGAAGCAGAGCCCTGATTAGGGGGCGGGGCTTCACTGACTAGGGGTCCTATAAAGGTAGCAGCCAGTCAGGCAGCGGAACAGACAGCTGCAGCGGCACAGGGGCTAGCAAACAGAGCTCTAAACAGGGGAGTTTGAGTGGGAGTTCTGTTGTAGGAGAAGGTATTTGTGTGTGTTTGGTTTTGTATTGGTAGTATCTGTATGTGTAGAGGCTTGAAGGGGCTTTGTGCTGGGAGAGAAGCTGAGCCCTGGTTTGGGGGCGGGGCTTCAGTGACTAGGGGTCCTATAAAGGTAGCAGCCAGTCAGGCAGCGGCACAGGAGCTAGCAAACAGACCTGTAAAGAGGGGAGTTTGAGTGGGAGTTCTGTTGGAGGAGAAGGTATTTGTGTGTGTTTGGTTTTGTATTGGTAGTATCTGTATGTGTAGAGGCTTGGAGAGGCTTTGTGCTGGGAGAGAAGCTGAACCCTGATTAGGGGGCGGGGCTTCACTGACTAGGGGTCCTATAAAGGTAGCAGCCAGTCAGGCAGCGGAACAGACAGCTGCAGTGGCACAGGAGCTAGCAAACAGAGCTGTGAACAGGGGCGTTTGAGTGGGAGTTCTGTTGGAGGAGAAGGTATTTGTGTGTGTTTTTGTATTGGTATTATCTGTATGTGTAGAGGCTTGGAGGGGCTAGGTGCTGTGAGAGAAGCTGAGCCCTGATTAGGGGCGGGGCTTCACTGACTAGGGGTTCTATAAAGGTAGCAGCCAGTCAGGCAGCGGCACAGACAGCTGCAGTGGCACAGGAGCTAGCAAACAGAGCTGTGAACAGGGGAGTTTGAGTGGGAGTTCTGTTGGAGGAGAAGGTATTTGTGTGTGTTTGCTTTTGCATTGGTAGTATCTGTATGTGCAGGGGCTTTGTGCTGGGAGAGAAGCTGAGCCCTGATCAGGGGGCGGGGCTTCACTGACTAGGGGTCCTATAAAGGTAGGAGCCAGTCAGGCAGTGGCACAGAGAGCTGCAGCGGCAGAGGAGCTTGCAAACAGAGTTGTAAACAGGGGAGTTTGAGTGCGAGTTCTGTTGGAGGAGAAGGTATTTGTGTGTGTTTTTGTATTGGTAGTATCTGTATGTGTAGAGGCTTGGAGGGGCTAGGTGCTGCGAGAGAAGCTGAGCCCTGATTAGGGGGCGGGGCTTCAGTGACTAGGGGTCCTATAAAGGTAGCAGCCAGTCAGGCAGCGGCACAGGAGCTAGCAAACAGAGCTGTAAACAGGGGAGTTTGAGTGGGAGTTCTGTTGGAGGAGAAGGTATTTGTGTGTGTTTTTGTATTGGTAGTATCTGTATGTGTAGAGGCTTGGAGTGGCTAGGTGCTGCGAGAGAAGCTGAGCCCTGATTAGGGGGCGGGGCTTCACTGACTAGGGGTCCTATAAAGGTAGCAGCCAGTCAGGCAGCGGCACAGGAGCTAGCAAACAGAGCTGTGAACAGGGGAGTTTGAGTGGGAGTTCTGTTGGAGGAGAAGGTATTTGTGTGTGTTTTTGTATTGGTAGTATCTGTATGTGTAGAGGCTTGCAGTGGTTAGGTGCTGCGAGAGAAGCTGAGCCCTGATTAGGGGGCGGGGCTTCACTGACTAGGGGTCCTATAAAGGTAGCAGCCCGTCAGGCAGCGGCATAGGAGCTTGCAAACAGACCTGTAAACAGGGGAGTTTGAGTGGGAGTTCTGTTGGAGGAGAAAGTATTTGTGTGTGTTTTTGTATTGGTATTATCTGTATGTGTAGAGGCTTGGAGGGGCTTTGTGCTGGGAGAGAAGCTGGGCCCTGATTAGGGGGCGGGGCTTCACTGACTAGGGGTCCTATAAAGGTAGCAGCCAGTCAGGCAGCGGAACAGACAGCTGCAGTGGCACAGGAGCTAGCAAACAGAGCTGTGAACAGGGGCGTTTGAGTGGGAGTTCTGTTGGAGGAGAACGTATTTGTGTGTTTTTTTGTATTGGTAGTATCTGTATATGTAGAGGCTTGGAGGGGCTTTGTGCTGGGAGAGAAGCTGAGCCCTGATTAGGGGGCGGGGCTTCACTGACTAGGGGTCCTATAAAGGTAGCAGCCAGTCAGGCAGCGGCACAGGAGCTAGCAAACAGACCTGTGAACAGGGGAGTTTGAGTGGGAGTTCTGTTGGAGGAGAACGTATTTGTGTGTGTTTTTGTATTGGTATTATCTGTATGTGTAGAGGCTTGGAGGGGCTTTGTGCTGGGAGAGAAGCTGAGCCCTGATTAGGGGGCGGGGCTTCACTGACTAGGGGTCCTATAAAGGTAGCAGCCAGTCAGGTAGCGGCACAGGAGCTAGCAAACAGAGCTGTAAGCAGGGGAGTTTGAGTGGGAGTTCTGTTGGAGGAGAAGGTATTTGTGTGTGTTTGGTTTTGTATTGGTAGTATCTGTATGTGTAGAGGCTTGGAGGGGCTTTGTGCTGGGAGAGAAGCTGAGCCCTGGTTTGGGGGCGGGGCTTCAGTGACTAGGGGTCCTATAAAGGTAGCAGCCAGTCAGGCAGCGGCACAGGAGCTAGCAAACAGACCTGTAAACAGGGGAGTTTGAGTGGGAGTTCTGTTGGAGGAGAACGTATTTGTGTGTGTTTTTGTATTGGTATTATCTGTATGTGTAGAGGCTTGGAGGGGCTTTGTGCTGGGAGAGAAGCTGAGCCCTGATTAGGGGGCGGGGCTTCACTGACTAGGGGTCCTATAAAGGGAGCAGCCAGTCAGGCAGCGGCACAGGAGCTAGCAAACAGAGCTGTGAACAGGGGAGTTTGAGTGGGAGTTCTGTTGGAGGAGAAGGTATTTGTGTGTGTTTGGTTTTTTATTGGTAGTATCTGTATGTGTCGGGGTTTGGCGGAGCTTTGTGCTTGGAGAGAAGCTGAACCCTGATTAGGGGGCGGGGCTTCACTGACTAGGGGTCCTATAAAGGTAGCAGCCAGTCAGGCCGCGGAACAGACAGCTGCAGTGGCACAGGAGCTAGCAAACAGAGCTGTGAACAGGGGCGTTTGAGTGGGAGTTCTGTTGGAGGAGAAGGTATTTGTGTGTGTTTTTGTATTGGTATTATCTGTATGTGTAGAGGCTTGGAGGGGCTAGGTGCTGTGAGAGAAGCTGAGCCCTGATTAGGGGCGGGGCTTCACTGACTAGGGGTCCTATAAAGGTAGCAGCCAGTCAGGCAGCGGAACAGACAGCTGCAGCGGCACAGGAGCTAGCAAACAGAGCTGTAAACAGGGGAGTTTGAGTGGGAGTTCTGTTGGAGGAGAAGGTATTTGTGTGTGTTTTTGTATTGGTAGTTCCTGTATGTGTAGAGGTTTGAAGGGGCTTTGTGCTGGGAGAGAAGCTGAGCCCTGATTAGGGGGCGGGGCTTCACTGACTAGGGGTCCTATAAAGCTAGCAGCCAGTCAGGCAGCGGCACAGACAGCTGCAGCGGCACAGGAGCTAGCAAACAGAGCTCTAAACAGGGGAGTTTGAGTGGGAGTTCTGTTGTAGGAGAAGGTATTTGTGTGTGTTTGGTTTTGTATTGGTAGTATCTGTATGTGTAGAGGCTTGGAGAGGCTTTGTGCTGGGAGAGAAGCTGAACCCTGATTAGGGGGCGGGGCTTCACTGACTAGGGGTCCTATAAAGGTAGCAGCCAGTCAGGCAGCGGAACAGACAGCTGCAGTGGCACAGGAGCTAGCAAACAGAGCTGTGAACAGGGGCGTTTGAGTGGGAGTTCTGTTGGAGGAGAAGGTATTTGTGTGTGTTTTTGTATTGGTATTATCTGTATGTGTAGAGGCTTGGAGGGGCTAGGTGCTGTGAGAGAAGCTGAGCCCTGATTAGGGGCGGGGCTTCACTGACTTGGGGTCCTATAAAGGTAGCAGCCAGTCAGGCAGCGGCACAGGAGCTAGCAAACAGAGCTGTGAACAGGGGAGTTTGAGTGGGAGTTCTGTTGGAGGAGAAGGTATTTGTGTGTGTTTTTGTATTGGTAGTATCTGTATGTGTAGAGGCTTGGAGGGGCTAGGTGCTGCGAGAGAAGCTGAGCCCTGATTAGGGGGCGGGGCTTCACTGACTTGGGGTCCTATAAAGGTAGCAGCCCGTCAGGCAGCGGCACAGGAGCTAGCAAACAGACCTGTAAACAGGGGAGTTTGAGTGGGAGTTCTGTTGGAGGAGAACGTATTTGTGTGTGTTTTTGTATTGGTATTATCTGTATGTGTAGAGGCTTGGAGGGGCTTTGTGCTGGGAGAGAAGCTGGGCCCTGATTAGGGGGCGGGGCTTCACTGATTAGGGGTCCTAGAAAGGGAGCAGCCAGTCAGGCAGCGGCACAGACAGCTGCAGTGGCACAGGAGCTAGCAAACAGAGCTGTAAAGAGGGGAGTTTGAGTGGGAGTTCTGTTGGAGGAGAAGGTATTTGTGTGTGTTTGGTTTTGTATTGGTAGTATCTGTATGTGTAGAGGCTTGGAGAGGCTTTGTGCTGGGAGAGAAGCTGAACCCTGATTAGGGGGCGGGGCTTCACTGACTAGGGGTCCTATAAAGGTAGCAGCCAGTCAGGCAGCGGAACAGACAGCTGCAGTGGCACAGGAGCTAGCAAACAGAGCTGTGAACAGGGGCGTTTGAGTGGGAGTTCTGTTGGAGGAGAAGGTATTTGTGTGTGTTTTTGTATTGGTAGTATCTGTATGTGTAGAGGCTTGGAGGGGCTAGGTGCTGTGAGAGAAGCTGAGCCCTGATTAGGGGCGGGGCTTCACTGACTAGGGGTCCTATAAAGGTAGCAGCCAGTCAGGCAGCGGCACAGACAGCTGCAGTGGCACAGGAGCTAGCAAACAGAGCTGTGAACAGGGGAGTTTGAGTGGGAGTTCTGTTGGAGGAGAAGGTATTTGTGTGTGTTTGGTTTTGCATTGGTAGTATCTGTATGTGCAGGGGCTTTGTGCTGGGAGAGAAGCTGAACCCTGATCAGGGGGCGGGGCTTCACTGACTAGGGGTCCTATAAAGGTAGCAGCCAGTCAGGCAGCGGCACAGGAGCTAGCAAACAGAGCTGTAAACAGGGGAGTTTGAGTGGGAGTTCTGTTGGAGGAGAAGGTATTTGTGTGTGTTTTTGTATTCGTATTATCTGTATGTGTAGAGGCTTGGAGGGGCTTTGTGATGGGAGAGAAGCTGGGCCCTGATTAGGGGGCGGGGCTTCACTGATTAGCGGTCCTATAAAGGTAGCAGCCAGTCAGGCAGCGGCACAGACAGCTGCAGTGGCACAGCAGCTAGCAAACAGAGCTGTAAAGAGGGGAGTTTGAGTGGGAGTTCTGTTGGAGGAGAAGGTATTTGTGTGTGTTTGGTTTTGTATTGGTAGTATCTGTATGTGTAGAGGCTTGGAGGGGCTCTGTGCTGGGAGAGAAGCTGAGCCCTGATTAGGGGGCGGGGCTTCACTGACTAGGGGTCCTATAAAGGTACCAGCCAGTCAGGCAGCGGCACAGGAGCTAGCAAACAGACCTGTAAACAGGGCAGTTTGAGTGGGAGTTCTGTTGGAGGAGAAGGTATTTGTGTATTTTTTTGTATTGGTAGTATCTGTATATGTAGAGGCTTGGAGGGGCTTTGTGCTGGGAGAGAAGCTGAGCCCTGATCAGGGGGCGGGGCTTCACTGACTAGGGGTCCTATAAAGGTAGGAGCCAGTCAGACAGCGGCACAGGAGCTAGCAAACAGAGCTGTAAGCAGGGGAGTTTGAGTGGGAGTTCTGTTGGAGGAGAAGGTATTTGTGTGTTTGGTTTTTTATTGGTAGTATGTGTATGTGAAGGGGTTTGGCGGGGCTTTGTGCTTGGAGAGAAGCTGAACCCTGATTAGGGGGCGGGGCTTCACTGACTAGGGGTCCTATAAAGGTAGCAGCCAGTCAGGCAGCGGAACAGACAGCTGCAGCGGCACAGGAGCTAGCAAACAGAGCTGTAAACAGGGGAGTTTGAGTGGGAGTTCTGTTGGAGGAGAACGTATTTGTGTGTGTTTTTGTATTGGTATTATCTGTATGTGTAGAGGCTTGGAGGGCCTTTGTGCTGGGAGAGAAGCTGAGCCCTTCTTAGGGGGCGGGGCTTCACTGACTAGGGGTCCTATAAAGGTAGCAGCCAGTCAGGCAGCGGCACAGGAGCTAGCAAACAGAGCTGTGAACAGGGGAGTTTGAGTGGGAGTTCTGTTGGAGGAGAAGGTATTTGTGTGTGTTTTTGTATTGGTAGTATCTGTATGTGTAGAGGCTTGAAGGGGCTAGGTGCTGCGAGAGAAGCTGAGCCCTGATTAGGGGGCGGGGCTTCACTGACGAGGGGTCCTATAAAGGTAGCAGCCAGTCAGGCAGCGGCACAGGAGCTAGCAAACAGAGCTGTGAACAGGGGAGTTTGAGTGGGAGTTCTGTTGGAGGAGAAGGTATTAGTGTGTGTTTTTGTATTGGTATTATCTGTATGTGTAGAGGCTTGGAGGGGCTTTGTGCTGGGAGAGAAGCTGGGCCCTGATTAGGGGGCGGGGCTTCACTGACTAGGTGTCCTATAAAGGGAGCAGCCAGTCAGGCAGCGGCACAGACAGCTGCAGCGGCACAGGAGCTAGCAAACTGAGCTGTAAACAGGGGGGTTTGAGTGGGAGTTCTTTTGGAGGAGAAGGTATTTGTGTGTGTTTTTGTATTGGTATTATCTGTATGTGTTGAGGCTTGGAGGGGCTTTGTGATGGGAGAGAAGCTGGGCCCTGATTAGGGGGCGGGGCTTCACTGATTAGGGGTCCTAGAAAGGGAGCAGCCAGTCAGGCAGCGGCACAGGAGCTAGCAAACAGAGCTGTGAACAGGGGAGTTTGAGTGGGAGTTCTGTTGGAGGAGAAGGTATTTGTGTGTGTTTTTGTATTGGTAGTATCTGTATGTGTAGAGGCTTGGAGGGGCTAGGTGCTGCGAGAGAAGCTGAGCCCTGATTAGGGGGCGGGGCTTCACTGACTAGGGGTCCTATAAAGGTAGCAGCCAGTCAGGCAGCGGCACAGGAGCTAGCAAACAGAGCTGTAAACAGGGGAGTTTGAGTGGGAGTTCTGTTGGAGGAGAAGGTATTTGTGTGTGTTTTTGTATTGGTAGTATCTGTATGTGTAGAGGCTTGAAGGGGCTAGGTGCTGCGAGAGAAGCTGAGCCCTGATTAGGGGGCGGGGCTTCACTGACGAGGGGTCCTATAAAGGTAGCAGCCAGTCAGGCAGCGGCACAGGAGCTAGCAAACAGAGCTGTGAACAGGGGAGTTTGAGTGGGAGTTCTGTTGGAGGAGAAGGTATTAGTGTGTGTTTTTGTATTGGTATTATCTGTATGTGTAGAGGCTTGGAGGGGCTTTGTGCTGGGAGAGAAGCTGGGCCCTGATTAGGGGGCGGGGCTTCACTGACTAGGTGTCCTATAAAGGGAGCAGCCAGTCAGGCAGCGGCACAGACAGCTGCAGCGGCACAGGAGCTAGCAAACTGAGCTGTAAACAGGGGGGTTTGAGTGGGAGTTCTGTTGGAGGAGAAGGTATTTGTGTGTGTTTTTGTATTGGTATTATCTGTATGTGTTGAGGCTTGGAGGGGCTTTGTGATGGGAGAGAAGCTGGGCCCTGATTAGGGGGCGGGGCTTCACTGATTAGGGGTCCTAGAAAGGGAGCAGCCAGTCAGGCAGCGGCACAGGAGCTAGCAAACAGAGCTGTGAACAGGGGAGTTTGAGTGGGAGTTCTGTTGGAGGAGAACGTATTTGTGTGTGTTTTTGTATTGGTAGTATCTGTATGTGTAGAGGCTTGGAGGGGCTAGGTGCTGCGAGAGAAGCAGAGCCCTGATTAGGGGGCGGGGCTTCACTGACTAGGGGTCCTATAAAGGTAGCAGCCAGTCAGGCAGCGGAACAGACAGCTGCAGCGGCACAGGGGCTAGCAAACAGAGCTCTAAACAGGGGAGTTTGAGTGGGAGTTCTGTTGTAGGAGAAGGTATTTGTGTGTGTTTGGTTTTGTATTGGTAGTATCTGTATGTGTAGAGGCTTGAAGGGGCTTTGTGCTGGGAGAGAAGCTGAGCCCTGGTTTGGGGGCGGGGCTTCAGTGACTAGGGGTCCTATAAAGGTAGCAGCCAGTCAGGCAGCGGCACAGGAGCTAGCAAACAGACCTGTAAACAGGGGAGTTTGAGTGGGAGTTCTGTTGGAGGAGAACGTATTTGTGTGTGTTTTTGTATTGGTATTATCTGTATGTGTAGAGGCTTGGAGGGGCTTTGTGCTGGGAGAGAAGCTGGGCCCTGATTAGGGGGCGGGGCTTCACTGATTAGGGGTCCTATAAAGGTAGCAGCCAGTCAGGCAGCGGCACAGGAGCTAGCAAACAGAGCTGTGAACAGGGGAGTTTGAGTGGGAGTTCTGTTGGAGGAGAAGGTATTTGTGTGTGTTTTTGTATTGGTAGTATCTGTATGTGTAGAGGCTTGGAGGGGCTAGGTGCTGCGAGAGAAGCAGAGCCCTGATTAGGGGGCGGGGCTTCACTGACTAGGGGTCCTATAAAGGTAGCAGCCAGTCAGGCAGCGGCACAGGAGCTAGCAAACAGACCTGTAAACAGGGGAGTTTGAGTGGGAGTTCTGTTGGAGGAGAACGTATTTGTGTTTGTTTTTGTATTGGTATTATCTGTATGTGTAGAGGCTTGGAGGGGCTTTGTGCTGGGAGAGAAGCTGGGCCCTGATTAGGGGGCGGGGCTTCACTGATTAGGGGTCCTAGAAAGGGAGCAGCCAGTCAGGCAGCGGCACAGACAGCTGCAGCGGCACAGGAGCGAGCAAACAGAGCTCTAAACAGGGGAGTTTGAGTGGGAGTTCTGTTGGAGGAGAAGGTATTTGTGTGTGTTTTTGTATTGGTATTATCTGTATGTGTAGAGGCTGGGAGGGGCTAGGTGCTGTGAGAGAAGCTGAGCCCTGATTAGGGGCGGGGCTTCACTGACTAGGGGTCCTATAAAGGGAGCAGCCAGTCAGGCAGCGGCACAGACAGCTGCAGTGGCACAGGAGCTAGCAAACAGAGCTGTGAACAGGGGAGTTTGAGTGGGAGTTCTGTTGGAGGAGAAGGTATTTGTGTGTGTTTGGTTTTGTATTGGTAGTATCTGTATATGTAGAGGCTTGGAGGGGCTTTGTGCTGGGAGAGAAGCTGAGCCCTGATTAGGGGGCGGGGCTTCACTGACTAGGGGTCCTATAAAGGTACCAGCCAGTCAGGCAGCGGCACAGGAGCTAGCAAACAGACCTGTAAACAGGGCAGTTTGAGTGGGAGTTCTGTTGGAGGAGAAGGTATTTGTGTGTGTTCGGTTTTGTATTGGTAGTATCTGTATGTGTACGGGCTTTGTGCTGGGACAGAAGCTGAGCCCTGATTAGGGGGCGGGGCTTCACTGACTAGCGGTCCTATAAAGGTAGCAGCCAGTCAGGCAGCGGCACAGGAGCTAGCAAACAGAGCTGTAAAGAGGGGAGTTTGAGTGGGAGTTCTGTTGGAGGAGAAGGTATTTGTGTGTGTTGGGTTTTGTATTGGTAGTATCTGTATGTGTAGAGGCTTGGAGAGGCTTTGTGCTGGGAGAGAAGCTGAACCCTGATTAGGGGGCGGGGCTTCACTGACTAGGGGTCCTATAAAGGTAGCAGCCAGTCAGGCAGCGGAACAGACAGCTGCAGTGGCACAGGAGCTAGCAAACAGAGCTGTGAACAGGGGCGTTTGAGTGGGAGTTCTGTTGGAGGAGAAGGTATTTGTGTGTGTTTTTGTATTGGTATTATCTGTATGTGTAGAGGCTTGGAGGGGCTAGGTGCTGTGAGAGAAGCTGAGCCCTGATTAGGGGCGGGGCTTCACTGACTAGGGGTCCTATAAAGGTAGCAGCCAGTCAGGGAGCGGCACAGACAGCTGCAGTGGCACAGGAGCTAGCAAACAGAGCTGTGAACAGGGGAGTTTGAGTGGGAGTTCTGTTGGAGGAGAAGGTATTTGTGTGTGTTTGGTTTTGCATTGGTAGTATCTGTATGTGCAGGGGCTTTGTGCTGGGAGAGAAGCTGAGCCCTGATCAGGGGGCGGGGCTTCACTGACTAGGGGTCCTATAAAGGTAGGAGCCAGTCAGGCAGTGGCACAGAGAGCTGCAGCGGCAGAGGAGCTTGCAAACAGAGTTGTAAACAGGGGAGTTTGAGTGGGAGTTCTGTTGGAGGAGAAGGTATTTGTGTGTGTTTTTGTATTCGTATTATCTGTATGTGTAGAGGCTTGGAGGGGCTTTGTGATGGGAGAGAAGCTGGGCCCTGATTAGGGGGCGGGGCTTCACTGATTAGCGGTCCTATAAAGGTAGCAGCCAGTCAGGCAGCGGCACAGACAGCTGCAGTGGCACAGCAGCTAGCAAACAGAGCTGTAAAGAGGGGAGTTTGAGTGGGAGTTCTGTTGGAGGAGAAGGTATTTGTGTGTGTTCGGTTTTGTATTGGTAGTATCTGTTTGTGTACGGGCTTTGTGCTGGGACAGAAGCTGAGCCCTGATTAGGGGGCGGGGCTTCACTGACTAGGGGTCCTATAAAGGTAGCAGCCAGTCAGGCAGCGGCACAGGAGCTAGCAAACAGACCTGTAAACAGGGGAGTTTGAGTGGGAGTTCTGTTGGAGGAGAACGTATTTGTGTGTGTTTTTGTATTGGTATTATCTGTATGTGTAGAGGCTTGGAGGGGCTTTGTGCTGGGAGAGAAGCTGAGCCCTGATTAGGGGGCGGGGCTTCACTGACTAGGGGTCCTATAAAGGTAGCAGCCAGTCAGGCAGCGGCACAGGAGCTAGCAAACAGAGCTGTGAACAGGGGAGTTTGAGTGGGAGTTCTGTTGGAGGAGAAGGTATTTGTGTGTGTTTGGTTTTTTATTGGTAGTATCTGTATGTGTCGGGGTTTGCGGAGCTTTGTGCTTGGAGAGAAGCTGAACCCTGATTAGGGGGCGGGGCTTCACTGACTAGGGGTCCTATAAAGGTAGCAGCCAGTCAGGCAGCGGAACAGACAGCTGCAGTGGCACAGGAGCTAGCAAACAGAGCTGTGAACAGGGGCGTTTGAGTGGGAGTTCTGTTGGAGGAGAAGGTATTTGTGTGTGTTTTTGTATTGGTATTATCTGTATGTGTAGAGGCTTGGAGGGGCTAGGTGCTGTGAGAGAAGCTGAGCCCTGATTAGGGGCGGGGCTTCACTGACTAGGGGTCCTATAAAGGTAGCAGCCAGTCAGGCAGCGGAACAGACAGCTGCAGCGGCACAGGAGCTAGCAAACAGAGCTGTAAACAGGGGAGTTTGAGTGGGAGTTCTGTTGGAGGAGAAGGTATTTGTGTGTGTTTGGTTTTGTATTGGTAGTTCCTGTATGTGTAGAGGTTTGAAGGGGCTTTGTGCTGGGAGAGAAGCTGAGCCCTGGTTTGGGGGCGGGGCTTCAGTGACTAGGGGTCCTATAAAGGTAGCAGCCAGTCAGGCAGCGGCACAGGAGCTAGCAAACAGACCTGTAAACAGGGGAGTTTGAGTGGGAGTTCTGTTGGAGGAGAAGGTATTTGTGTGTGTTTTTGTGTTGGTATTATCTGTATGTGTAGAGGCTTGGAGGGGCTTTGTGCTGGGAGAGAAGCTGGGCCCTGATTAGGGGGCGGAGCTTCACTGATTAGGGGCCCTAGAAAGGGAGCAGCCAGTCAGGCAGCGGCACAGGAGCTAGCAAACAGAGCTGTGAACAGGGGAGTTTGAGTGGGAGTTCTGTTGGAGGAGAAGGTATTTGTGTGTGTTTTTGTATTGGTAGTATCTGTATGTGTAGAGGCTTGGAGGGGCTAGGTGCTGCGAGAGAAGCTGAGCCCTGATTAGGGGGCGGGGCTTCACTGACTTGGGGTCCTATAAAGGTAGCAGCCCGTCAGGCAGCGGCACAGGAGCTAGCAAACAGACCTGTAAACAGGGGAGTTTGAGTGGGAGTTCTGTTGGAGGAGAAGGTATTTGTGTGTGTTTTTGTATTGGTATTATCTGTATGTGTAGAGGCTTGGAGGGGCTAGGTGCTGTGAGAGAAGCTGAGCCCTGATTAGGGGCGGGGCTTCACTGACTAGGGGTCCTATAAAGGTAGCAGCCAGTCAGGCAGCGGCACAGGAGCTAGCAAACAGAGCTGTAAACAGGGGAGTTTGAGTGGGAGTTCTGTTGGAGGAGAAGGTATTTGTGTGTGTTTTTGTATTGGTAGTATCTGTATGTGTAGAGGCTTGAAGGGGCTAGGTGCTGCGAGAGAAGCTGAGCCCTGATTAGGGGGCGGGGCTTCACTGACGAGGGGTCCTATAAAGGTAGCAGCCAGTCAGGCAGCGGCACAGGAGCTAGCAAACAGAGCTGTGAACAGGGGAGTTTGAGTGGGAGTTCTGTTGGAGGAGAAGGTATTAGTGTGTGTTTTTGTATTGGTATTATCTGTATGTGTAGAGGCTTGGAGGGGCTTTGTGCTGGGAGAGAAGCTGGGCCCTGATTAGGGGGCGGGGCTTCACTGACTAGGTGTCCTATAAAGGGAGCAGCCAGTCAGGCAGCGGCACAGACAGCTGCAGCGGCACAGGAGCTAGCAAACTGAGCTGTAAACAGGGGGGTTTGAGTGGGAGTTCTGTTGGAGGAGAAGGTATTTGTGTGTGTTTTTGTATTGGTATTATCTGTATGTGTTGAGGCTTGGAGGGGCTTTGTGATGGGAGAGAAGCTGGGCCCTGATTAGGGGGCGGGGCTTCACTGATTAGGGGTCCTAGAAAGGGAGCAGCCAGTCAGGCAGCGGCACAGGAGCTAGCAAACAGAGCTGTGAACAGGGGAGTTTGAGTGGGAGTTCTGTTGGAGGAGAACGTATTTGTGTGTGTTTTTGTATTGGTAGTATCTGTATGTGTAGAGGCTTGGAGGGGCTAGGTGCTGCGAGAGAAGCAGAGCCCTGATTAGGGGGCGGGGCTTCACTGACTAGGGGTCCTATAAAGGTAGCAGCCAGTCAGGCAGCGGAACAGACAGCTGCAGCGGCACAGGGGCTAGCAAACAGAGCTCTAAACAGGGGAGTTTGAGTGGGAGTTCTGTTGTAGGAGAAGGTATTTGTGTGTGTTTGGTTTTGTATTGGTAGTATCTGTATGTGTAGAGGCTTGAAGGGGCTTTGTGCTGGGAGAGAAGCTGAGCCCTGGTTTGGGGGCGGGGCTTCAGTGACTAGGGGTCCTATAAAGGTAGCAGCCAGTCAGGCAGCGGCACAGGAGCTAGCAAACAGACCTGTAAAGAGGGGAGTTTGAGTGGGAGTTCTGTTGGAGGAGAAGGTATTTGTGTGTGTTTGGTTTTGTATTGGTAGTATCTGTATGTGTAGAGGCTTGGAGAGGCTTTGTGCTGGGAGAGAAGCTGAACCCTGATTAGGGGGCGGGGCTTCACTGACTAGGGGTCCTATAAAGGTAGCAGCCAGTCAGGCAGCGGAACAGACAGCTGCAGTGGCACAGGAGCTAGCAAACAGAGCTGTGAACAGGGGCGTTTGAGTGGGAGTTCTGTTGGAGGAGAAGGTATTTGTGTGTGTTTTTGTATTGGTATTATCTGTATGTGTAGAGGCTTGGAGGGGCTAGGTGCTGTGAGAGAAGCTGAGCCCTGATTAGGGGCGGGGCTTCACTGACTAGGGGTTCTATAAAGGTAGCAGCCAGTCAGGCAGCGGCACAGACAGCTGCAGTGGCACAGGAGCTAGCAAACAGAGCTGTGAACAGGGGAGTTTGAGTGGGAGTTCTGTTGGAGGAGAAGGTATTTGTGTGTGTTTGCTTTTGCATTGGTAGTATCTGTATGTGCAGGGGCTTTGTGCTGGGAGAGAAGCTGAGCCCTGATCAGGGGGCGGGGCTTCACTGACTAGGGGTCCTATAAAGGTAGGAGCCAGTCAGGCAGTGGCACAGAGAGCTGCAGCGGCAGAGGAGCTTGCAAACAGAGTTGTAAACAGGGGAGTTTGAGTGCGAGTTCTGTTGGAGGAGAAGGTATTTGTGTGTGTTTTTGTATTGGTAGTATCTGTATGTGTAGAGGCTTGGAGGGGCTAGGTGCTGCGAGAGAAGCTGAGCCCTGATTAGGGGGCGGGGCTTCAGTGACTAGGGGTCCTATAAAGGTAGCAGCCAGTCAGGCAGCGGCACAGGAGCTAGCAAACAGAGCTGTAAACAGGGGAGTTTGAGTGGGAGTTCTGTTGGAGGAGAAGGTATTTGTGTGTGTTTTTGTATTGGTAGTATCTGTATGTGTAGAGGCTTGGAGTGGCTAGGTGCTGCGAGAGAAGCTGAGCCCTGATTAGGGGGCGGGGCTTCACTGACTAGGGGTCCTATAAAGGTAGCAGCCAGTCAGGCAGCGGCACAGGAGCTAGCAAACAGAGCTGTGAACAGGGGAGTTTGAGTGGGAGTTCTGTTGGAGGAGAAGGTATTTGTGTGTGTTTTTGTATTGGTAGTATCTGTATGTGTAGAGGCTTGCAGTGGTTAGGTGCTGCGAGAGAAGCTGAGCCCTGATTAGGGGGCGGGGCTTCACTGACTAGGGGTCCTATAAAGGTAGCAGCCCGTCAGGCAGCGGCATAGGAGCTTGCAAACAGACCTGTAAACAGGGGAGTTTGAGTGGGAGTTCTGTTGGAGGAGAAAGTATTTGTGTGTGTTTTTGTATTGGTATTATCTGTATGTGTAGAGGCTTGGAGGGGCTTTGTGCTGGGAGAGAAGCTGGGCCCTGATTAGGGGGCGGGGCTTCACTGACTAGGGGTCCTATAAAGGTAGCAGCCAGTCAGGCAGCGGAACAGACAGCTGCAGTGGCACAGGAGCTAGCAAACAGAGCTGTGAACAGGGGCGTTTGAGTGGGAGTTCTGTTGGAGGAGAACGTATTTGTGTGTTTTTTTGTATTGGTAGTATCTGTATATGTAGAGGCTTGGAGGGGCTTTGTGCTGGGAGAGAAGCTGAGCCCTGATTAGGGGGCGGGGCTTCACTGACTAGGGGTCCTATAAAGGTAGCAGCCAGTCAGGCAGCGGCACAGGAGCTAGCAAACAGACCTGTGAACAGGGGAGTTTGAGTGGGAGTTCTGTTGGAGGAGAACGTATTTGTGTGTGTTTTTGTATTGGTATTATCTGTATGTGTAGAGGCTTGGAGGGGCTTTGTGCTGGGAGAGAAGCTGAGCCCTGATTAGGGGGCGGGGCTTCACTGACTAGGGGTCCTATAAAGGTAGCAGCCAGTCAGGTAGCGGCACAGGAGCTAGCAAACAGAGCTGTAAGCAGGGGAGTTTGAGTGGGAGTTCTGTTGGAGGAGAAGGTATTTGTGTGTGTTTGGTTTTGTATTGGTAGTATCTGTATGTGTAGAGGCTTGGAGGGGCTTTGTGCTGGGAGAGAAGCTGAGCCCTGGTTTGGGGGCGGGGCTTCAGTGACTAGGGGTCCTATAAAGGTAGCAGCCAGTCAGGCAGCGGCACAGGAGCTAGCAAACAGACCTGTAAACAGGGGAGTTTGAGTGGGAGTTCTGTTGGAGGAGAACGTATTTGTGTGTGTTTTTGTATTGGTATTATCTGTATGTGTAGAGGCTTGGAGGGGCTTTGTGCTGGGAGAGAAGCTGAGCCCTGATTAGGGGGCGGGGCTTCACTGACTAGGGGTCCTATAAAGGGAGCAGCCAGTCAGGCAGCGGCACAGGAGCTAGCAAACAGAGCTGTGAACAGGGGAGTTTGAGTGGGAGTTCTGTTGGAGGAGAAGGTATTTGTGTGTGTTTGGTTTTTTATTGGTAGTATCTGTATGTGTCGGGGTTTGGCGGAGCTTTGTGCTTGGAGAGAAGCTGAACCCTGATTAGGGGGCGGGGCTTCACTGACTAGGGGTCCTATAAAGGTAGCAGCCAGTCAGGCCGCGGAACAGACAGCTGCAGTGGCACAGGAGCTAGCAAACAGAGCTGTGAACAGGGGCGTTTGAGTGGGAGTTCTGTTGGAGGAGAAGGTATTTGTGTGTGTTTTTGTATTGGTATTATCTGTATGTGTAGAGGCTTGGAGGGGCTAGGTGCTGTGAGAGAAGCTGAGCCCTGATTAGGGGCGGGGCTTCACTGACTAGGGGTCCTATAAAGGTAGCAGCCAGTCAGGCAGCGGAACAGACAGCTGCAGCGGCACAGGAGCTAGCAAACAGAGCTGTAAACAGGGGAGTTTGAGTGGGAGTTCTGTTGGAGGAGAAGGTATTTGTGTGTGTTTTTGTATTGGTAGTTCCTGTATGTGTAGAGGTTTGAAGGGGCTTTGTGCTGGGAGAGAAGCTGAGCCCTGATTAGGGGGCGGGGCTTCACTGACTAGGGGTCCTATAAAGCTAGCAGCCAGTCAGGCAGCGGCACAGACAGCTGCAGCGGCACAGGAGCTAGCAAACAGAGCTCTAAACAGGGGAGTTTGAGTGGGAGTTCTGTTGTAGGAGAAGGTATTTGTGTGTGTTTGGTTTTGTATTGGTAGTATCTGTATGTGTAGAGGCTTGGAGAGGCTTTGTGCTGGGAGAGAAGCTGAACCCTGATTAGGGGGCGGGGCTTCACTGACTAGGGGTCCTATAAAGGTAGCAGCCAGTCAGGCAGCGGAACAGACAGCTGCAGTGGCACAGGAGCTAGCAAACAGAGCTGTGAACAGGGGCGTTTGAGTGGGAGTTCTGTTGGAGGAGAAGGTATTTGTGTGTGTTTTTGTATTGGTATTATCTGTATGTGTAGAGGCTTGGAGGGGCTAGGTGCTGTGAGAGAAGCTGAGCCCTGATTAGGGGCGGGGCTTCACTGACTTGGGGTCCTATAAAGGTAGCAGCCAGTCAGGCAGCGGCACAGGAGCTAGCAAACAGAGCTGTGAACAGGGGAGTTTGAGTGGGAGTTCTGTTGGAGGAGAAGGTATTTGTGTGTGTTTTTGTATTGGTAGTATCTGTATGTGTAGAGGCTTGGAGGGGCTAGGTGCTGCGAGAGAAGCTGAGCCCTGATTAGGGGGCGGGGCTTCACTGACTTGGGGTCCTATAAAGGTAGCAGCCCGTCAGGCAGCGGCACAGGAGCTAGCAAACAGACCTGTAAACAGGGGAGTTTGAGTGGGAGTTCTGTTGGAGGAGAACGTATTTGTGTGTGTTTTTGTATTGGTATTATCTGTATGTGTAGAGGCTTGGAGGGGCTTTGTGCTGGGAGAGAAGCTGGGCCCTGATTAGGGGGCGGGGCTTCACTGATTAGGGGTCCTAGAAAGGGAGCAGCCAGTCAGGCAGCGGCACAGACAGCTGCAGTGGCACAGGAGCTAGCAAACAGAGCTGTAAAGAGGGGAGTTTGAGTGGGAGTTCTGTTGGAGGAGAAGGTATTTGTGTGTGTTTGGTTTTGTATTGGTAGTATCTGTATGTGTAGAGGCTTGGAGAGGCTTTGTGCTGGGAGAGAAGCTGAACCCTGATTAGGGGGCGGGGCTTCACTGACTAGGGGTCCTATAAAGGTAGCAGCCAGTCAGGCAGCGGAACAGACAGCTGCAGTGGCACAGGAGCTAGCAAACAGAGCTGTGAACAGGGGCGTTTGAGTGGGAGTTCTGTTGGAGGAGAAGGTATTTGTGTGTGTTTTTGTATTGGTAGTATCTGTATGTGTAGAGGCTTGGAGGGGCTAGGTGCTGTGAGAGAAGCTGAGCCCTGATTAGGGGCGGGGCTTCACTGACTAGGGGTCCTATAAAGGTAGCAGCCAGTCAGGCAGCGGCACAGACAGCTGCAGTGGCACAGGAGCTAGCAAACAGAGCTGTGAACAGGGGAGTTTGAGTGGGAGTTCTGTTGGAGGAGAAGGTATTTGTGTGTGTTTGGTTTTGCATTGGTAGTATCTGTATGTGCAGGGGCTTTGTGCTGGGAGAGAAGCTGAACCCTGATCAGGGGGCGGGGCTTCACTGACTAGGGGTCCTATAAAGGTAGCAGCCAGTCAGGCAGCGGCACAGGAGCTAGCAAACAGAGCTGTAAACAGGGGAGTTTGAGTGGGAGTTCTGTTGGAGGAGAAGGTATTTGTGTGTGTTTTTGTATTCGTATTATCTGTATGTGTAGAGGCTTGGAGGGGCTTTGTGATGGGAGAGAAGCTGGGCCCTGATTAGGGGGCGGGGCTTCACTGATTAGCGGTCCTATAAAGGTAGCAGCCAGTCAGGCAGCGGCACAGACAGCTGCAGTGGCACAGCAGCTAGCAAACAGAGCTGTAAAGAGGGGAGTTTGAGTGGGAGTTCTGTTGGAGGAGAAGGTATTTGTGTGTGTTTGGTTTTGTATTGGTAGTATCTGTATGTGTAGAGGCTTGGAGGGGCTCTGTGCTGGGAGAGAAGCTGAGCCCTGATTAGGGGGCGGGGCTTCACTGACTAGGGGTCCTATAAAGGTACCAGCCAGTCAGGCAGCGGCACAGGAGCTAGCAAACAGACCTGTAAACAGGGCAGTTTGAGTGGGAGTTCTGTTGGAGGAGAAGGTATTTGTGTATTTTTTTGTATTGGTAGTATCTGTATATGTAGAGGCTTGGAGGGGCTTTGTGCTGGGAGAGAAGCTGAGCCCTGATCAGGGGGCGGGGCTTCACTGACTAGGGGTCCTATAAAGGTAGGAGCCAGTCAGACAGCGGCACAGGAGCTAGCAAACAGAGCTGTAAGCAGGGGAGTTTGAGTGGGAGTTCTGTTGGAGGAGAAGGTATTTGTGTGTTTGGTTTTTTATTGGTAGTATGTGTATGTGAAGGGGTTTGGCGGGGCTTTGTGCTTGGAGAGAAGCTGAACCCTGATTAGGGGGCGGGGCTTCACTGACTAGGGGTCCTATAAAGGTAGCAGCCAGTCAGGCAGCGGCACAGGAGCTAGCAAACAGAGCTGTGAACAGGGGAGTTTGAGTGGGAGTTCTGTTGGAGGAGAAGGTATTTGTGTGTGTTTTTGTATTGGTAGTATCTGTATGTGTAGAGGCTTGAAGGGGCTAGGTGCTGCGAGAGAAGCTGAGCCCTGATTAGGGGGCGGGGCTTCACTGACGAGGGGTCCTATAAAGGTAGCAGCCAGTCAGGCAGCGGCACAGGAGCTAGCAAACAGAGCTGTGAACAGGGGAGTTTGAGTGGGAGTTCTGTTGGAGGAGAAGGTATTAGTGTGTGTTTTTGTATTGGTATTATCTGTATGTGTAGAGGCTTGGAGGGGCTTTGTGCTGGGAGAGAAGCTGGGCCCTGATTAGGGGGCGGGGCTTCACTGACTAGGTGTCCTATAAAGGGAGCAGCCAGTCAGGCAGCGGCACAGACAGCTGCAGCGGCACAGGAGCTAGCAAACTGAGCTGTAAACAGGGGGGTTTGAGTGGGAGTTCTTTTGGAGGAGAAGGTATTTGTGTGTGTTTTTGTATTGGTATTATCTGTATGTGTTGAGGCTTGGAGGGGCTTTGTGATGGGAGAGAAGCTGGGCCCTGATTAGGGGGCGGGGCTTCACTGATTAGGGGTCCTAGAAAGGGAGCAGCCAGTCAGGCAGCGGCACAGGAGCTAGCAAACAGAGCTGTGAACAGGGGAGTTTGAGTGGGAGTTCTGTTGGAGGAGAAGGTATTTGTGTGTGTTTTTGTATTGGTAGTATCTGTATGTGTAGAGGCTTGGAGGGGCTAGGTGCTGCGAGAGAAGCTGAGCCCTGATTAGGGGGCGGGGCTTCACTGACTAGGGGTCCTATAAAGGTAGCAGCCAGTCAGGCAGCGGCACAGGAGCTAGCAAACAGAGCTGTAAACAGGGGAGTTTGAGTGGGAGTTCTGTTGGAGGAGAAGGTATTTGTGTGTGTTTTTGTATTGGTAGTATCTGTATGTGTAGAGGCTTGAAGGGGCTAGGTGCTGCGAGAGAAGCTGAGCCCTGATTAGGGGGCGGGGCTTCACTGACGAGGGGTCCTATAAAGGTAGCAGCCAGTCAGGCAGCGGCACAGGAGCTAGCAAACAGAGCTGTGAACAGGGGAGTTTGAGTGGGAGTTCTGTTGGAGGAGAAGGTATTAGTGTGTGTTTTTGTATTGGTATTATCTGTATGTGTAGAGGCTTGGAGGGGCTTTGTGCTGGGAGAGAAGCTGGGCCCTGATTAGGGGGCGGGGCTTCACTGACTAGGTGTCCTATAAAGGGAGCAGCCAGTCAGGCAGCGGCACAGACAGCTGCAGCGGCACAGGAGCTAGCAAACTGAGCTGTAAACAGGGGGGTTTGAGTGGGAGTTCTGTTGGAGGAGAAGGTATTTGTGTGTGTTTTTGTATTGGTATTATCTGTATGTGTTGAGGCTTGGAGGGGCTTTGTGATGGGAGAGAAGCTGGGCCCTGATTAGGGGGCGGGGCTTCACTGATTAGGGGTCCTAGAAAGGGAGCAGCCAGTCAGGCAGCGGCACAGGAGCTAGCAAACAGAGCTGTGAACAGGGGAGTTTGAGTGGGAGTTCTGTTGGAGGAGAACGTATTTGTGTGTGTTTTTGTATTGGTAGTATCTGTATGTGTAGAGGCTTGGAGGGGCTAGGTGCTGCGAGAGAAGCAGAGCCCTGATTAGGGGGCGGGGCTTCACTGACTAGGGGTCCTATAAAGGTAGCAGCCAGTCAGGCAGCGGAACAGACAGCTGCAGCGGCACAGGGGCTAGCAAACAGAGCTCTAAACAGGGGAGTTTGAGTGGGAGTTCTGTTGTAGGAGAAGGTATTTGTGTGTGTTTGGTTTTGTATTGGTAGTATCTGTATGTGTAGAGGCTTGAAGGGGCTTTGTGCTGGGAGAGAAGCTGAGCCCTGGTTTGGGGGCGGGGCTTCAGTGACTAGGGGTCCTATAAAGGTAGCAGCCAGTCAGGCAGCGGCACAGGAGCTAGCAAACAGACCTGTAAACAGGGGAGTTTGAGTGGGAGTTCTGTTGGAGGAGAACGTATTTGTGTGTGTTTTTGTATTGGTATTATCTGTATGTGTAGAGGCTTGGAGGGGCTTTGTGCTGGGAGAGAAGCTGGGCCCTGATTAGGGGGCGGGGCTTCACTGATTAGGGGTCCTATAAAGGTAGCAGCCAGTCAGGCAGCGGCACAGGAGCTAGCAAACAGAGCTGTGAACAGGGGAGTTTGAGTGGGAGTTCTGTTGGAGGAGAAGGTATTTGTGTGTGTTTTTGTATTGGTAGTATCTGTATGTGTAGAGGCTTGGAGGGGCTAGGTGCTGCGAGAGAAGCAGAGCCCTGATTAGGGGGCGGGGCTTCACTGACTAGGGGTCCTATAAAGGTAGCAGCCAGTCAGGCAGCGGCACAGGAGCTAGCAAACAGACCTGTAAACAGGGGAGTTTGAGTGGGAGTTCTGTTGGAGGAGAACGTATTTGTGTTTGTTTTTGTATTGGTATTATCTGTATGTGTAGAGGCTTGGAGGGGCTTTGTGCTGGGAGAGAAGCTGGGCCCTGATTAGGGGGCGGGGCTTCACTGATTAGGGGTCCTAGAAAGGGAGCAGCCAGTCAGGCAGCGGCACAGACAGCTGCAGCGGCACAGGAGCGAGCAAACAGAGCTCTAAACAGGGGAGTTTGAGTGGGAGTTCTGTTGGAGGAGAAGGTATTTGTGTGTGTTTTTGTATTGGTATTATCTGTATGTGTAGAGGCTGGGAGGGGCTAGGTGCTGTGAGAGAAGCTGAGCCCTGATTAGGGGCGGGGCTTCACTGACTAGGGGTCCTATAAAGGGAGCAGCCAGTCAGGCAGCGGCACAGACAGCTGCAGTGGCACAGGAGCTAGCAAACAGAGCTGTGAACAGGGGAGTTTGAGTGGGAGTTCTGTTGGAGGAGAAGGTATTTGTGTGTGTTTGGTTTTGTATTGGTAGTATCTGTATATGTAGAGGCTTGGAGGGGCTTTGTGCTGGGAGAGAAGCTGAGCCCTGATTAGGGGGCGGGGCTTCACTGACTAGGGGTCCTATAAAGGTACCAGCCAGTCAGGCAGCGGCACAGGAGCTAGCAAACAGACCTGTAAACAGGGCAGTTTGAGTGGGAGTTCTGTTGGAGGAGAAGGTATTTGTGTGTGTTCGGTTTTGTATTGGTAGTATCTGTATGTGTACGGGCTTTGTGCTGGGACAGAAGCTGAGCCCTGATTAGGGGGCGGGGCTTCACTGACTAGCGGTCCTATAAAGGTAGCAGCCAGTCAGGCAGCGGCACAGGAGCTAGCAAACAGAGCTGTAAAGAGGGGAGTTTGAGTGGGAGTTCTGTTGGAGGAGAAGGTATTTGTGTGTGTTGGGTTTTGTATTGGTAGTATCTGTATGTGTAGAGGCTTGGAGAGGCTTTGTGCTGGGAGAGAAGCTGAACCCTGATTAGGGGGCGGGGCTTCACTGACTAGGGGTCCTATAAAGGTAGCAGCCAGTCAGGCAGCGGAACAGACAGCTGCAGTGGCACAGGAGCTAGCAAACAGAGCTGTGAACAGGGGCGTTTGAGTGGGAGTTCTGTTGGAGGAGAAGGTATTTGTGTGTGTTTTTGTATTGGTATTATCTGTATGTGTAGAGGCTTGGAGGGGCTAGGTGCTGTGAGAGAAGCTGAGCCCTGATTAGGGGCGGGGCTTCACTGACTAGGGGTCCTATAAAGGTAGCAGCCAGTCAGGGAGCGGCACAGACAGCTGCAGTGGCACAGGAGCTAGCAAACAGAGCTGTGAACAGGGGAGTTTGAGTGGGAGTTCTGTTGGAGGAGAAGGTATTTGTGTGTGTTTGGTTTTGCATTGGTAGTATCTGTATGTGCAGGGGCTTTGTGCTGGGAGAGAAGCTGAGCCCTGATCAGGGGGCGGGGCTTCACTGACTAGGGGTCCTATAAAGGTAGGAGCCAGTCAGGCAGTGGCACAGAGAGCTGCAGCGGCAGAGGAGCTTGCAAACAGAGTTGTAAACAGGGGAGTTTGAGTGGGAGTTCTGTTGGAGGAGAAGGTATTTGTGTGTGTTTTTGTATTCGTATTATCTGTATGTGTAGAGGCTTGGAGGGGCTTTGTGATGGGAGAGAAGCTGGGCCCTGATTAGGGGGCGGGGCTTCACTGATTAGCGGTCCTATAAAGGTAGCAGCCAGTCAGGCAGCGGCACAGACAGCTGCAGTGGCACAGCAGCTAGCAAACAGAGCTGTAAAGAGGGGAGTTTGAGTGGGAGTTCTGTTGGAGGAGAAGGTATTTGTGTGTGTTCGGTTTTGTATTGGTAGTATCTGTTTGTGTACGGGCTTTGTGCTGGGACAGAAGCTGAGCCCTGATTAGGGGGCGGGGCTTCACTGACTAGGGGTCCTATAAAGGTAGCAGCCAGTCAGGCAGCGGCACAGGAGCTAGCAAACAGACCTGTAAACAGGGGAGTTTGAGTGGGAGTTCTGTTGGAGGAGAACGTATTTGTGTGTGTTTTTGTATTGGTATTATCTGTATGTGTAGAGGCTTGGAGGGGCTTTGTGCTGGGAGAGAAGCTGAGCCCTGATTAGGGGGCGGGGCTTCACTGACTAGGGGTCCTATAAAGGTAGCAGCCAGTCAGGCAGCGGCACAGGAGCTAGCAAACAGAGCTGTGAACAGGGGAGTTTGAGTGGGAGTTCTGTTGGAGGAGAAGGTATTTGTGTGTGTTTGGTTTTTTATTGGTAGTATCTGTATGTGTCGGGGTTTGCGGAGCTTTGTGCTTGGAGAGAAGCTGAACCCTGATTAGGGGGCGGGGCTTCACTGACTAGGGGTCCTATAAAGGTAGCAGCCAGTCAGGCAGCGGAACAGACAGCTGCAGTGGCACAGGAGCTAGCAAACAGAGCTGTGAACAGGGGCGTTTGAGTGGGAGTTCTGTTGGAGGAGAAGGTATTTGTGTGTGTTTTTGTATTGGTATTATCTGTATGTGTAGAGGCTTGGAGGGGCTAGGTGCTGTGAGAGAAGCTGAGCCCTGATTAGGGGCGGGGCTTCACTGACTAGGGGTCCTATAAAGGTAGCAGCCAGTCAGGCAGCGGAACAGACAGCTGCAGCGGCACAGGAGCTAGCAAACAGAGCTGTAAACAGGGGAGTTTGAGTGGGAGTTCTGTTGGAGGAGAAGGTATTTGTGTGTGTTTGGTTTTGTATTGGTAGTTCCTGTATGTGTAGAGGTTTGAAGGGGCTTTGTGCTGGGAGAGAAGCTGAGCCCTGGTTTGGGGGCGGGGCTTCAGTGACTAGGGGTCCTATAAAGGTAGCAGCCAGTCAGGCAGCGGCACAGGAGCTAGCAAACAGACCTGTAAACAGGGGAGTTTGAGTGGGAGTTCTGTTGGAGGAGAAGGTATTTGTGTGTGTTTTTGTGTTGGTATTATCTGTATGTGTAGAGGCTTGGAGGGGCTTTGTGCTGGGAGAGAAGCTGGGCCCTGATTAGGGGGCGGAGCTTCACTGATTAGGGGCCCTAGAAAGGGAGCAGCCAGTCAGGCAGCGGCACAGGAGCTAGCAAACAGAGCTGTGAACAGGGGAGTTTGAGTGGGAGTTCTGTTGGAGGAGAAGGTATTTGTGTGTGTTTTTGTATTGGTAGTATCTGTATGTGTAGAGGCTTGGAGGGGCTAGGTGCTGCGAGAGAAGCTGAGCCCTGATTAGGGGGCGGGGCTTCACTGACTTGGGGTCCTATAAAGGTAGCAGCCCGTCAGGCAGCGGCACAGGAGCTAGCAAACAGACCTGTAAACAGGGGAGTTTGAGTGGGAGTTCTGTTGGAGGAGAAGGTATTTGTGTGTGTTTTTGTATTGGTATTATCTGTATGTGTAGAGGCTTGGAGGGGCTAGGTGCTGTGAGAGAAGCTGAGCCCTGATTAGGGGCGGGGCTTCACTGACTAGGGGTCCTATAAAGGTAGCAGCCAGTCAGGCAGCGGCACAGGAGCTAGCAAACAGAGCTGTGAACAGGGGAGTTTGAGTGGGAGTTCTGTTGGAGGAGAAGGTATTTGTGTGTGTTTTTGTATTGGTAGTATCTGTATGTGTAGAGGCTTGGAGGGGCTAGGTGCTGCGAGAGAAGCTGAGCCCTGATTAGGGGGCGGGGCTTCACTGACTTGGGGTCCTATAAAGGTAGCAGCCCGTCAGGCAGCGGCACAGGAGCTAGCAAACAGACCTGTAAACAGGGGAGTTTGAGTGGGAGTTCTGTTGGAGGAGAACGTATTTGTGTGTGTTTTTGTATTGGTATTATCTGTATGTGTAGAGGCTTGGAGGGGCTTTGTGCTGGGAGAGAAGCTGGGCCCTGATTAGGGGGCGGGGCTTCACTGATTAGGGGTCCTAGAAAGGGAGCAGCCAGTCAGGCAGCGGCACAGACAGCTGCAGTGGCACAGGAGCTAGCAAACAGAGCTGTAAAGAGGGGAGTTTGAGTGGGAGTTCTGTTGGAGGAGAAGGTATTTGTGTGTGTTTGGTTTTGTATTGGTAGTATCTGTATGTGTAGAGGCTTGGAGTGGCTTTGTGCTGGGAGAGAAGCTGAACCCTGATTAGGGGGCGGGGCTTCACTGACTAGGGGTCCTATAAAGGTAGCAGCCAGTCAGGCAGCGGAACAGACAGCTGCAGTGGCACAGGAGCTAGCAAACAGAGCTGTGAACAGGGGCGTTTGAGTGGGAGTTCTGTTGGAGGAGAAGGTATTTGTGTGTGTTTTTGTATTGGTATTATCTGTATGTGTAGAGGCTTGGAGGGGCTAGGTGCTGTGAGAGAAGCTGAGCCCTGATTAGGGGCGGGGCTTCACTGACTAGGGGTCCTATAAAGGTAGCAGCCAGTCAGGCAGCGGCACAGACAGCTGCAGTGGCACAGGAGCTAGCAAACAGAGCTGTGAACAGGGGAGTTTGAGTGGGAGTTCTGTTGGAGGAGAAGGTATTTGTGTGTGTTTGGTTTTGCATTGGTAGTATCTGTATGTGCAGGGGGTTTGTGCTGGGAGAGAAGCTGAGCCCTGATCAGGGGGCGGGGCTTCACTGACTAGGGGTCCTATAAAGGTAGGAGCCAGTCAGGCAGTGGCACAGAGAGCTGCAGCGGCAGAGGAGCTTGCAAACAGAGTTGTAAACAGGGGAGTTTGAGTGCGAGTTCTGTTGGAGGAGAAGGTATTTGTGTGTGTTTTTGTATTGGTAGTATCTGTATGTGTAGAGGCTTGGAGGGGCTAGGTGCTGCGAGAGAAGCTGAGCCCTGATTAGGGGGCGGGGCCTCAGTGACTAGGGGTCCTATAAAGGTAGCAGCCAGTCAGGCAGCGGCACAGGAGCTAGCAAACAGAGCTGTAAACAGGGGAGTTTGAGTGGGAGTTCTGTTGGAGGAGAAGGTATTTGTGTGTGTTTTTGTATTCGTATTATCTGTATGTGTAGAGGCTTGGAGGGGCTTTGTGATGGGAGAGAAGCTGGGCCCTGATTAGGGGGCGGGGCTTCACTGATTAGCGGTCCTATAAAGGTAGCAGCCAGTCAGGCAGCGGCACAGACAGCTGCAGTGGCACAGCAGCTAGCAAACAGGGCTGTAAAGAGGGGAGTTTGAGTGGGAGTTCTGTTGGAGGAGAAGGTATTTGTGTGTGTTTGGTTTTGTATTGGTAGTATCTGTATGTGTAGAGGCTTGGAGGGGCTCTGTGCTGGGAGAGAAGCTGAGCCCTGATTAGGGGGCGGGGCTTCACTGACTAGGGGTCCTATAAATGTACCAGCCAGTCAGGCAGCGGCACAGGA
Source organism: Lepidochelys kempii (assembly GCF_965140265.1). Classification (NCBI taxonomy): domain Eukaryota; kingdom Metazoa; phylum Chordata; order Testudines; family Cheloniidae; genus Lepidochelys; species Lepidochelys kempii. The sequence goes on from NC_133272.1 coordinate 26,625,908, forward strand.
GCTAGCAAACAGAACTGTAAACAGGGCAGTTTGAGTGGGAGTTCTGTTGGAGGAGAAGGTATTTGTGTGTGTTCGGTTTTGTATTGGTAGTATCTGTTTGTGTACGGGCTTTGTGCTGGGACAGAAGCTGAGCCCTGATTAGGGGGCGGGGCTTCACTGACTAGCGGTCCTATAAAGGTAGCAGCCAGTCAGGCAGCGGCACAGGAGCTAGCAAACAGATCTGTAAACAGGGGAGTTTGAGTGGGAGATCTGTTGGAGGAGAAGGTATTTGTGTATTTTTTTGTATTGGTAGTATCTGTATATGTAGAGGCTTGGAGGGGCTTTGTGCTGGGAGAGAAGCTGAGCCCTGATCAGGGGGCGGGGCTTCACTGACTAGGGGTCCTATAAAGGTAGGAGCCAGTCAGACAGCGGCACAGGAGCTAGCAAACAGAGCTGTAAGCAGGGGAGTTTGAGTGGGAGTTCTGTTGGAGGAGAAGGTATTTATGTGTGTTTGGTTTTTTATTGGTAGTATCTGTATGTGAAGGGGTTTGGCGGGGCTTTGTGCTTGGAGAGAAGCTGAACCCTGATTAGGGGGCGGGGCTTCACTGACTAGGGGTCCTATAAAGGTAGCAGCCAGTCAGGCAGCGGAACAGACAGCTGCAGCGGCACAGGAGCTAGCAAACAGAGCTGTAAACAGGGGAGTTTGAGTGGGAGTTCTGTTGGAGGAGAACGTATTTGTGTGTGTTTTTGTATTGGTATTATCTGTATGTGTAGAGGCTTGGAGGGCCTTTGTGCTGGGAGAGAAGCTGAGCCCTTCTTAGGGGGCGGGGCTTCACTGACTAGGGGTCCTATAAAGGTAGCAGCCAGTCAGGCAGCGGCACAGGAGCTAGCAAACAGAGCTGTGAACAGGGGAGTTTGAGTGGGAGTTCTGTTGGAGGAGAAGGTATTTGTGTGTGTTTTTGTATTGGTAGTATCTGTATGTGTAGAGGCTTGGAGGGGCTAGGTGCTGCGAGAGAAGCTGAGCCCTGATTAGGGGGCGGGGCTTCACTGACGAGGGGTCCTATAAAGGTAGCAGCCAGTCAGGCAGCGGCACAGGAGCTAGCAAACAGAGCTGTGAACAGGGGAGTTTGAGTGGGAGTTCTGTTGGAGGAGAAGGTATTAGTGTGTGTTTTTGTATTGGTATTATCTGTATGTGTAGAGGCTTGGAGGGGCTTTGTGCTGGGAGAGAAGCTGGGCCCTGATTAGGGGGCGGGGCTTCACTGACTAGGTGTCCTATAAAGGGAGCAGCCAGTCAGGCAGCGGCCCAGACAGCTGCAGCGGCACAGGAGCTAGCAAACTGAGGTGTAAACAGGGGGGTTTGAGTGGGAGTTCTTTTGGAGGAGAAGGTATTTGTGTGTGTTTTTGTATTGGTAGTATCTGTATGTGTAGAGGCTTGGAGGGGCTAGGTGCTGCGAGAGAAGCTGAGCCCTGATTAGGGGGCGGGGCTTCACTGACGAGGGGTCCTATAAAGGTAGCAGCCAGTCAGGCAGCGGCACAGGAGCTAGCAAACAGAGCTGTGAACAGGGGAGTTTGAGTGGGAGTTCTGTTGGAGGAGAAGGTATTTGTGTGTGTTTTTGTATTGGTAGTATCTGTATGTGTAGAGGCTTGGAGGGGCTAGGTGCTGCGAGAGAAGCTGAGCCCTGATTAGGGGGCGGGGCTTCACTGACTAGGGGTCCTATAAAGGTAGCAGCCAGTCAGGCAGCGGCACAGGAGCTAGCAAACAGAGCTGTGAACAGGGGAGTTTGAGTGGGAGTTCTGTTGGAGGAGAAGGTATTTGTGTGTGTTTTTGTATTGGTAGTATCTGTATGTGTAGAGGCTTGGAGGGGCTAGGTGCTGCGAGAGAAGCTGAGCCCTGATTAGGGGCCGGGGCTTCACTGACTAGGTGTCCTATAAAGGGAGCAGCCAGTCAGGCAGCGGCACAGACAGCTGCAGCGGCACAGGAGCTAGCAAACAGAGCTGTAAGCAGGGGAGTTTGAGTGGGAGTTCTTTTGGAGGAGAAGGTATTTGTGTGTGTTTTTGTATTGGTATTATCTGTATGTGTAGAGGCTTGGAGGGGCTTTGTGATGGGAGAGAAGCTGGGCCCTGATTAGGGGGCGGGGCTTCACTGATTAGGGGTCCTAGAAAGGGAGCAGCCAGTCAGGCAGCGGCACAGGAGCTAGCAAACAGAGCTGTAAGCAGGGGAGTTTGAGTGGGAGTACTGTTGGAGGAGAAGGTATTTGTGTGGTTTTTTGTATTGGTAGTATCTGTATATGTAGAGGCTTGGAGGGGCTTTGTGCTGGGAGAGAAGCTGAACCCTGATTAGGGGGCGGGGCTTCACTGACTAGGGGTCCTATAAAGGTAGCAGCCAGTCAGGCAGCGGAACAGACAGCTGCAGCGGCACAGAAGCTAGCAAACAGAGCTGTAAACAGGGGAGTTTGAGTGGGAGTTCTGTTGGAGGAGAAGGTATTTGTGTGTGTTTTTGTATTGGTCGTTCCTGTATCTGTAGAGGTTTGAAGGGGCTTTGTGCTGGGAGAGAAGCTGAGCCCTGATTAGGGGGCGGGGCTTCACTGACTAGGGGTCCTATAAAGCTAGCAGCCAGTCAGGCAGCGGCACAGACAGCTGCAGCGGCACAGGAGCTAGCAAACAGAGCTCTAAACAGGGGAGTTTCAGTGGGAGTTCTGTTGTAGGAGTAGGTATTTGTGTGTGTTTGGTTTTGTATTGGTAGTATCTGTATGTGTAGAGGCTTGGAGGGGCTTTGTGCTGGGAGAGAAGCTGAGCCCTGGTTTGGGGGCGGGGCTTCAGTGACTAGGGGTCCTATAAAGGTAGCAGCCAGTCAGGCAGCGGCACAGGAGCTAGCAAACAGACCTGTAAACAGGGGAGTTTGAGTGGGAGTTCTGTTGGAGGAGAACGTATTTGTGTGTGTTTTTGTATTGGTATTATCTGTATGTGTAGAGGCTTGGAGGGGCTTTGTGCTGGGAGAGAAGCTGAGCCCTGATTAGGGGGCGGGGCTTCACTGACTAGGGGTCCTATAAAGGTAGCAGCCAGTCAGGCAGCGGCACAGGAGCTAGCAAACAGAGCTCTGAACAGGGGAGTTTGAGTGGGAGTTCTGTTGGAGGAGAAGGAATTTGTGTGTGTTTTTGTATTGGTAGTATCTGTATGTGTAGAGGCTTGGAGTGGCTAGGTGCTGCGAGAGAAGCTGAGCCCTGATTAGGGGGCGGGGCTTCACTGACTAGGGGTCCTATAAAGGTAGCAGCCAGTCAGGCAGCGGCACAGGAGCTAGCAAACAGAGCTGTGAACAGGGGAGTTTGAGTGGGAGTTCTGTTGGAGGAGAAGGTATTTGTGTGTGTTTTTGTATTGGTAGTATCTGTATGTGTAGAGGCTTGGAGGGGCTAGGTGCTGCGAGAGAAGCTGAGCCCTGATTAGGGGGCGGGGCTTCACTGACTAGGGGTCCTATAAAGGTAGCAGCCCGTCAGGCAGCGGCACAGGAGCTAGCAAACAGAGCTGTAAACAGGGGAGTTTGAGTGGGAGTTGTTGGAGGAGATGGTATTTGTGTGTGTTTGGTTTTTTATTGGTAGTATCTGTATGTGTCGGGGTTTGGCGGAGCTTTGTGCTTGGAGAGAAGCTGAACCCTGATTAGGGGGCGGGGCTTCACTGACTAGGGGTCCTATAAAGGTAGCAGCCAGTCAGGCAGCGGAACAGACAGCTGCAGTGGCACAGGAGCTAGCAAACAGAGCTGTGAACAGGGGCGTTTGAGTGGGAGTTCTGTTGGAGGAGAAGGTATTTGTGTGTGTTTTTGTATTGGTATTATCTGTATGTGTAGAGGCTTGGAGGGGCTAGGTGCTGTGAGAGAAGCTGAGCCCTGATTAGGGGCGGGGCTTCACTGACTAGGGGTCCTATAAAGGTAGCAGCCAGTCAGGCAGCGGCACAGACAGCTGCAGTGGCACAGGAGCTAGCAAACAGAGCTGTGAACAGGGGAGTTTGAGTGGGAGTTCTGTTGGAGGAGAAGGTATTTGTGTGTTTTTTTGTATTGGTAGTATCTGTATATGTAGAGGCTTGGAGGGGCTTTGTGCTGGGAGAGAAGCTGAGCCCTGATTAGGGGGCGGGGCTTCACTGACTAGGGGTCCTATAAAGCTAGCAGCCAGTCAGGCAGCGGCACAGACAGCTGCAGCGGCACAGGAGCTAGCAAACAGAGCTCTAAACAGGGGAGTTTGAGTGGGAGTTCTGTTGTAGGAGAAGGTATTTGTGTGTGTTTGGTTTTGTATTGGTAGTATCTGTATGTGTAGAGGCTTGGAGGGGCTTTGTGCTGGGAGAGAAGCTGGGCCCTGATTAGGGGGCGGGGCTTCACTGATTCTTTTGGAGGAGATGGTATTTGTGTGTGTTTGGTTTTTTATTGGTAGTATCTGTATGTGTCGGGGTTTGGCGGAGCTTTGTGCTTGGAGAGAAGCTGAACCCTGATTAGGGGGCGGGGCTTCACTGACTAGGGGTCCTATAAAGGTAGCAGCCAGTCAGGCAGCGGCACAGACAGCTGCAGCGGCACAGGAGCTAGCAAACAGAGCTCTAAACAGGGGAGTTTGAGTGGGAGTTCTGTTGGACGAGAAGGTATTTGTGTGTGTTTGGTTTTGTATTGGTAGTATCTGTGTGTGTAGAGGCTTGGAGGGGCTTTGTGCTGGGAGAGAAGCTGAGCCCTGATTAGGGGGCGGGGCTTCACTGACTAGGGGTCCTATAAAGGTAGCAGCCAGTCAGGCAGCGGAACAGACAGCTGCAGTGGCACAGGAGCTAGCAAACAGAGCTGTGAACAGGGGCGTTTGAGTGGGAGTTCTGTTGGAGGAGAAGGTATTTGTGTGTGTTTTTGTATTGGTATTATCTGTATGTGTAGAGGCTTGGAGGGGCTAGGTGCTGTGAGAGAAGCTGAGCCCTGATTAGGGGCGGGGCTTCACTGACTAGGGGTCCTATAAAGCTAGCAGCCAGTCAGGCAGCGGCACAGACAGCTGCAGTGGCACAGGAGCTAGCAAACAGAGCTGTGAACAGGGGAGTTTGAGTGGGAGTTCTGTTGGAGGAGAAGGTATTTGTGTGTGTTTTTGTATTGGTAGTATCTGTATGTGTAGAGGCTTGGAGGGGCTAGGTGCTGTGAGAGAAACTGAGCCCTGATTAGGGGGCGGGGCTTCACTGACTAGGGGTCCTATAAAGGTAGCAGCCAGTCAGGCAGCGGAAAAGACAGCTGCAGTGGCACAGGAGCTAGCAAACAGAGCTGTGAACAGGGGCGTTTGAGTGGGAGTTCTGTTGGAGGAGAAGGTATTTGTGTGTGTTTTTGTATTGGTATTATCTGTATGTGTAGAGGCTTGGAGGGGCTAGGTGCTGTGAGAGAAGCTGAGCCCTGATTAGGGGCGGGGCTTCACTGACTAGGGGTCCTATAAAGCTAGCTGCCAGTCAGGCAGCGGCACAGGAGCTAACAAACAGAGCTGTAAACAGGGGAGTTTGAGTGGGAGTTCTGTTGGAGGAGAAGGTATTTGTGTGTGTTTGGTTTTGTATTGGTAGTATCTGTATGTGTAGAGGCTTGGAGGGGCTTTGTGCTGGGAGAGAAGCTGAGCCCTGGTTTGGGGGCGGGGCTTCAGTGACTAGGGGTCCTATAAAGGTAGCAGCCAGTCAGGCAGCGGCACAGGAGCTAGCAAACAGACCTGTAAACAGGGGAGTTTGAGTGGGAGTTCTGTTGGAGGAGAACGTATTTGTGTGTGTTTTTGTATTGGTAGTATCTGTATGTGTAGAGGCTTGGAGGGGCTTTGTGCTGGGAGAGAAGCTGAGCCCTGATTAGGGGGCGGGGCTTCACTGACTAGGGGTCCTATAAAGCTAGCTGCCTGTCAGGCAGCGGCACAGGAGCTAGCAAACAGAGCTCTAAACAGGGGAGTTTGAGTGGGAGTTCTGTTGGACGAGAAGGTATTTGTGTGTGTTTGGTTTTGTATTGGTAGTATCTGTATGTGTAGAGGCTTGGAGGGGCTTTGTGCTGGGAGAGAAGCTGAGCCCTGATTAGGAGCCGGGGCTTCACTGACTAGGGGTCCTATAAAGGTAGCCGCCAGTCAGGCAGCGGAACAGACAGCTGCAGTGGCACAGGAGCTAGCAAACAGAGCTGTGAACAGGGGCGTTTGAGTGGGAGTTCTGTTGGAGGAGAAGGTATTTGTGTGTGTTTTTGTATTGGTATTATCTGTATGTGTAGAGGCTTGGAGGGGCTAGGTGCTGTGAGAGAAGCTGAGCCCTGATTAGGGGCGGGGCTTCACTGACTAGGGGTCCTATAAAGGTAGCAGCCAGTCAGGCAGCGGCACAGACACCTGCAGTGGCACAGGAGCTAGCAAACAGAGCTGTGAACAGGGGAGTTTGAGTGGGAGTTCTGTTGGAGGAGAAGGTATTTGTGTGTTTTTTTGTATTGGTAGTAGCTGTATATGTAGAGGCTTGGAGGGGCTTTGTGCTGGGAGAGAAGCTGAGTCCTGATTAGGGGGCGGGGCTTCACTGACTAGGGGTCCTATAAAGGTAGCAGCCAGTCAGGCAGCGGCACAGGAGCTAGCAAACAGAGCTGTGAACAGGGGAGTTTGAGTGGGAGTTCTGTTGGAGGAGAAGGTATTTGTGTGTGTTTTTGTATTGGTAGTATCTGTATGTGTAGAGGCTTGGAGTGGCTAGGTGCTGCGAGAGAAGCTGAGCCCTGATTAGGGGGCGGGGCTTCACTGACTAGGGGTCCTATAAAGGTAGCAGCCAGTCAGGCAGCGGCACAGGAGCAAGCAAACAGAGCTGTGAACAGGGGAGTTTGAGTGGGAGTTCTGTTGGAGGAGAAGGTATTTGTGTGTGTTTTTGTATTGGTAGTATCTGTATGTGTAGAGGCTTGCAGTGGCTAGGTGCTGCGAGAGAAGCTGAGCCCTGATTAGGGGGCGGGGCTTCACTGACTAGGGGTCCTATAAAGGTAGCAGCCAGTCAGGCAGCGGCACAGGAGCTAGCAAACAGAGCTGTGAACAGGGGAGTTTGAGTGGGAGTTCTGTTGGAGGAGAAGGTATTTGTGTGTGTTTTTGTATTGGTAGTATCTGTATGTGTAGAGCCTTGGAGGGGCTAGGTGCTGCGAGAGAAGCTGAGCCCTGATTAGGGGGCGGGGCTTCACTGACTAGGGGTCCTATAAAGGTAGCAGCCCGTCAGGCAGCGGCATAGGAGCTTGCAAACAGACCTGTAAACAGGGGAGTTTGAGTGGGAGTTCTGTTGGAGGAGAAAGTATTTGTGTGTGTTTTTGTATTGGTATTATCTGTATGTGTCGGGGTTTGGCGGAGCTTTGTGCTTGGAGAGAAGCTGAACCCTGATTAGGGGGCGGGGCTTCACTGACTAGGGGTCCTATAAAGGTACCAGCCAGTCAGGCAGCGGCACAGGAGCTAGCAAACAGACCTGTAAACAGGGCAGTTTGAGTGGGAGTTCTGTTGGAGGAGAAGGTATTTGTGTGTGTTGGGTTTTGTATTGGTAGTATCTGTATGTGTACGGGCTTTGTGCTGGGACAGAAGCTGAGCCCTGATTAGGGGGCGGGGCTTCACTGACTAGCGGTCCTATAAAGGTAGCAGCCAGTCAGGCAGCGGCACAGGAGCTAGCAAACAGAGCTGTAAAGAGGGGAGTTTGAGTGGGAGTTCTGTTGGAGGAGAAGGTATTTGTGTGTGTTGGGTTTTGTATTGGTAGTATCTGTATGTGTAGAGGCTTGGAGAGGCTTTGTGCTGGGAGAGAAGCTGAACCCTGATTAGGGGGCGGGGCTTCACTGACTAGGGGTCCTATAAAGGTAGCAGCCAGTCAGGCAGCGGAACAGACAGCTGCAGTGGCACAGGAGCTAGCAAACAGAGCTGTGAACAGGGGCGTTTGAGTGGGAGTTCTGTTGGAGGAGAAGGTATTTGTGTGTGTTTTTGTATTGGTATTATCTGTATGTGTAGAGGCTTGGAGGGGCTAGGTGCTGTGAGAGAAGCTGAGCCCTGATTAGGGGCGGGGCTTCACTGACTAGGGGTCCTATAAAGGTAGCAGCCAGTCAGGGAGCGGCACAGACAGCTGCAGTGGCACAGGAGCTAGCAAACAGAGCTGTGAACAGGGGAGTTTGAGTGGGAGTTCTGTTGGAGGAGAAGGTATTTGTGTGTGTTTGGTTTTGCATTGGTAGTATCTGTATGTGCAGGGGCTTTGTGCTGGGAGAGAAGCTGAGCCCTGATCAGGGGGCGGGGCTTCACTGACTAGGGGTCCTATAAAGGTAGGAGCCAGTCAGGCAGTGGCACAGAGAGCTGCAGCGGCAGAGGAGCTTGCAAACAGAGTTGTAAACAGGGGAGTTTGAGTGCGAGTTCTGTTGGAGGAGAAGGTATTTGTGTGTGTTTTTGTATTGGTAGTTCCTGTATGTGTAGAGGTTTGAAGGGGCTTTGTGCTGGGAGAGAAGCTGAGCCCTGGTTTGGGGGCGGGGCTTCAGTGACTAGGGGTCCTATAAAGGTAGCAGCCAGTCAGGCAGCGGCACAGGAGCTAGCAAACAGACCTGTAAACAGGGGAGTTTGAGTGGGAGTTCTGTTGGAGGAGAACGTATTTGTGTGTGTTTTTGTGTTGGTATTATCTGTATGTGTAGAGGCTTGGAGGGGCTTTGTGCTGGGAGAGAAGCTGGGCCCTGATTAGGGGGCGGGGCTTCACTGATTAGGGGCCCTAGAAAGGGAGCAGCCAGTCAGGCAGCGGCACAGACAGCTGCAGTGGCACAGGAGCTAGCAAACAGAGCTGTAAAGAGGGGAGTTTGAGTGGGAGTTCTGTTGGAGGAGAAGGTATTTGTGTGTTTTTTTGTATTGGTAGTATCTGTATATGTAGAGGCTTGGAGGGGCTAGGTGCTGCGAGAGAAGCTGAGCCCTGATTAGGGGGCGGGGCTTCACTGACTAGGGGTCCTATAAAGGTAGCAGCCAGTCAGGCAGCGGAACAGACAGCTGCAGTGGCACAGGAGCTAGCAAACAGAGCTGTGAACAGGGGCGTTTGAGTGGGAGTTCTGTTGGAGGAGAAGGTATTTGTGTGTGTTTTTGTATTGGTATTATCTGTATGTGTAGAGGCTTGGAGGGGCTAGGTGCTGTGAGAGAAGCTGAGCCCTGATTAGGGGCGGGGCTTCACTGACTAGGGGTCCTATAAAGGTAGCAGCCAGTCAGGCAGCGGCACAGGAGCTAGCAAACAGAGCTGTGAACAGGGGAGTTTGAGTGGGAGTTCTGTCGGAGGAGAACGTATTTGTGTGTGTTTTTGTATTGGTATTATCTGTATGTGTAGAGGCTTGGAGGGGCTTTGTGCTGGGAGAGAAGCTGGGCCCTGATTAGGGGGCGGGGCTTCACTGATTAGGGGTCCTAGAAAGGGAGCAGCCAGTCAGGCAGCGGCACAGACAGCTGCAGTGGCACAGGAGCTAGCAAACAGAGCTGTAAAGAGGGGAGTTTGAGTGGGAGTTCTGTTGGAGGAGAAGGTATTTGTGTGTGTTTGGTTTTGTATTGGTAGTATCTGTATGTGTAGAGGCTTGGAGTGGCTTTGTGCTGGGAGAGAAGCTGAACCCTGATTAGGGGGCGGGGCTTCACTGACTAGGGGTCCTATAAAGGTAGCAGCCAGTCAGGCAGCGGAACAGACAGCTGCAGTGGCACAGGAGCTAGCAAACAGAGCTGTGAACAGGGGCGTTTGAGTGGGAGTTCTGTTGGAGGAGAAGGTATTTGTGTGTGTTTTTGTATTGGTATTATCTGTATGTGTAGAGGCTTGGAGGGGCTAGGTGCTGTGAGAGAAGCTGAGCCCTGATTAGGGGCGGGGCTTCACTGACTAGGGGTCCTATAAAGGTAGCAGCCAGTCAGGCAGCGGCACAGACAGCTGCAGTGGCACAGGAGCTAGCAAACAGAGCTGTGAACAGGGGAGTTTGAGTGGGAGTTCTGTTGGAGGAGAAGGTATTTGTGTGTGTTTGGTTTTGCATTGGTAGTATCTGTATGTGCAGGGGCTTTGTGCTGGGAGAGAAGCTGAGCCCTGATCAGGGGGCGGGGCTTCACTGACTAGGGGTCCTATAAAGGTAGGAGCCAGTCAGGCAGTGGCACAGAGAGCTGCAGCGGCAGAGGAGCTTGCAAACAGAGTTGTAAACAGGGGAGTTTGAGTGCGAGTTCTGTTGGAGGAGAAGGTATTTGTGTGTGTTTTTGTATTGGTAGTATCTGTATGTGTAGAGGCTTGGAGGGGCTAGGTGCTGCGAGAGAAGCTGTGCCCTGATTAGGGGGCGGGGCTTCAGTGACTAGGGGTCCTATAAAGGTAGCAGCCAGTCAGGCAGCGGCACAGGAGCTAGCAAACAGAGCTGTAAACAGGGGAGTTTGAGTGGGAGTTCTGTTGGAGGAGAAGGTATTTGTGTGTGTTTTTGTATTCGTATTATCTGTATGTGTAGAGGCTTGGAGGGGCTTTGTGATGGGAGAGAAGCTGGGCCCTGATTAGGGGGCGGGGCTTCACTGATTAGCGGTCCTATAAAGGTAGCAGCCAGTCAGGCAGCGGCACAGACAGCTGCAGTGGCACAGCAGCTAGCAAACAGGGCTGTAAAGAGGGGAGTTTGAGTGGGAGTTCTGTTGGAGGAGAAGGTATTTGTGTGTGTTTGGTTTTGTATTGGTAGTATCTGTATGTGTAGAGGCTTGGAGGGGCTCTGTGCTGGGAGAGAAGCTGAGCCCTGATTAGGGGGCGGGGCTTCACTGACTAGGGGTCCTATAAATGTACCAGCCAGTCAGGCAGCGGCACAGGAGCTAGCAAACAGACCTGTAAACAGGGCAGTTTGAGTGGGAGTTCTGTTGGAGGAGAAGGTATTTGTGTGTGTTCGGTTTTGTATTGGTAGTATCTGTTTGTGTACGGGCTTTGTGCTGGGACAGAAGCTGAGCCCTGATTAGGGTTCGGGGCTTCACTGACTAGCGGTCCTATAAAGGTAGCAGCCAGTCAGGCAGCGGCACAGGAGCTAGCAAACAGATCTGTAAACAGGGGAGTTTGAGTGGGAGTTCTGTTGGAGGAGAAGGTATTTGTGTATTTTTTTGTATTGGTAGTATCTGTATATGTAGAGGCTTGGAGGGGCTTTGTGCTGGGAGAGAAGCTGAGCCCTGATCAGGGGGCGGGGCTTCACTGACTAGGGGTCCTATAAAGGTAGGAGCCAGTCAGACAGCGGCACAGGAGCTAGCAAACAGAGCTGTAAGCAGGGGAGTTTGAGTGGGAGTTCTGTTGGAGGAGAAGGTATTTATGTGTGTTTGGTTTTTTATTGGTAGTATCTGTATGTGAAGGGGTTTGGCGGGGCTTTGTGCTTGGAGAGAAGCTGAACCCTGATTAGGGGGCGGGGCTTCACTGACGAGGGGTCCTATAAAGGTAGCAGCCAGTCAGGCAGCGGCACAGGAGCTAGCAAACAGAGCTGTGAACAGGGGAGTTTGAGTGGGAGTTCTGTTGGAGGAGAAGGTATTAGTGTGTGTTTTTGTATTGGTATTATCTGTATGTGTAGAGGCTTGGAGGGGCTTTGTGCTGGGAGAGAAGCTGGGCCCTGATTAGGGGGCGGGGCTTCACTGACTAGGTGTCCTATAAAGGGAGCAGCCAGTCAGGCAGCGGCACAGACAGCTGCAGCGGCACAGGAGCTAGCAAACTGAGGTGTAAACAGGGGGGTTTGAGTGGGAGTTCTTTTGGAGGAGAAGGTATTTGTGTGTGTTTTTGTATTGGTAGTTCCTGTATGTGTAGAGGTTTGAAGGGGCTTTGTGCTGGGAGAGAAGCTGAGCCCTGATTAGGGGGCGGGGCTTCACTGACTAGGGGTCCTATAAAGGTAGGAGCCAGTCAGGCAGCGGCACAGGAGCTAGAAAACAGAGCTGTGAACAGGGGAGTTTGAGTGGGAGTTCTGTTGGAGGAGAAGGTATTTGTGTGTGGTTTTGTATTGGTAGTATCTGTATGTGTAGAGGCTTGGAGGGGCTAGGTGCTGCGAGAGAAGCTGAGCCCTGATTAGGGGGCGGGGCTTCACTGACTAGGGGTCCTATAAAGGTAGGAGCCAGTCAGGCAGCGGCACAGGAGCTAGCAAACAGAGCTGTAAGCAGGGGAGTTTGAGTGGGAGTTCTTTTGGAGGAGAAGGTATTTGTGTGGTTTTTTGTATTGGTAGTATCTGTATGTGTAGAGGCTTGGAGGGGCTTTGTGCTGGGAGAGAAGCTGAGCCCTGATTAGGGGGCGGGGCTTCACTGACTAGGGGTCCTATAAAGCTAGCTGCCAGTCAGGCAGCGGCACAGGAGCTAGCAAACAGAGCTGTAAACAGGGGAGTTTGAGTGGGAGTTGTTGGAGGAGATGGTATTTGTGTGTGTTTGGTTTTTTATTGGTAGTATCTGTATGTGTCGGGGTTTGGCGGAGCTTTGTGCTTGGAGAGAAGCTGAACCCTGATTAGGGGGCGGGGCTTCACTGACTAGGGGTCCTATAAAGGTAGCAGCCAGTCAGGCAGCGGCACAGACAGCTGCAGCGGCACAGGAACTAGCAAACAGAGCTGTGAACAGGGGAGTTTGAGTGGGAGTTCTGTCGGAGGAGAACGTATTTGTGTGTGTTTTTGTATTGGTATTATCTGTATGTGTAGAGGCTTGGAGGGGCTTTGTGCTGGGAGAGAAGCTGGGCCCTGATTAGGGGGCGGGGCTTCACTGATTAGGGGTCCTAGAAAGGGAGCAGCCAGTCAGGCAGCGGCACAGACAGCTGCAGTGGCACAGGAGCTAGCAAACAGAGCTGTAAAGAGGGGAGTTTGAGTGGGAGTTCTGTTGGAGGAGAAGGTATTTGTGTGTGTTTGGTTTTGTATTGGTAGTATCTGTATGTGTAGAGGCTTGGAGTGGCTTTGTGCTGGGAGAGAAGCTGAACCCTGATTAGGGGGCGGGGCTTCACTGACTAGGGGTCCTATAAAGGTAGCAGCCAGTCAGGCAGCGGAACAGACAGCTGCAGTGGCACAGGAGCTAGCAAACAGAGCTGTGAACAGGGGCGTTTGAGTGGGAGTTCTGTTGGAGGAGAAGGTATTTGTGTGTGTTTTTGTATTGGTATTATCTGTATGTGTAGAGGCTTGGAGGGGCTAGGTGCTGTGAGAGAAGCTGAGCCCTGATTAGGGGCGGGGCTTCACTGACTAGGGGTCCTATAAAGGTAGCAGCCAGTCAGGCAGCGGCACAGACAGCTGCAGTGGCACAGGAGCTAGCAAACAGAGCTGTGAACAGGGGAGTTTGAGTGGGAGTTCTGTTGGAGGAGAAGGTATTTGTGTGTGTTTGGTTTTGCATTGGTAGTATCTGTATGTGCAGGGGCTTTGTGCTGGGAGAGAAGCTGAGCCCTGATCAGGGGGCGGGGCTTCACTGACTAGGGGTCCTATAAAGGTAGGAGCCAGTCAGGCAGTGGCACAGAGAGCTGCAGCGGCAGAGGAGCTTGCAAACAGAGTTGTAAACAGGGGAGTTTGAGTGCGAGTTCTGTTGGAGGAGAAGGTATTTGTGTGTGTTTTTGTATTGGTAGTATCTGTATGTGTAGAGGCTTGGAGGGGCTAGGTGCTGCGAGAGAAGCTGTGCCCTGATTAGGGGGCGGGGCTTCAGTGACTAGGGGTCCTATAAAGGTAGCAGCCAGTCAGGCAGCGGCACAGGAGCTAGCAAACAGAGCTGTAAACAGGGGAGTTTGAGTGGGAGTTCTGTTGGAGGAGAAGGTATTTGTGTGTGTTTTTGTATTCGTATTATCTGTATGTGTAGAGGCTTGGAGGGGCTTTGTGATGGGAGAGAAGCTGGGCCCTGATTAGGGGGCGGGGCTTCACTGATTAGCGGTCCTATAAAGGTAGCAGCCAGTCAGGCAGCGGCACAGACAGCTGCAGTGGCACAGCAGCTAGCAAACAGGGCTGTAAAGAGGGGAGTTTGAGTGGGAGTTCTGTTGGAGGAGAAGGTATTTGTGTGTGTTTGGTTTTGTATTGGTAGTATCTGTATGTGTAGAGGCTTGGAGGGGCTCTGTGCTGGGAGAGAAGCTGAGCCCTGATTAGGGGGCGGGGCTTCACTGACTAGGGGTCCTATAAATGTACCAGCCAGTCAGGCAGCGGCACAGGAGCTAGCAAACAGACCTGTAAACAGGGCAGTTTGAGTGGGAGTTCTGTTGGAGGAGAAGGTATTTGTGTGTGTTCGGTTTTGTATTGGTAGTATCTGTTTGTGTACGGGCTTTGTGCTGGGACAGAAGCTGAGCCCTGATTAGGGGGCGGGGCTTCACTGACTAGCGGTCCTATAAAGGTAGCAGCCAGTCAGGCAGCGGCACAGGAGCTAGCAAACAGATCTGTAAACAGGGGAGTTTGAGTGGGAGTTCTGTTGGAGGAGAAGGTATTTGTGTATTTTTTTGTATTGGTAGTATCTGTATATGTAGAGGCTTGGAGGGGCTTTGTGCTGGGAGAGAAGCTGAGCCCTGATCAGGGGGCGGGGCTTCACTGACTAGGGGTCCTATAAAGGTAGGAGCCAGTCAGACAGCGGCACAGGAGCTAGCAAACAGAGCTGTAAGGAGGGGAGTTTGAGTGGGAGTTCTGTTGGAGGAGAAGGTATTTATGTGTGTTTGGTTTTTTATTGGTAGTATCTGTATGTGAAGGGGTTTGGCGGGGCTTTGTGCTTGGAGAGAAGCTGAACCCTGATTAGGGGGCGGGGCTTCACTGACGAGGGGTCCTATAAAGGTAGCAGCCAGTCAGGCAGCGGCACAGGAGCTAGCAAACAGAGCTGTGAACAGGGGAGTTTGAGTGGGAGTTCTGTTGGAGGAGAAGGTATTAGTGTGTGTTTTTGTATTGGTATTATCTGTATGTGTAGAGGCTTGGAGGGGCTTTGTGCTGGGAGAGAAGCTGGGCCCTGATTAGGGGGCGGGGCTTCACTGACTAGGTGTCCTATAAAGGGAGCAGCCAGTCAGGCAGCGGCACAGACAGCTGCAGCGGCACAGGAGCTAGCAAACTGAGGTGTAAACAGGGGGGTTTGAGTGGGAGTTCTTTTGGAGGAGAAGGTATTTGTGTGTGTTTTTGTATTGGTAGTTCCTGTATGTGTAGAGGTTTGAAGGGGCTTTGTGCTGGGAGAGAAGCTGAGCCCTGATTAGGGGGCGGGGCTTCACTGACTAGGGGTCCTATAAAGGTAGGAGCCAGTCAGGCAGCGGCACAGGAGCTAGAAAACAGAGCTGTGAACAGGGGAGTTTGAGTGGGAGTTCTGTTGGAGGAGAAGGTATTTGTGTGTGTTTTTGTATTGGTATTATCTGTATGTGTAGAGGCTTGGAGGGGCTAGGTGCTGTGAGAGAAGCTGAGCCCTGATTAGGGGCGGGGCTTCACTGACTAGGGGTCCTATAAAGGTAGCAGCCAGTCAGGCAGCGGCACAGGAGCTAGCAAACAGAGCTGTGAACAGGGGAGTTTGAGTGGGAGTTCTGTTGGAGGAGAAGGTATTTGTGTGTGTTTTTGTATTGGTAGTATCTGTATGTGTAGAGGCTTGGAGTGGCTAGGTGCTGCGAGAGAAGCTGAGCCCTGATTAGGGGGCGGGGCTTCACTGACTAGGGGTCGTATAAAGGTAGCAGCCAGTCAGGCAGCGGCACAGGAGCTAGCAAACAGAGCTGTGAACAGGGGAGTTTGAGTGGGAGTTCTGTTGGAGGAGAAGGTATTTGTGTGTGTTTTTGTATTGGTAGTATCTGTATGTGTAGAGGCTTGCAGTGGCTAGGTGCTGCGAGAGAAGCTGAGCCCTGATTAGGGGGCGGGGCTTCACTGACTAGGGGTCCTATAAAGGTAGCAGCCAGTCAGGCAGCGGCACAGGAGCTAGCAAACAGAGCTGTGAACAGGGGAGTTTGAGTGGGAGTTCTGTTGGAGGAGAAGGTATTTGTGTGTGTTTTTGTATTGGTAGTATCTGTATGTGTAGAGCCTTGGAGGGGCTAGGTGCTGCGAGAGAAGCTGAGCCCTGATTAGGGGGCGGGGCTTCACTGACTAGGGGTCCTATAAAGGTAGCAGCCCGTCAGGCAGCGGCATAGGAGCTTGCAAACAGACCTGTAAACAGGGGAGTTTGAGTGGGAGTTCTGTTGGAGGAGAACGTATTTGTGTGTGTTTTTGTATTGGTATTATCTGTATGTGTAGAGGCTTGGAGGGGCTTTGTGCTGGGAGAGAAGCTGAGCCCTGATTAGGGGGCGGGGCTTCACTGACTAGGGGTCCTATAAAGGTAGCAGCCAGTCAGGCAGCGGCACAGGAGCTAGCAAACAGAGCTGTGAACAGGGGAGTTTGAGTGGGAGTTCTGTTGGAGGAGAAGGTATTTGTGTGTGTTTGGTTTTGCATTGGTAGTATCTGTATGTGCAGGGGCTTTGTGCTGGGAGAGAAGCTGAGCCCTGAACAGGGGGCGGGGCTTCACTGACTAGGGGTCCTATAAAGGTACCAGCCAGTCAGGCAGCGGCACAGGAGCTAGCAAACAGACCTGTAAACAGGGCAGTTTGAGTGGGAGTTCTGTTGGAGGAGAAGGTATTTGTGTGTGTTCGGTTTTGTATTGGTAGTATCTGTTTGTGTACGGGCTTTGTGCTGGGACAGAAGCTGAGCCCTGATTAGGGGGCGGGGCTTCACTGACTAGCGGTCCTATAAAGGTAGCAGCCAGTCAGGCAGCGGCACAGGAGCTAGCAAACAGATCTGTAAACAGGGGAGTTTGAGTGGGAGTTCTGTTGGAGGAGAAGGTATTTGTGTATTTTTTTGTATTGGTAGTATCTGTATATGTAGAGGCTTGGAGGGGCTTTGTGCTGGGAGAGAAGCTGAGCCCTGATCAGGGGGCGGGGCTTCACTGACTAGGGGTCCTATAAAGGTAGGAGCCAGTCAGACAGCGGCACAGGAGCTAGCAAACAGAGCTGTAAGCAGGGGAGTTTGAGTGGGAGTTCTGTTGGAGGAGAAGGTATTTATGTGTGTTTGGTTTTTTATTGGTAGTATCTGTATGTGAAGGGGTTTGGCGGGGCTTTGTGCTTGGAGAGAAGCTGAACCCTGATTAGGGGGCGGGGCTTCACTGACGAGGGGTCCTATAAAGGTAGCAGCCAGTCAGGCAGCAGCACAGGAGCTAGCAAACAGAGCTGTGAACAGGGGAGTTTGAGTGGGAGTTCTGTTGGAGGAGAAGGTATTAGTGTGTGTTTTTGTATTGGTATTATCTGTATGTGTAGAGGCTTGGAGGGGCTTTGTGCTGGGAGAGAAGCTGGGCCCTGATTAGGGGGCGGGGCTTCACTGACTAGGTGTCCTATAAAGGGAGCAGCCAGTCAGGCAGCGGCACAGACAGCTGCAGCGGCACAGGAGCTAGCAAACTGAGGTGTAAACAGGGGGGTTTGAGTGGGAGTTCTTTTGGAGGAGAAGGTATTTGTGTGTGTTTTTGTATTGGTAGTTCCTGTATGTGTAGAGGTTTGAAGGGGCTTTGTGCTGGGAGAGAAGCTGAGCCCTGATTAGGGGGCGGGGCTTCACTGACTAGGGGTCCTATAAAGGTAGGAGCCAGTCAGGCAGCGGCACAGGAGCTAGAAAACAGAGCTGTGAACAGGGGAGTTTGAGTGGGAGTTCTGTTGGAGGAGAAGGTATTTGTGTGTGGTTTTGTATTGGTAGTATCTGTATGTGTAGAGGCTTGGAGGGGCTAGGTGCTGCGAGAGAAGCTGAGCCCTGATTAGGGGGCGGGGCTTCACTGACTAGGGGTCCTATAAAGGTAGGAGCCAGTCAGGCAGCGGCACAGGAGCTAGCAAACAGAGCTGTAAGCAGGGGAGTTTGAGTGGGAGTTCTTTTGGAGGAGAAGGTATTTGTGTGGTTTTTTGTATTGGTAGTATCTGTATGTGTAGAGGCTTGGAGGGGCTTTGTGCTGGGAGAGAAGCTGAGCCCTGATTAGGGGGCGGGGCTTCACTGACTAGGGGTCCTATAAAGCTAGCTGCCAGTCAGGCAGCGGCACAGGAGCTAGCAAACAGAGCTGTAAACAGGGGAGTTTGAGTGGGAGTTGTTGGAGGAGATGGTATTTGTGTGTGTTTGGTTTTTTATTGGTAGTATCTGTATGTGTCGGGGTTTGGCGGAGCTTTGTGCTTGGAGAGAAGCTGAACCCTGATTAGGGGGCGGGGCTTCACTGACTAGGGGTCCTATAAAGGTAGCAGCCAGTCAGGCAGCGGCACAGACAGCTGCAGCGGCACAGGAGCTAGCAAACAGAGCTCTAAACAGGGGAGTTTGAGTGGGAGTTCTGTTGGACGAGAAGGTATTTGTGTGTGTTTGGTTTTGTATTGGTAGTATCTGTGTGTGTAGAGGCTTGGAGGGGCTTTGTGCTGGGAGAGAAGCTGAGCCCTGATTAGGGGGCGGGGCTTCACTGACTAGGGGTCCTATAAAGGTAGCAGCCAGTCAGGCAGCGGAACAGACAGCTGCAGTGGCACAGGAGCTAGCAAACAGAGCTGTGAACAGGGGCGTTTGAGTGGGAGTTCTGTTGGAGGAGAAGGTATTTGTGTGTGTTTTTGTATTGGTATTATCTGTATGTGTAGAGGCTTGGAGGGGCTAGGTGCTGTGAGAGAAGCTGAGCCCTGATTAGGGGCGGGGCTTCACTGACTAGGGGTCCTATAAAGGTAGCAGCCAGTCAGGCAGCGGCACAGGAGCTAGCAAACAGAGCTGTGAACAGGGGAGTTTGAGTGGGAGTTCTGTTGGAGGAGAAGGTATTTGTGTGTGTTTTTGTATTGGTAGTATCTGTATGTGTAGAGGCTTGGAGTGGCTAGGTGCTGCGAGAGAAGCTGAGCCCTGATTAGGGGGCGGGGCTTCACTGACTAGGGGTCCTATAAAGGTAGCAGCCAGTCAGGCAGCGGCACAGGAGCTAGCAAACAGAGCTGTGAACAGGGGAGTTTGAGTGGGAGTTCTGTTGGAGGAGAAGGTATTTGTGTGTGTTTTTGTATTGGTATTATCTGTATGTGTAGAGGCTTGCAGTGGCTAGGTGCTGCGAGAGAAGCTGAGCCCTGATTAGGGGGCGGGGCTTCACTGACTAGGGGTCCTATAAAGGTAGCAGCCAGTCAGGCAGCGGCACAGGAGCTAGCAAACAGAGCTGTGAACAGGGGAGTTTGAGTGGGAGTTCTGTTGGAGGAGAAGGTATTTGTGTGTGTTTTTGTATTGGTAGTATCTGTATGTGTAGAGCCTTGGAGGGGCTAGGTGCTGCGAGAGAAGCTGAGCCCTGATTAGGGGGCGGGGCTTCACTGACTAGGGGTCCTATAAAGGTAGCAGCCCGTCAGGCAGCGGCATAGGAGCTTGCAAACAGACCTGTAAACAGGGGAGTTTGAGTGGGAGTTCTGTTGGAGGAGAACGTATTTGTGTGTGTTTTTGTATTGGTATTATCTGTATGTGTAGAGGCTTGGAGGGGCTTTGTGCTGGGAGAGAAGCTGAGCCCTGATTAGGGGGCGGGGCTTCACTGACTAGGGGTCCTATAAAGGTAGCAGCCAGTCAGGCAGCGGCACAGGAGCTAGCAAACAGAGCTGTGAACAGGGGAGTTTGAGTGGGATTTCTGTTGGAGGAGAAGGTATTTGTCTGTGTTTGGTTTTTTATTGGTAGTATCTGTATGTGTCGGGGTTTGGCGGAGCTTTGTGTTTGGAGAGAAGCTGAACCCTGATTAGGGGGCGGGGCTTAACTGACTAGGGGTCCTATAAAGGTAGCAGCCAGTCAGGCAGCGGAACAGACAGCTGCAGTGGCACAGGAGCTAGCAAACAGAGCTGTGAACAGGGGCGTTTGAGTGGGAGTTCTGTTGGAGGAGAAGGTATTTGTGTGTGTTTTTGTATTGGTATTATCTGTATGTGTAGAGGCTTGGAGGGGCTAGGTGCTGTGAGAGAAGCTGAGCCCTGATTAGGGGCGGGGCTTCACTGACTAGGGGTCCTATAAAGGTAGCAGCCAGTCAGGCAGCGGAACAGACAGCTGCAGTGGCACAGGAGCTAGCAAACAGAGCTGTGAACAGGGGAGTTTGAGTGGGAGTTCTGTTGGAGGAGAAGGTATTTGTGTGTTTTTTTGTATTGGTAGTATCTGTATATGTAGAGGCTTGGAGGGGCTTTGTGCTGGGAGAGAAGCTGAACCCTGATTAGGGGGCGGGGCTTCACTGACGAGGGGTCCTATAAAGGTAGCAGCCAGTCAGGCAGCGGCACAGGAGCTAGCAAACAGAGCTGTAAGCAGCGGAGTTTGAGTGGGAGTTCTGTTGGAGGAGAAGGTATTTGTGTGTTTTTTTGTATTGGTAGTATCTGTATATGTAGAGGCTTGGAGGGGCTTTGTGCTGGGAGAGAAGCTGAACCCTGATTAGGGGGCGGGGCTTCACTGACTAGGGATCCTATAAAGGTAGCAGCCAGTCAGGCAGCGGAACAGACAGCTGCAGCGGCACAGGAGCTAGCAAACAGAGCTGTAAACAGGGGAGTTTGAGTGGGAGTTCTGTTGGAGGAGAAGGTATTTGTGTGTGTTTGGTTTTGTATTGGTAGTTCCTGTATGTGTAGAGGTTTGAAGGGGCTTTGTGCTGGGAGAGAAGCTGAGCCCTGGTTTGGGGGCGGGGCTTCAGTGACTAGGGGTCCTATAAAGGTAGCAGCCAGTCAGGCAGCGGCACAGGAGCTAGCAAACAGACCTGTAAACAGGGGAGTTTGAGTGGGAGTTCTGTTGGAGGAGAACGTATTTGTGTGTGTTTTTGTATTGGTATTATCTGTATGTGTAGAGGCTTGGAGGGGCTTTGTGCTGGGAGAGAAGCTGGGCCCTGATTAGGGGGCGGGGCTTCACTGATTAGGGGCCCTAGAAAGGGAGCAGCCAGTCAGGCAGCGGCACAGACAGCTGCAGTGGCACAGGAGCTAGCAAACAGAGCTGTAAAGAGGGGAGTTTGAGTGGGAGTTCTGTTGGAGGAGAAGGTATTTGTGTGTTTTTTTGTATTGGTAGTATCTGTATATGTAGAGGCTTGGAGGGGCTAGGTGCTGCGAGAGAAGCTGAGCCCTGATTAGGGGGCGGGGCTTCACTGACTAGGGGTCCTATAAAGGTAGCAGCCAGTCAGGCAGCGGCACAGGAGCTAGCAAACAGAGCTGTGAACAGGGGAGTTTGAGTGGGAGTTCTGTTGGAGGAGAAGGTATTTGTGTGTGTTTGGTTTTGCATTGGTAGTATCTGTATGTGCAGGGGCTTTGTGCTGGGAGAGAAGCTGAGCCCTGAACAGGGGGCGGGGCTTCACTGACTAGGGGTCCTATAAAGGTACCAGCCAGTCAGGCAGCGGCACAGGAGCTAGCAAACAGACCTGTAAACAGGGCAGTTTGAGTGGGAGTTCTGTTGGAGGAGAAGGTATTTGTGTGTGTTCGGTTTTGTATTGGTAGTATCTGTTTGTGTACGGGCTTTGTGCTGGGACAGAAGCTGAGCCCTGATTAGGGGGCGGGGCTTCACTGACGAGGGGTCCTATAAAGGTAGCAGCCAGTCAGGCAGCGGCACAGGAGCTAGCAAACAGAGCTGTGAACAGGGGAGTTTGAGTGGGAGTTCTGTTGGAGGAGAAGGTATTAGTGTGTGTTTTTGTATTGGTATTATCTGTATGTGTAGAGGCTTGGAGGGGCTTTGTGCTGGGAGAGAAGCTGGGCCCTGATTAGGGGGCGGGGCTTCACTGACTAGGTGTCCTATAAAGGGAGCAGCCAGTCAGGCAGCGGCACAGACAGCTGCAGCGGCACAGGAGCTAGCAAACTGAGGTGTAAACAGGGGGGTTTGAGTGGGAGTTCTTTTGGAGGAGAAGGTATTTGTGTGTGTTTTTGTATTGGTATTATCTGTATGTGTTGAGGCTTGGAGGGGCTTTGTGCTGGGAGAGAAGCTGGGCCCTGATTAGGGGGCGGGGCTTCACTGACTAGGGGTCCTATAAAGGTAGCAGCCAGTCAGGCAGCGGAACAGACAGCTGCAGCGGCACAGGGGCTAGCAAACAGAGCTCTAAACAGGGGAGTTTGAGTGGGAGTTCTGTTGTAGGAGAAGGTATTTGTGTGTGTTTGGTTTTGTATTGGTAGTATCTGTATGTGTAGAGGCTTGGAGGGGCTTTGTGCTGGGAGAGAAGCTGAGCCCTGGTTTGGGGGCGGGGCTTCAGTGACTAGGGGTCCTATAAAGGTAGCAGCCAGTCAGGCAGCGGCACAGGAGCTAGCAAACAGACCTGTAAACAGGGGAGTTTGAGTGGGAGTTCTGTTGGAGGAGAACGTATTTGTGTGTGTTTTTGTATTGGTATTATCTGTATGTGTAGAGGCTTGGAGGGGCTTTGTGCTGGGAGAGAAGCTGGGCCCTGATTAGGGGGCGGGGCTTCACTGATTAGGGGTCCTAGAAGGGAGCAGCCAGTCAGGCAGCGGCACAGACAGCTGCAGCGGCACAGGAGCGAGCAAACAGAGCTCTAAACAGGGGAGTTTGAGTGGGAGTTCTGTTGGAGGAGAAGGTATTTGTGTGTGTTTTTGTATTGGTATTATCTGTATGTGTAGAGGCTGGGAGGGGCTAGGTGCTGTGAGAGAAGCTGAGCCCTGATTAGGGGCGGGGCTTCACTGACTAGGGGTCCTAGAAAGGGAGCAGCCAGTCAGGCAGCGGCACAGACAGCTGCAGTGGCACAGGAGCTAGCAAACAGAGCTGTGAACAGGGGAGTTTGAGTGGGAGTTCTGTTGGAGGAGAAGGTATTTGTGTGTGTTTGGTTTTGTATTGGTAGTATCTGTATATGTAGAGGCTTGGAGGGGCTTTGTGCTGGGAGAGAAGCTGAGCCCTGATTAGGGGGCGGGGCTTCACTGACTAGGGGTCCTATAAAGGTACCAGCCAGTCAGGCAGCGGCACAGGAGCTAGCAAACAGACCTGTAAACAGGGCAGTTTGAGTGGGAGTTCTGTTGGAGGAGAAGGTATTTGTGTGTGTTCGGTTTTGTATTGGTAGTATCTGTATGTGTACGGGCTTTGTGCTGGGAGAGAAGCTGAGCCCTGGTTTGGGGGCGGGGCTTCAGTGACTAGCGGTCCTATAAAGGTAGCAGCCAGTCAGGCAGCGGCACAGGAGCTAGCAAACAGACCTGTAAACAGGGGAGTTTGAGTGGGAGTTCTGTTGGAGGAGAACGTATTTGTGTGTGTTTTTGTATTGGTATTATCTGTATGTGTAGAGGCTTGGAGGGGCTTTGTGGTGGGAGAGAAGCTGGGCCCTGATTAGGGGGCGGGGCTTCACTGATTAGGGGTCCTAGAAGGGAGCAGCCAGTCAGGCAGCGGCACAGACAGCTGCAGCGGCACAGGAGCGAGCAAACAGAGCTCTAAACAGGGGAGTTTGAGTGGGAGTTCTGTTGGAGGAGAAGGTATTTGTGTGTGTTTTTGTATTGGTATTATCTGTATGTGTAGAGGCTGGGAGGGGCTAGGTGCTGTGAGAGAAGCTGAGCCCTGATTAGGGGGCGGGGCTTCACTGACTAGGGGTCCTATAAAGGTAGGAGCCAGTCAGGCAGCGGCACAGGAGCTAGCAAACAGAGCTGTAAGCAGGGGAGTTTGAGTGGGAGTTCTTTTGGAGGAGAAGGTATTTGTGTGTTTTTTTGTATTGGTATTATCTCTATGTGTAGAGGCTTGGAGGGGCTTTGTGCTGGGAGAGAAGCTGAGCCCTGATTAGGGGGCGGGGCTTCACTGACAAGGGGTCCTATAAAGCTAGCTGCCAGTCAGGCAGCGGCACAGGAGCTGACAAACAGAGCTGTAAACAGGGGAGTTTGAGTGGGAGTTCTGTTGGAGGAGATGGTATTTGTGTGTGTTTTTGTATTGGTATTATCTGTATGTGTAGAGGCTTGGAGGGGCTTTGTGCTGGGAGAGAAGCTGGGCCGTGATTAGGGGGCGGGGCTTCACTGATTAGGGGCCCTAGAAAGGGAGCAGCCAGTCAGGCAGCGGCACAGACAGCTGCAGTGGCACAGGAGCTAGCAAACAGAGCTGTGAAGAGGGGAGTTTGAGTGGGAGTTCTGTTGGAGGAGAAGGTATTTGTGTGTTTTTTTGTATTGGTAGTATCTGTATATGTAGAGGCTTGGAGGGGCTTTGTGCTGGGAGAGAAGCTGAGCCCTGATTAGGGAGCGGGGCTTCACTGACTAGGGGTCCTATAAAGGTAGCAGCCAGTCAGGCAGCGGCACAGGAGCTAGCAAACAGAGCTGTGAACAGGGGAGTTTGAGTGGGAGTTCTGTTGGAGGAGAAGGTATTTGTGTGTGTTTTTGTATTGGTAGTATCTGTATGTGTAGAGGCTTGGAGTGGCTAGGTGCTGCGAGAGAAGCTGAGCCCTGATTAGGGGGCGGGGCTTCAATGACTAGGGGTCCTATAAAGGTAGCAGCCCGTCAGGCAGCGGCACAGGAGCTAGCAAACAGACCTGTAAACAGGGGAGTTTGAGTGGGAGCTCTGTTGGAGGAGAACGTATTTGTGTGTGTTTTTGTATTGGTATTATCTGTATGTGTAGAGGCTTGGAGGGGCTTTGTGCTGGGAGAGAAGCTGGGCCCTGATTAGGGGGCGGGGCTTCACTGATTAGGGGTCCTAGAAAGGGAGCAGCCAGTCAGGCAGCGGCACAGACAGCTGCAGCGGCACAGGAGCTAGCAAACAGACCTGTAAACAGGGGAGTTTGAGTGGGAGTTCTGTTGGAGGAGAAGGTATTTGTGTGTGTTTTTGTATTGGTATTATCTGTATGTGTAGAGGCTTGGAGGGGCTAGGTGCTGCGAGAGAAGCTGAGCCCTGATTAGGGGGCGGGGCTTCACTGACTAGGGGTCCTATAAAGGTAGGAGCCAGTCAGGCAGCGGCACAGGAGCTAGCAAACAGAGTTGTAAGCAGGGGAGTTTGAGTGGGAGTTCTTTTGGAGGAGAAGGTATTTGTGTGTTTTTTTGTATTGGTAGTATCTGTATGTGTAGAGGCTTGGAGGGGCTTTGTGCTGGGAGAGAAGCTGAGCCCTGATTAGGGGGCGGGGCTTCACTGACTAGGGGTCCTATAAAGCTACCTGCCAGTCAGGCAGCGGCACAGGAGCTAGCAAACAGAGTTGTAAGCAGGGGAGTTTGAGTGGGAGTTCTTTTGGAGGAGAAGGTATTTGTGTGTTTTTTTGTATTGGTAGTATCTGTATGTGTAGAGGCTTGGAGGGGCTTTGTGCTGGGAGAGAAGCTGAGCCCTGATTAGGGGGCGGGGCTTCACTGACTAGGGGTCCTATAAAGCTACCTGCCAGTCAGGCAGCGGCACAGGAGCTAGCAAACAGAGCTGTAAACAGGGGAGTTTGAGTGGGAGTTGTTGGAGGAGATGGTATTTGTGTGTGTTTGGTTTTTTATTGGTAGTATCTGTATGTGTCGGGGTTTGGCGGAGCTTTGTGCTTGGAGAGAAGCTGAACCCTGATTAGGGGGCGGGGCTTCACTGACTAGGTGTCCTATAAAGGTAGCAGCCCGTCAGGCAGCGGCACAGGAGCTAGCAAACAGACCTGTAAACAGGGGAGTTTGAGTGGGAGTTCTGTTGGAGGAGAAGGTATTTGTGTGTGTTTTTGTATTGGTATTATCTGTATGTGTAGAGGCTTGGAGGGGCTTTGTGCTGGAGAGAAGCTGAGCCCTGGTTTGGGGGCGGGGCTTCAGTGACTAGGGGTCCTATAAAGGTAGCAGCCAGTCAGGCAGCGGCACAGACAGCTGGAGCGGTACAGGAGCTAGCAAACAGAGTTGTAAACAGGGGAGTTTGAGTGGGAGTTCTGTTGGAGGAGAAGGTATTTGTGTGTGTTTTTGTATTGGTAGTATCTGTATGTGTAGAGGCTTGGAGGGGCTAGGTGCTGCGAGAGAAGCTGAGCCCTGATTAGGGGGCGGGGCTTCACTGACTAGGGGTCCTATAAAGGTAGCAGCCAGTCAGGCAGCGGCACAGACAGCTGGAGCGGTACAGGAGCTAGCAAACAGACCTGTAAACAGGGGAGTTTGAGTGGGAGTTCTGTTGGAGGAGAACGTATTTGTGTGTGTTTTTGTATTGGTATTATCTGTATGTGTAGAGGCTTGTAGGGGCTTTGTGCTGGGAGAGAAGCTGGGCCCTGATTAGGGGGCGGGGCTTCACTGACTAGGTGTCCTATAAAGGGAGCAGCCAGTCAGGCAGCGGCACAGACAGCTGCAGTGGCACAGGAGCTAGCAAACAGACCTGTAAACAGGGGAGTTTGAGTGGGAGTTCTGTTGGAGAAGAAGGTATTTGTGTGTGTTTTTGTATTGGTATTATCTGTATGTGTAGAGGCTTGGAGGGGCTTTGTGATGGGAGAGAAGCTGGGCCCTGATTAGGGGCGGGGCTTCACTGATTAGGGGTCCTAGAAAGGGAGCAG
Source organism: Lepidochelys kempii (assembly GCF_965140265.1). NCBI lineage: Eukaryota > Metazoa > Chordata > Testudines > Cheloniidae > Lepidochelys > Lepidochelys kempii. The sequence continues at coordinate 26,652,121 of NC_133272.1, forward strand.
CCAGTCAGGCAGCGGCACAGACAGCTGCAGTGGCACAGGAGCTAGCAAACAGAGCTGTAAGCAGGGGAGTTTGAGTAGGAGTTCTGTTGGAGGAGAAGGTATTTGTGTGTGTTTGGTTTTGTATTGGTAGTATCTGTATGTGTAGAGGCTTGGAGGGGCTCTGTGCTGGGAGAGAAGCTGAGCCCTGATTAGGGGGCGGGGCTTCACTGACTAGGGGTCCTATAAAGGTACCAGCCAGTCAGGCAGCGGCACAGGAGCTAGCAAACAGAGCTGTAAGCAGGGGAGTTTGAGTGGGAGTTCTGTTGGAGGAGAAGGTATTTGTGTGTGTTTTTGTATTGGTAGTATCTGTATATGTAGAGGCTTGGAGGGGCTTTGTGCTGGGAGAGAAGCTGAACCCTGATTAGGGGGCGGGGCTTCACTGACTAGGGGTCCTATAAAGGTAGCAGCCAGTCAGGCAGCGGAAAAGACAGCTGCAGCGGCACAGGAGCTAGCAAACAGAGCTGTAAACAGGGGAGTTTGAGTGGGAGTTCTGTTGGGGGAGAAGGTATTTGTGTGTGTTTGGTTTTGTATTGGTAGTATCTGTATGTGTAGAGGCTTGGAGGGGCTTTGTGCTGGGAGAGAAGCTGAGCCCTGGTTTGGGGGCGGGGCTTCAGTGACTAGGGGTCCTATAAAGGTAGCAGCCAGTCAGGCAGCGGCACAGGAGCTAGCAAACAGACCTGTAAACAGGGGAGTTTGAGTGGGAGTTCTGTTGGAGGAGAAGGTATTTGTGTGTGTTTTTGTATTTTTATTATCTGTATGTGTAGAGGCTTGGAGGGGCTAGGTGCTGTGAGAGAAGCTGAGCCCTGATTAGGGGCGGGGCTTCACTGACTAGGGGTCCTATGAAGGTAGCAGCCAGTCAGGCAGCGGCACAGACAGCTGCAGTGGCACAGGAGCTAGCAAAAAGAGCTGTGAACAGGGGAGTTTGAGTGGGAGTTCTGTTGGAGGAGAAGGTATTTGTGTGTTTCTTTGTATTGGTAGTATCTGTATATGTAGAGGCTTGGAGGGGCTTTGTGCTGGGAGAGAAGCTGGGCCCTGATTAGGGGGCGGGGCTTCACTGATTAGGGGTCCTAGAAGGGAGCAGCCAGTCAGGCAGCGGCACAGACAGCTGCAGCGGCACAGGAGCGAGCAAACAGAGCTCTAAACAGGGGAGTTTGAGTGGGAGTTCTGTTGGAGGAGAAGGTATTTGTGTGTGTTTTTGTATTGGTATTATCTGTATGTGTAGAGGCTGGGAGGGGCTAGGTGCTGTGAGAGAAGCTGAGCCCTGATTAGGGGGCGGGGCTTCACTGACTAGGGGTCCTATAAAGGTAGGAGCCAGTCAGGCAGCGGCACAGGAGCTAGCAAACAGAGCTGTAAGCAGGGGAGTTTGAGTGGGAGTTCTTTTGGAGGAGAAGGTATTTGTGTGTTTTTTTGTATTGGTATTATCTGTATGTGTAGAGGCTTGGAGGGGCTTTGTGCTGGGAGAGAAGCTGGGCCGTGATTAGGGGGCGGGGCTTCACTGATTAGGGGCCCTAGAAAGGGAGCAGCCAGTCAGGCAGCGGCACAGACAGCTGCAGTGGCACAGGAGCTAGCAAACAGAGCTGTAAAGAGGGGAGTTTGAGTGGGAGTTCTGTTGGAGAAGGTATTTGTGTGTTTTTTTGTATTGGTAGTATCTGTATATGTAGAGGCTTGGAGGGGCTTTGTGCTGGGAGAGAAGCTGAGCCCTGATTAGGGAGCGGGGCTTCACTGACTAGGGGTCCTATAAAGGTAGCAGCCAGTCAGGCAGCGGCACAGGAGCTAGCAAACAGAGCTGTGAACAGGGGAGTTTGAGTGGGAGTTCTGTTGGAGGAGAAGGTATTTGTGTGTGTTTTTGTATTGGTAGTATCTGTATGTGTAGAGGCTTGGAGTGGCTAGGTGCTGCGAGAGAAGCTGAGCCCTGATTAGGGGGCGGGGCTTCAATGACTAGGGGTCCTATAAAGGTAGCAGCCCGTCAGGCAGCGGCACAGGAGCTAGCAAACAGACCTGTAAACAGGGGAGTTTGAGTGGGAGCTCTGTTGGAGGAGAACGTATTTGTGTGTGTTTTTGTATTGGTATTATCTGTATGTGTAGAGGCTTGGAGGGGCTTTGTGCTGGGAGAGAAGCTGGGCCCTGATTAGGGGGCGGGGCTTCACTGATTAGGGGTCCTAGAAAGGGAGCAGCCAGTCAGGCAGCGGCACAGACAGCTGCAGCGGCACAGGAGCTAGCAAACAGACCTGTAAACAGGGGAGTTTGAGTGGGAGTTCTGTTGGAGGAGAAGGTATTTGTGTGTGTTTTTGTATTGGTATTATCTGTATGTGTAGAGGCTTGGAGGGGCTTGGTGCTGGGAGAGAAGCTGAGCCCTGATTAGGGGGCGGGGCTTCACTGACTAGGGGTCCTATAAAGGTAGCAGCCAGTCAGGGAGCGGCACAGACAGCTGCAGTGGCACAGGAGCTAGCAAACAGAGCTGTGAACAGGGGAGTTTGAGTGGGAGTTCTGTTGGAGGAGAAGGTATTTGTGTGTGTTTGGTTTTGCATTGGTAGTATCTGTATGTGCAGGGGCTTTGTGCTGGGAGAGAAGCTGAGCCCTGATCAGGGGGCGGGGCTTCACTGACTAGGGGTCCTATAAAGGTAGGAGCCAGCCAGGCAGTGGCACAGAGAGCTGCAGCGGCAGAGGAGCTTGCAAACAGAGTTGTAAACAGGGGAGTTTGAGTGCGAGTTCTGTTGGAGGAGAAGGTATTTGTGTGTGTTTTTGTATTGGTAGTTCCTGTATGTGTAGAGGTTTGAAGGGGCTTTGTGCTGGGAGAGAAGCTGAGCCCTGGTTTGGGGGCGGGGCTTCAGTGACTAGGGGTCCTATAAAGGTAGCAGCCAGTCAGGCAGCGGCACAGGAGCTAGCAAACAGACCTGTAAACAGGGGAGTTTGAGTGGGAGTTCTGTTGGAGGAGAACGTATTTGTGTGTGTTTTTGTGTTGGTATTATCTGTATGTGTAGAGGCTTGGAGGGGCTTTGTGCTGGGAGAGAAGCTGGGCCCTGATTAGGGGGCGGGGCTTCACTGATTAGGGGCCCTAGAAAGGGAGCAGCCAGTCAGGCAGCGGCACAGACAGCTGCAGTGGCACAGGAGCTAGCAAACAGAGCTGTAAAGAGGGGAGTTTGAGTGGGAGTTCTGTTGGAGGAGAAGGTATTTGTGTGTTTTTTTGTATTGGTAGTATCTGTATATGTAGAGGCTTGGAGGGGCTAGGTGCTGCGAGAGAAGCTGAGCCCTGATTAGGGGGCGGGGCTTCACTGACTAGGGGTCCTATAAAGGTAGCAGCCAGTCAGGCAGCGGCACAGGAGCTAGCAAACAGAGCTGTGAACAGGGGAGTTTGAGTGGGAGTTCTGTTGGAGGAGAAGGTATTTGTGTGTGTTTTTGTATTGGTAGTATCTGTATGTGTAGAGGCTTGGAGGGGCTAGGTGCTGCGAGAGAAGCTGAGCCCTGATTAGGGGGCGGGGCTTCACTGACTTGGGGTCCTATAAAGGTAGCAGCCCGTCAGGCAGCGGCACAGGAGCTAGCAAACAGACCTGTAAACAGGGGAGTTTGAGTGGGAGTTCTGTTGGAGGAGAAGGTATTTGTGTGTGTTTTTGTATTGGTATTATCTGTATGTGTAGAGGCTTGGAGGGGCTAGGTGCTGTGAGAGAAGCTGAGCCCTGATTAGGGGCGGGGCTTCACTGACTAGGGGTCCTATAAAGGTAGCAGCCAGTCAGGCAGCGGCACAGGAGCTAGCAAACAGAGCTGTGAACAGGGGAGTTTGAGTGGGAGTTCTGTTGGAGGAGAAGGTATTTGTGTGTGTTTTTGTATTGGTAGTATCTGTATGTGTAGAGGCTTGGAGGGGCTAGGTGCTGCGAGAGAAGCTGAGCCCTGATTAGGGGGCGGGGCTTCACTGACTTGGGGTCCTATAAAGGTAGCAGCCCGTCAGGCAGCGGCACAGGAGCTAGCAAACAGACCTGTAAACAGGGGAGTTTGAGTGGGAGTTCTGTCGGAGGAGAACGTATTTGTGTGTGTTTTTGTATTGGTATTATCTGTATGTGTAGAGGCTTGGAGGGGCTTTGTGCTGGGAGAGAAGCTGGGCCCTGATTAGGGGGCGGGGCTTCACTGATTAGGGGTCCTAGAAAGGGAGCAGCCAGTCAGGCAGCGGCACAGACAGCTGCAGTGGCACAGGAGCTAGCAAACAGAGCTGTAAAGAGGGGAGTTTGAGTGGGAGTTCTGTTGGAGGAGAAGGTATTTGTGTGTGTTTGGTTTTGTATTGGTAGTATCTGTATGTGTAGAGGCTTGGAGTGGCTTTGTGCTGGGAGAGAAGCTGAACCCTGATTAGGGGGCGGGGCTTCACTGACTAGGGGTCCTATAAAGGTAGCAGCCAGTCAGGCAGCGGAACAGACAGCTGCAGTGGCACAGGAGCTAGCAAACAGAGCTGTGAACAGGGGCGTTTGAGTGGGAGTTCTGTTGGAGGAGAAGGTATTTGTGTGTGTTTTTGTATTGGTATTATCTGTATGTGTAGAGGCTTGGAGGGGCTAGGTGCTGTGAGAGAAGCTGAGCCCTGATTAGGGGCGGGGCTTCACTGACTAGGGGTCCTATAAAGGTAGCAGCCAGTCAGGCAGCGGCACAGACAGCTGCAGTGGCACAGGAGCTAGCAAACAGAGCTGTGAACAGGGGAGTTTGAGTGGGAGTTCTTTTGGAGGAGAAGGTATTTGTGTGTGTTTGGTTTTGCATTGGTAGTATCTGTATGTGCAGGGGCTTTGTGCTGGGAGAGAAGCTGAGCCCTGATCAGGGGGCGGGGCTTCACTGACTAGGGGTCCTATAAAGGTAGGAGCCAGTCAGGCAGTGGCACAGAGAGCTGCAGCGGCAGAGGAGCTTGCAAACAGAGTTGTAAACAGGGGAGTTTGAGTGCGAGTTCTGTTGGAGGAGAAGGTATTTGTGTGTGTTTTTGTATTGGTAGTATCTGTATGTGTAGAGGCTTGGAGGGGCTAGGTGCTGCGAGAGAAGCTGTGCCCTGATTAGGGGGCGGGGCTTCAGTGACTAGGGGTCCTATAAAGGTAGCAGCCAGTCAGGCAGCGGCACAGGAGCTAGCAAACAGACCTGTAAACAGGGCAGTTTGAGTGGGAGTTCTGTTGGAGGAGAAGGTATTTGTGTGTGTTTGGTTTTGTATTGGTAGTATCTGTATATGTAGAGGCTTGGAGGGGCTTTGTGCTGGGAGAGAAGCTGAGCCCTGATTAGGGGGCGGGGCTTCACTGACTAGGGGTCCTATAAAGGTACCAGCCAGTCAGGCAGCGGCACAGGAGCTAGCAAACAGACCTGTAAACAGGGCAGTTTGAGTGGGAGTTCTGTTGGAGGAGAAGGTATTTGTGTGTGTTCGGTTTTGTATTGGTAGTATCTGTATGTGTACGGGCTTTGTGCTGGGAGAGAAGCTGAGCCCTGGTTTGGGGGCGGGGCTTCAGTGACTAGCGGTCCTATAAAGGTAGCAGCCAGTCAGGCAGCGGCACAGGAGCTAGCAAACAGACCTGTAAACAGGGGAGTTTGAGTGGGAGTTCTGTTGGAGGAGAACGTATTTGTGTGTGTTTTTGTATTGGTATTATCTGTATGTGTAGAGGCTTGGAGGGGCTTTGTGGTGGGAGAGAAGCTGGGCCCTGATTAGGGGGCGGGGCTTCACTGATTAGGGGTCCTAGAAGGGAGCAGCCAGTCAGGCAGCGGCACAGACAGCTGCAGCGGCACAGGAGCGAGCAAACAGAGCTCTAAACAGGGGAGTTTGAGTGGGAGTTCTGTTGGAGGAGAAGGTATTTGTGTGTGTTTTTGTATTGGTATTATCTGTATGTGTAGAGGCTGGGAGGGGCTAGGTGCTGTGAGAGAAGCTGAGCCCTGATTAGGGGGCGGGGCTTCACTGACTAGGGGTCCTATAAAGGTAGGAGCCAGTCAGGCAGCGGCACAGGAGCTAGCAAACAGAGCTGTAAGCAGGGGAGTTTGAGTGGGAGTTCTTTTGGAGGAGAAGGTATTTGTGTGTTTTTTTGTATTGGTATTATCTCTATGTGTAGAGGCTTGGAGGGGCTTTGTGCTGGGAGAGAAGCTGAGCCCTGATTAGGGGGCGGGGCTTCACTGACAAGGGGTCCTATAAAGCTAGCTGCCAGTCAGGCAGCGGCACAGGAGCTGACAAACAGAGCTGTAAACAGGGGAGTTTGAGTGGGAGTTCTGTTGGAGGAGATGGTATTTGTGTGTGTTTTTGTATTGGTATTATCTGTATGTGTAGAGGCTTGGAGGGGCTTTGTGCTGGGAGAGAAGCTGGGCCGTGATTAGGGGGCGGGGCTTCACTGATTAGGGGCCCTAGAAAGGGAGCAGCCAGTCAGGCAGCGGCACAGACAGCTGCAGTGGCACAGGAGCTAGCAAACAGAGCTGTGAAGAGGGGAGTTTGAGTGGGAGTTCTGTTGGAGGAGAAGGTATTTGTGTGTTTTTTTGTATTGGTAGTATCTGTATATGTAGAGGCTTGGAGGGGCTTTGTGCTGGGAGAGAAGCTGAGCCCTGATTAGGGAGCGGGGCTTCACTGACTAGGGGTCCTATAAAGGTAGCAGCCAGTCAGGCAGCGGCACAGGAGCTAGCAAACAGAGCTGTGAACAGGGGAGTTTGAGTGGGAGTTCTGTTGGAGGAGAAGGTATTTGTGTGTGTTTTTGTATTGGTAGTATCTGTATGTGTAGAGGCTTGGAGTGGCTAGGTGCTGCGAGAGAAGCTGAGCCCTGATTAGGGGGCGGGGCTTCAATGACTAGGGGTCCTATAAAGGTAGCAGCCCGTCAGGCAGCGGCACAGGAGCTAGCAAACAGACCTGTAAACAGGGGAGTTTGAGTGGGAGCTCTGTTGGAGGAGAACGTATTTGTGTGTGTTTTTGTATTGGTATTATCTGTATGTGTAGAGGCTTGGAGGGGCTTTGTGCTGGGAGAGAAGCTGGGCCCTGATTAGGGGGCGGGGCTTCACTGATTAGGGGTCCTAGAAAGGGAGCAGCCAGTCAGGCAGCGGCACAGACAGCTGCAGCGGCACAGGAGCTAGCAAACAGACCTGTAAACAGGGGAGTTTGAGTGGGAGTTCTGTTGGAGGAGAAGGTATTTGTGTGTGTTTTTGTATTGGTATTATCTGTATGTGTAGAGGCTTGGAGGGGCTTGGTGCTGGGAGAGAAGCTGAGCCCTGATTAGGGGGCGGGGCTTCACTGACTAGGGGTCCTATAAAGGTAGCAGCCAGTCAGGCAGCGGCACAGGAGCTAGCAAACAGAGCTGTGAACAGGGGAGTTTGAGTGGGAGTTCTGTTGGAGGAGAAGGTATTTGTGTGTGTTTTTGTATTGGTAGTATCTGTATGTGTAGAGGCTTGGAGGGGCTAGGTGCTGCGAGAGAAGCTGAGCCCTGATTAGGGGGCGGGGCTTCACTGACTAGGGGTCCTATAAAGGTAGGAGCCAGTCAGGCAGCGGCACAGGAGCTAGCAAACAGAGTTGTAAGCAGGGGAGTTTGAGTGGGAGTTCTTTTGGAGGAGAAGGTATTTGTGTGTTTTTTTGTATTGGTAGTATCTGTATGTGTAGAGGCTTGGAGGGGCTTTGTGCTGGGAGAGAAGCTGAGCCCTGATTAGGGGGCGGGGCTTCACTGACTAGGGGTCCTATAAAGCTACCTGCCAGTCAGGCAGCGGCACAGGAGCTAGCAAACAGAGCTGTAAACAGGGGAGTTTGAGTGGGAGTTGTTGGAGGAGATGGTATTTGTGTGTGTTTGGTTTTTTATTGGTAGTATCTGTATGTGTCGGGGTTTGGCGGAGCTTTGTGCTTGGAGAGAAGCTGAACCCTGATTAGGGGGCGGGGCTTCACTGACTAGGTGTCCTATAAAGGTAGCAGCCCGTCAGGCAGCGGCACAGGAGCTAGCAAACAGACCTGTAAACAGGGGAGTTTGAGTGGGAGTTCTGTTGGAGGAGAAGGTATTTGTGTGTGTTTTTGTATTGGTATTATCTGTATGTGTAGAGGCTTGGAGGGGCTTTGTGCTGGAGAGAAGCTGAGCCCTGGTTTGGGGGCGGGGCTTCAGTGACTAGGGGTCCTATAAAGGTAGCAGCCAGTCAGGCAGCGGCACAGACAGCTGGAGCGGTACAGGAGCTAGCAAACAGAGTTGTAAACAGGGGAGTTTGAGTGGGAGTTCTGTTGGAGGAGAAGGTATTTGTGTGTGTTTTTGTATTGGTAGTATCTGTATGTGTAGAGGCTTGGAGGGGCTAGGTGCTGCGAGAGAAGCTGAGCCCTGATTAGGGGGCGGGGCTTCACTGACTAGGGGTCCTATAAAGGTAGCAGCCAGTCAGGCAGCGGCACAGACAGCTGGAGCGGTACAGGAGCTAGCAAACAGACCTGTAAACAGGGGAGTTTGAGTGGGAGTTCTGTTGGAGGAGAACGTATTTGTGTGTGTTTTTGTATTGGTATTATCTGTATGTGTAGAGGCTTGTAGGGGCTTTGTGCTGGGAGAGAAGCTGGGCCCTGATTAGGGGGCGGGGCTTCACTGACTAGGTGTCCTATAAAGGGAGCAGCCAGTCAGGCAGCGGCACAGACAGCTGCAGTGGCACAGGAGCTAGCAAACAGACCTGTAAACAGGGGAGTTTGAGTGGGAGTTCTGTTGGAGAAGAAGGTATTTGTGTGTGTTTTTGTATTGGTATTATCTGTATGTGTAGAGGCTTGGAGGGGCTTTGTGATGGGAGAGAAGCTGGGCCCTGATTAGGGGCGGGGCTTCACTGATTAGGGGTCCTAGAAAGGGAGCAGCCAGTCAGGCAGCGGCACAGACAGCTGCAGTGGCACAGGAGCTAGCAAACAGAGCTGTAAGCAGGGGAGTTTGAGTAGGAGTTCTGTTGGAGGAGAAGGTATTTGTGTGTGTTTGGTTTTGTATTGGTAGTATCTGTATGTGTAGAGGCTTGGAGGGGCTCTGTGCTGGGAGAGAAGCTGAGCCCTGATTAGGGGGCGGGGCTTCACTGACTAGGGGTCCTATAAAGGTACCAGCCAGTCAGGCAGCGGCACAGGAGCTAGCAAACAGAGCTGTAAGCAGGGGAGTTTGAGTGGGAGTTCTGTTGGAGGAGAAGGTATTTGTGTGTGTTTTTGTATTGGTAGTATCTGTATATGTAGAGGCTTGGAGGGGCTTTGTGCTGGGAGAGAAGCTGAACCCTGATTAGGGGGCGGGGCTTCACTGACTAGGGGTCCTATAAAGGTAGCAGCCAGTCAGGCAGCGGAAAAGACAGCTGCAGCGGCACAGGAGCTAGCAAACAGAGCTGTAAACAGGGGAGTTTGAGTGGGAGTTCTGTTGGGGGAGAAGGTATTTGTGTGTGTTTGGTTTTGTATTGGTAGTATCTGTATGTGTAGAGGCTTGGAGGGGCTTTGTGCTGGGAGAGAAGCTGAGCCCTGGTTTGGGGGCGGGGCTTCAGTGACTAGGGGTCCTATAAAGGTAGCAGCCAGTCAGGCAGCGGCACAGGAGCTAGCAAACAGACCTGTAAACAGGGGAGTTTGAGTGGGAGTTCTGTTGGAGGAGAAGGTATTTGTGTGTGTTTTTGTATTTTTATTATCTGTATGTGTAGAGGCTTGGAGGGGCTAGGTGCTGTGAGAGAAGCTGAGCCCTGATTAGGGGCGGGGCTTCACTGACTAGGGGTCCTATGAAGGTAGCAGCCAGTCAGGCAGCGGCACAGACAGCTGCAGTGGCACAGGAGCTAGCAAAAAGAGCTGTGAACAGGGGAGTTTGAGTGGGAGTTCTGTTGGAGGAGAAGGTATTTGTGTGTTTCTTTGTATTGGTAGTATCTGTATATGTAGAGGCTTGGAGGGGCTTTGTGCTGGGAGAGAAGCTGGGCCCTGATTAGGGGGCGGGGCTTCACTGATTAGGGGTCCTAGAAGGGAGCAGCCAGTCAGGCAGCGGCACAGACAGCTGCAGCGGCACAGGAGCGAGCAAACAGAGCTCTAAACAGGGGAGTTTGAGTGGGAGTTCTGTTGGAGGAGAAGGTATTTGTGTGTGTTTTTGTATTGGTATTATCTGTATGTGTAGAGGCTGGGAGGGGCTAGGTGCTGTGAGAGAAGCTGAGCCCTGATTAGGGGGCGGGGCTTCACTGACTAGGGGTCCTATAAAGGTAGGAGCCAGTCAGGCAGCGGCACAGGAGCTAGCAAACAGAGCTGTAAGCAGGGGAGTTTGAGTGGGAGTTCTTTTGGAGGAGAAGGTATTTGTGTGTTTTTTTGTATTGGTATTATCTGTATGTGTAGAGGCTTGGAGGGGCTTTGTGCTGGGAGAGAAGCTGGGCCGTGATTAGGGGGCGGGGCTTCACTGATTAGGGGCCCTAGAAAGGGAGCAGCCAGTCAGGCAGCGGCACAGACAGCTGCAGTGGCACAGGAGCTAGCAAACAGAGCTGTAAAGAGGGGAGTTTGAGTGGGAGTTCTGTTGGAGAAGGTATTTGTGTGTTTTTTTGTATTGGTAGTATCTGTATATGTAGAGGCTTGGAGGGGCTTTGTGCTGGGAGAGAAGCTGAGCCCTGATTAGGGAGCGGGGCTTCACTGACTAGGGGTCCTATAAAGGTAGCAGCCAGTCAGGCAGCGGCACAGGAGCTAGCAAACAGAGCTGTGAACAGGGGAGTTTGAGTGGGAGTTCTGTTGGAGGAGAAGGTATTTGTGTGTGTTTTTGTATTGGTAGTATCTGTATGTGTAGAGGCTTGGAGTGGCTAGGTGCTGCGAGAGAAGCTGAGCCCTGATTAGGGGGCGGGGCTTCAATGACTAGGGGTCCTATAAAGGTAGCAGCCCGTCAGGCAGCGGCACAGGAGCTAGCAAACAGACCTGTAAACAGGGGAGTTTGAGTGGGAGCTCTGTTGGAGGAGAACGTATTTGTGTGTGTTTTTGTATTGGTATTATCTGTATGTGTAGAGGCTTGGAGGGGCTTTGTGCTGGGAGAGAAGCTGGGCCCTGATTAGGGGGCGGGGCTTCACTGATTAGGGGTCCTAGAAAGGGAGCAGCCAGTCAGGCAGCGGCACAGACAGCTGCAGCGGCACAGGAGCTAGCAAACAGACCTGTAAACAGGGGAGTTTGAGTGGGAGTTCTGTTGGAGGAGAAGGTATTTGTGTGTGTTTTTGTATTGGTATTATCTGTATGTGTAGAGGCTTGGAGGGGCTTGGTGCTGGGAGAGAAGCTGAGCCCTGATTAGGGGGCGGGGCTTCACTGACTAGGGGTCCTATAAAGGTAGCAGCCAGTCAGGGAGCGGCACAGACAGCTGCAGTGGCACAGGAGCTAGCAAACAGAGCTGTGAACAGGGGAGTTTGAGTGGGAGTTCTGTTGGAGGAGAAGGTATTTGTGTGTGTTTGGTTTTGCATTGGTAGTATCTGTATGTGCAGGGGCTTTGTGCTGGGAGAGAAGCTGAGCCCTGATCAGGGGGCGGGGCTTCACTGACTAGGGGTCCTATAAAGGTAGGAGCCAGCCAGGCAGTGGCACAGAGAGCTGCAGCGGCAGAGGAGCTTGCAAACAGAGTTGTAAACAGGGGAGTTTGAGTGCGAGTTCTGTTGGAGGAGAAGGTATTTGTGTGTGTTTTTGTATTGGTAGTTCCTGTATGTGTAGAGGTTTGAAGGGGCTTTGTGCTGGGAGAGAAGCTGAGCCCTGGTTTGGGGGCGGGGCTTCAGTGACTAGGGGTCCTATAAAGGTAGCAGCCAGTCAGGCAGCGGCACAGGAGCTAGCAAACAGACCTGTAAACAGGGGAGTTTGAGTGGGAGTTCTGTTGGAGGAGAACGTATTTGTGTGTGTTTTTGTGTTGGTATTATCTGTATGTGTAGAGGCTTGGAGGGGCTTTGTGCTGGGAGAGAAGCTGGGCCCTGATTAGGGGGCGGGGCTTCACTGATTAGGGGCCCTAGAAAGGGAGCAGCCAGTCAGGCAGCGGCACAGACAGCTGCAGTGGCACAGGAGCTAGCAAACAGAGCTGTAAAGAGGGGAGTTTGAGTGGGAGTTCTGTTGGAGGAGAAGGTATTTGTGTGTTTTTTTGTATTGGTAGTATCTGTATATGTAGAGGCTTGGAGGGGCTAGGTGCTGCGAGAGAAGCTGAGCCCTGATTAGGGGGCGGGGCTTCACTGACTAGGGGTCCTATAAAGGTAGCAGCCAGTCAGGCAGCGGCACAGGAGCTAGCAAACAGAGCTGTGAACAGGGGAGTTTGAGTGGGAGTTCTGTTGGAGGAGAAGGTATTTGTGTGTGTTTTTGTATTGGTAGTATCTGTATGTGTAGAGGCTTGGAGGGGCTAGGTGCTGCGAGAGAAGCTGAGCCCTGATTAGGGGGCGGGGCTTCACTGACTTGGGGTCCTATAAAGGTAGCAGCCCGTCAGGCAGCGGCACAGGAGCTAGCAAACAGACCTGTAAACAGGGGAGTTTGAGTGGGAGTTCTGTTGGAGGAGAAGGTATTTGTGTGTGTTTTTGTATTGGTATTATCTGTATGTGTAGAGGCTTGGAGGGGCTAGGTGCTGTGAGAGAAGCTGAGCCCTGATTAGGGGCGGGGCTTCACTGACTAGGGGTCCTATAAAGGTAGCAGCCAGTCAGGCAGCGGCACAGGAGCTAGCAAACAGAGCTGTGAACAGGGGAGTTTGAGTGGGAGTTCTGTTGGAGGAGAAGGTATTTGTGTGTGTTTTTGTATTGGTAGTATCTGTATGTGTAGAGGCTTGGAGGGGCTAGGTGCTGCGAGAGAAGCTGAGCCCTGATTAGGGGGCGGGGCTTCACTGACTTGGGGTCCTATAAAGGTAGCAGCCCGTCAGGCAGCGGCACAGGAGCTAGCAAACAGACCTGTAAACAGGGGAGTTTGAGTGGGAGTTCTGTCGGAGGAGAACGTATTTGTGTGTGTTTTTGTATTGGTATTATCTGTATGTGTAGAGGCTTGGAGGGGCTTTGTGCTGGGAGAGAAGCTGGGCCCTGATTAGGGGGCGGGGCTTCACTGATTAGGGGTCCTAGAAAGGGAGCAGCCAGTCAGGCAGCGGCACAGACAGCTGCAGTGGCACAGGAGCTAGCAAACAGAGCTGTAAAGAGGGGAGTTTGAGTGGGAGTTCTGTTGGAGGAGAAGGTATTTGTGTGTGTTTGGTTTTGTATTGGTAGTATCTGTATGTGTAGAGGCTTGGAGTGGCTTTGTGCTGGGAGAGAAGCTGAACCCTGATTAGGGGGCGGGGCTTCACTGACTAGGGGTCCTATAAAGGTAGCAGCCAGTCAGGCAGCGGAACAGACAGCTGCAGTGGCACAGGAGCTAGCAAACAGAGCTGTGAACAGGGGCGTTTGAGTGGGAGTTCTGTTGGAGGAGAAGGTATTTGTGTGTGTTTTTGTATTGGTATTATCTGTATGTGTAGAGGCTTGGAGGGGCTAGGTGCTGTGAGAGAAGCTGAGCCCTGATTAGGGGCGGGGCTTCACTGACTAGGGGTCCTATAAAGGTAGCAGCCAGTCAGGCAGCGGCACAGACAGCTGCAGTGGCACAGGAGCTAGCAAACAGAGCTGTGAACAGGGGAGTTTGAGTGGGAGTTCTGTTGGAGGAGAAGGTATTTGTGTGTGTTTGGTTTTGCATTGGTAGTATCTGTATGTGCAGGGGCTTTGTGCTGGGAGAGAAGCTGAGCCCTGATCAGGGGGCGGGGCTTCACTGACTAGGGGTCCTATAAAGGTAGGAGCCAGTCAGGCAGTGGCACAGAGAGCTGCAGCGGCAGAGGAGCTTGCAAACAGAGTTGTAAACAGGGGAGTTTGAGTGCGAGTTCTGTTGGAGGAGAAGGTATTTGTGTGTGTTTTTGTATTGGTAGTATCTGTATGTGTAGAGGCTTGGAGGGGCTAGGTGCTGCGAGAGAAGCTGTGCCCTGATTAGGGGGCGGGGCTTCAGTGACTAGGGGTCCTATAAAGGTAGCAGCCAGTCAGGCAGCGGCACAGGAGCTAGCAAACAGACCTGTAAACAGGGCAGTTTGAGTGGGAGTTCTGTTGGAGGAGAAGGTATTTGTGTGTGTTTGGTTTTGTATTGGTAGTATCTGTATATGTAGAGGCTTGGAGGGGCTTTGTGCTGGGAGAGAAGCTGAGCCCTGATTAGGGGGCGGGGCTTCACTGACTAGGGGTCCTATAAAGGTACCAGCCAGTCAGGCAGCGGCACAGGAGCTAGCAAACAGACCTGTAAACAGGGCAGTTTGAGTGGGAGTTCTGTTGGAGGAGAAGGTATTTGTGTGTGTTCGGTTTTGTATTGGTAGTATCTGTATGTGTACGGGCTTTGTGCTGGGAGAGAAGCTGAGCCCTGGTTTGGGGGCGGGGCTTCAGTGACTAGCGGTCCTATAAAGGTAGCAGCCAGTCAGGCAGCGGCACAGGAGCTAGCAAACAGACCTGTAAACAGGGGAGTTTGAGTGGGAGTTCTGTTGGAGGAGAACGTATTTGTGTGTGTTTTTGTATTGGTATTATCTGTATGTGTAGAGGCTTGGAGGGGCTTTGTGGTGGGAGAGAAGCTGGGCCCTGATTAGGGGGCGGGGCTTCACTGATTAGGGGTCCTAGAAGGGAGCAGCCAGTCAGGCAGCGGCACAGACAGCTGCAGCGGCACAGGAGCGAGCAAACAGAGCTCTAAACAGGGGAGTTTGAGTGGGAGTTCTGTTGGAGGAGAAGGTATTTGTGTGTGTTTTTGTATTGGTATTATCTGTATGTGTAGAGGCTGGGAGGGGCTAGGTGCTGTGAGAGAAGCTGAGCCCTGATTAGGGGGCGGGGCTTCACTGACTAGGGGTCCTATAAAGGTAGGAGCCAGTCAGGCAGCGGCACAGGAGCTAGCAAACAGAGCTGTAAGCAGGGGAGTTTGAGTGGGAGTTCTTTTGGAGGAGAAGGTATTTGTGTGTTTTTTTGTATTGGTATTATCTCTATGTGTAGAGGCTTGGAGGGGCTTTGTGCTGGGAGAGAAGCTGAGCCCTGATTAGGGGGCGGGGCTTCACTGACAAGGGGTCCTATAAAGCTAGCTGCCAGTCAGGCAGCGGCACAGGAGCTGACAAACAGAGCTGTAAACAGGGGAGTTTGAGTGGGAGTTCTGTTGGAGGAGATGGTATTTGTGTGTGTTTTTGTATTGGTATTATCTGTATGTGTAGAGGCTTGGAGGGGCTTTGTGCTGGGAGAGAAGCTGGGCCGTGATTAGGGGGCGGGGCTTCACTGATTAGGGGCCCTAGAAAGGGAGCAGCCAGTCAGGCAGCGGCACAGACAGCTGCAGTGGCACAGGAGCTAGCAAACAGAGCTGTGAAGAGGGGAGTTTGAGTGGGAGTTCTGTTGGAGGAGAAGGTATTTGTGTGTTTTTTTGTATTGGTAGTATCTGTATATGTAGAGGCTTGGAGGGGCTTTGTGCTGGGAGAGAAGCTGAGCCCTGATTAGGGAGCGGGGCTTCACTGACTAGGGGTCCTATAAAGGTAGCAGCCAGTCAGGCAGCGGCACAGGAGCTAGCAAACAGAGCTGTGAACAGGGGAGTTTGAGTGGGAGTTCTGTTGGAGGAGAAGGTATTTGTGTGTGTTTTTGTATTGGTAGTATCTGTATGTGTAGAGGCTTGGAGTGGCTAGGTGCTGCGAGAGAAGCTGAGCCCTGATTAGGGGGCGGGGCTTCAATGACTAGGGGTCCTATAAAGGTAGCAGCCCGTCAGGCAGCGGCACAGGAGCTAGCAAACAGACCTGTAAACAGGGGAGTTTGAGTGGGAGCTCTGTTGGAGGAGAACGTATTTGTGTGTGTTTTTGTATTGGTATTATCTGTATGTGTAGAGGCTTGGAGGGGCTTTGTGCTGGGAGAGAAGCTGGGCCCTGATTAGGGGGCGGGGCTTCACTGATTAGGGGTCCTAGAAAGGGAGCAGCCAGTCAGGCAGCGGCACAGACAGCTGCAGCGGCACAGGAGCTAGCAAACAGACCTGTAAACAGGGGAGTTTGAGTGGGAGTTCTGTTGGAGGAGAAGGTATTTGTGTGTGTTTTTGTATTGGTATTATCTGTATGTGTAGAGGCTTGGAGGGGCTTGGTGCTGGGAGAGAAGCTGAGCCCTGATTAGGGGGCGGGGCTTCACTGACTAGGGGTCCTATAAAGGTAGCAGCCAGTCAGGCAGCGGCACAGGAGCTAGCAAACAGAGCTGTGAACAGGGGAGTTTGAGTGGGAGTTCTGTTGGAGGAGAAGGTATTTGTGTGTGTTTTTGTATTGGTAGTATCTGTATGTGTAGAGGCTTGGAGGGGCTAGGTGCTGCGAGAGAAGCTGAGCCCTGATTAGGGGGCGGGGCTTCACTGACTAGGGGTCCTATAAAGGTAGGAGCCAGTCAGGCAGCGGCACAGGAGCTAGCAAACAGAGTTGTAAGCAGGGGAGTTTGAGTGGGAGTTCTTTTGGAGGAGAAGGTATTTGTGTGTTTTTTTGTATTGGTAGTATCTGTATGTGTAGAGGCTTGGAGGGGCTTTGTGCTGGGAGAGAAGCTGAGCCCTGATTAGGGGGCGGGGCTTCACTGACTAGGGGTCCTATAAAGCTACCTGCCAGTCAGGCAGCGGCACAGGAGCTAGCAAACAGAGCTGTAAACAGGGGAGTTTGAGTGGGAGTTGTTGGAGGAGATGGTATTTGTGTGTGTTTGGTTTTTTATTGGTAGTATCTGTATGTGTCGGGGTTTGGCGGAGCTTTGTGCTTGGAGAGAAGCTGAACCCTGATTAGGGGGCGGGGCTTCACTGACTAGGTGTCCTATAAAGGTAGCAGCCCGTCAGGCAGCGGCACAGGAGCTAGCAAACAGACCTGTAAACAGGGGAGTTTGAGTGGGAGTTCTGTTGGAGGAGAAGGTATTTGTGTGTGTTTTTGTATTGGTATTATCTGTATGTGTAGAGGCTTGGAGGGGCTTTGTGCTGGAGAGAAGTTGAGCCCTGGTTTGGGGGCGGGGCTTCAGTGACTAGGGGTCCTATAAAGGTAGCAGCCAGTCAGGCAGCGGCACAGACAGCTGGAGCGGTACAGGAGCTAGCAAACAGAGTTGTAAACAGGGGAGTTTGAGTGGGAGTTCTGTTGGAGGAGAAGGTATTTGTGTGTGTTTTTGTATTGGTAGTATCTGTATGTGTAGAGGCTTGGAGGGGCTAGGTGCTGCGAGAGAAGCTGAGCCCTGATTAGGGGGCGGGGCTTCACTGACTAGGGGTCCTATAAAGGTAGCAGCCAGTCAGGCAGCGGCACAGACAGCTGGAGCGGTACAGGAGCTAGCAAACAGACCTGTAAACAGGGGAGTTTGAGTGGGAGTTCTGTTGGAGGAGAACGTATTTGTGTGTGTTTTTGTATTGGTATTATCTGTATGTGTAGAGGCTTGTAGGGGCTTTGTGCTGGGAGAGAAGCTGGGCCCTGATTAGGGGGCGGGGCTTCACTGACTAGGTGTCCTATAAAGGGAGCAGCCAGTCAGGCAGCGGCACAGACAGCTGCAGTGGCACAGGAGCTAGCAAACAGACCTGTAAACAGGGGAGTTTGAGTGGGAGTTCTGTTGGAGAAGAAGGTATTTGTGTGTGTTTTTGTATTGGTATTATCTGTATGTGTAGAGGCTTGGAGGGGCTTTGTGATGGGAGAGAAGCTGGGCCCTGATTAGGGGCGGGGCTTCACTGATTAGGGGTCCTAGAAAGGGAGCAGCCAGTCAGGCAGCGGCACAGACAGCTGCAGTGGCACAGGAGCTAGCAAACAGAGCTGTAAGCAGGGGAGTTTGAGTAGGAGTTCTGTTGGAGGAGAAGGTATTTGTGTGTGTTTGGTTTTGTATTGGTAGTATCTGTATGTGTAGAGGCTTGGAGGGGCTCTGTGCTGGGAGAGAAGCTGAGCCCTGATTAGGGGGCGGGGCTTCACTGACTAGGGGTCCTATAAAGGTACCAGCCAGTCAGGCAGCGGCACAGGAGCTAGCAAACAGAGCTGTAAGCAGGGGAGTTTGAGTGGGAGTTCTGTTGGAGGAGAAGGTATTTGTGTGTGTTTTTGTATTGGTAGTATCTGTATATGTAGAGGCTTGGAGGGGCTTTGTGCTGGGAGAGAAGCTGAACCCTGATTAGGGGGCGGGGCTTCACTGACTAGGGGTCCTATAAAGGTAGCAGCCAGTCAGGCAGCGGAAAAGACAGCTGCAGCGGCACAGGAGCTAGCAAACAGAGCTGTAAACAGGGGAGTTTGAGTGGGAGTTCTGTTGGGGGAGAAGGTATTTGTGTGTGTTTGGTTTTGTATTGGTAGTATCTGTATGTGTAGAGGCTTGGAGGGGCTTTGTGCTGGGAGAGAAGCTGAGCCCTGGTTTGGGGGCGGGGCTTCAGTGACTAGGGGTCCTATAAAGGTAGCAGCCAGTCAGGCAGCGGCACAGGAGCTAGCAAACAGACCTGTAAACAGGGGAGTTTGAGTGGGAGTTCTGTTGGAGGAGAAGGTATTTGTGTGTGTTTTTGTATTTTTATTATCTGTATGTGTAGAGGCTTGGAGGGGCTAGGTGCTGTGAGAGAAGCTGAGCCCTGATTAGGGGCGGGGCTTCACTGACTAGGGGTCCTATGAAGGTAGCAGCCAGTCAGGCAGCGGCACAGACAGCTGCAGTGGCACAGGAGCTAGCAAAAAGAGCTGTGAACAGGGGAGTTTGAGTGGGAGTTCTGTTGGAGGAGAAGGTATTTGTGTGTTTCTTTGTATTGGTAGTATCTGTATATGTAGAGGCTTGGAGGGGCTTTGTGCTGGGAGAGAAGCTGGGCCCTGATTAGGGGGCGGGGCTTCACTGATTAGGGGTCCTAGAAGGGAGCAGCCAGTCAGGCAGCGGCACAGACAGCTGCAGCGGCACAGGAGCGAGCAAACAGAGCTCTAAACAGGGGAGTTTGAGTGGGAGTTCTGTTGGAGGAGAAGGTATTTGTGTGTGTTTTTGTATTGGTATTATCTGTATGTGTAGAGGCTGGGAGGGGCTAGGTGCTGTGAGAGAAGCTGAGCCCTGATTAGGGGGCGGGGCTTCACTGACTAGGGGTCCTATAAAGGTAGGAGCCAGTCAGGCAGCGGCACAGGAGCTAGCAAACAGAGCTGTAAGCAGGGGAGTTTGAGTGGGAGTTCTTTTGGAGGAGAAGGTATTTGTGTGTTTTTTTGTATTGGTATTATCTGTATGTGTAGAGGCTTGGAGGGGCTTTGTGCTGGGAGAGAAGCTGGGCCGTGATTAGGGGGCGGGGCTTCACTGATTAGGGGCCCTAGAAAGGGAGCAGCCAGTCAGGCAGCGGCACAGACAGCTGCAGTGGCACAGGAGCTAGCAAACAGAGCTGTAAAGAGGGGAGTTTGAGTGGGAGTTCTGTTGGAGAAGGTATTTGTGTGTTTTTTTGTATTGGTAGTATCTGTATATGTAGAGGCTTGGAGGGGCTTTGTGCTGGGAGAGAAGCTGAGCCCTGATTAGGGAGCGGGGCTTCACTGACTAGGGGTCCTATAAAGGTAGCAGCCAGTCAGGCAGCGGCACAGGAGCTAGCAAACAGAGCTGTGAACAGGGGAGTTTGAGTGGGAGTTCTGTTGGAGGAGAAGGTATTTGTGTGTGTTTTTGTATTGGTAGTATCTGTATGTGTAGAGGCTTGGAGTGGCTAGGTGCTGCGAGAGAAGCTGAGCCCTGATTAGGGGGCGGGGCTTCAATGACTAGGGGTCCTATAAAGGTAGCAGCCCGTCAGGCAGCGGCACAGGAGCTAGCAAACAGACCTGTAAACAGGGGAGTTTGAGTGGGAGCTCTGTTGGAGGAGAACGTATTTGTGTGTGTTTTTGTATTGGTATTATCTGTATGTGTAGAGGCTTGGAGGGGCTTTGTGCTGGGAGAGAAGCTGGGCCCTGATTAGGGGGCGGGGCTTCACTGATTAGGGGTCCTAGAAAGGGAGCAGCCAGTCAGGCAGCGGCACAGACAGCTGCAGCGGCACAGGAGCTAGCAAACAGACCTGTAAACAGGGGAGTTTGAGTGGGAGTTCTGTTGGAGGAGAAGGTATTTGTGTGTGTTTTTGTATTGGTATTATCTGTATGTGTAGAGGCTTGGAGGGGCTTGGTGCTGGGAGAGAAGCTGAGCCCTGATTAGGGGGCGGGGCTTCACTGACTAGGGGTCCTATAAAGGTAGCAGCCAGTCAGGGAGCGGCACAGACAGCTGCAGTGGCACAGGAGCTAGCAAACAGAGCTGTGAACAGGGGAGTTTGAGTGGGAGTTCTGTTGGAGGAGAAGGTATTTGTGTGTGTTTGGTTTTGCATTGGTAGTATCTGTATGTGCAGGGGCTTTGTGCTGGGAGAGAAGCTGAGCCCTGATCAGGGGGCGGGGCTTCACTGACTAGGGGTCCTATAAAGGTAGGAGCCAGCCAGGCAGTGGCACAGAGAGCTGCAGCGGCAGAGGAGCTTGCAAACAGAGTTGTAAACAGGGGAGTTTGAGTGCGAGTTCTGTTGGAGGAGAAGGTATTTGTGTGTGTTTTTGTATTGGTAGTTCCTGTATGTGTAGAGGTTTGAAGGGGCTTTGTGCTGGGAGAGAAGCTGAGCCCTGGTTTGGGGGCGGGGCTTCAGTGACTAGGGGTCCTATAAAGGTAGCAGCCAGTCAGGCAGCGGCACAGGAGCTAGCAAACAGACCTGTAAACAGGGGAGTTTGAGTGGGAGTTCTGTTGGAGGAGAACGTATTTGTGTGTGTTTTTGTGTTGGTATTATCTGTATGTGTAGAGGCTTGGAGGGGCTTTGTGCTGGGAGAGAAGCTGGGCCCTGATTAGGGGGCGGGGCTTCACTGATTAGGGGCCCTAGAAAGGGAGCAGCCAGTCAGGCAGCGGCACAGACAGCTGCAGTGGCACAGGAGCTAGCAAACAGAGCTGTAAAGAGGGGAGTTTGAGTGGGAGTTCTGTTGGAGGAGAAGGTATTTGTGTGTTTTTTTGTATTGGTAGTATCTGTATATGTAGAGGCTTGGAGGGGCTAGGTGCTGCGAGAGAAGCTGAGCCCTGATTAGGGGGCGGGGCTTCACTGACTAGGGGTCCTATAAAGGTAGCAGCCAGTCAGGCAGCGGCACAGGAGCTAGCAAACAGAGCTGTGAACAGGGGAGTTTGAGTGGGAGTTCTGTTGGAGGAGAAGGTATTTGTGTGTGTTTTTGTATTGGTAGTATCTGTATGTGTAGAGGCTTGGAGGGGCTAGGTGCTGCGAGAGAAGCTGAGCCCTGATTAGGGGGCGGGGCTTCACTGACTTGGGGTCCTATAAAGGTAGCAGCCCGTCAGGCAGCGGCACAGGAGCTAGCAAACAGACCTGTAAACAGGGGAGTTTGAGTGGGAGTTCTGTTGGAGGAGAAGGTATTTGTGTGTGTTTTTGTATTGGTATTATCTGTATGTGTAGAGGCTTGGAGGGGCTAGGTGCTGTGAGAGAAGCTGAGCCCTGATTAGGGGCGGGGCTTCACTGACTAGGGGTCCTATAAAGGTAGCAGCCAGTCAGGCAGCGGCACAGGAGCTAGCAAACAGAGCTGTGAACAGGGGAGTTTGAGTGGGAGTTCTGTTGGAGGAGAAGGTATTTGTGTGTGTTTTTGTATTGGTAGTATCTGTATGTGTAGAGGCTTGGAGGGGCTAGGTGCTGCGAGAGAAGCTGAGCCCTGATTAGGGGGCGGGGCTTCACTGACTTGGGGTCCTATAAAGGTAGCAGCCCGTCAGGCAGCGGCACAGGAGCTAGCAAACAGACCTGTAAACAGGGGAGTTTGAGTGGGAGTTCTGTCGGAGGAGAACGTATTTGTGTGTGTTTTTGTATTGGTATTATCTGTATGTGTAGAGGCTTGGAGGGGCTTTGTGCTGGGAGAGAAGCTGGGCCCTGATTAGGGGGCGGGGCTTCACTGATTAGGGGTCCTAGAAAGGGAGCAGCCAGTCAGGCAGCGGCACAGACAGCTGCAGTGGCACAGGAGCTAGCAAACAGAGCTGTAAAGAGGGGAGTTTGAGTGGGAGTTCTGTTGGAGGAGAAGGTATTTGTGTGTGTTTGGTTTTGTATTGGTAGTATCTGTATGTGTAGAGGCTTGGAGTGGCTTTGTGCTGGGAGAGAAGCTGAACCCTGATTAGGGGGCGGGGCTTCACTGACTAGGGGTCCTATAAAGGTAGCAGCCAGTCAGGCAGCGGAACAGACAGCTGCAGTGGCACAGGAGCTAGCAAACAGAGCTGTGAACAGGGGCGTTTGAGTGGGAGTTCTGTTGGAGGAGAAGGTATTTGTGTGTGTTTTTGTATTGGTATTATCTGTATGTGTAGAGGCTTGGAGGGGCTAGGTGCTGTGAGAGAAGCTGAGCCCTGATTAGGGGCGGGGCTTCACTGACTAGGGGTCCTATAAAGGTAGCAGCCAGTCAGGCAGCGGCACAGACAGCTGCAGTGGCACAGGAGCTAGCAAACAGAGCTGTGAACAGGGGAGTTTGAGTGGGAGTTCTGTTGGAGGAGAAGGTATTTGTGTGTGTTTGGTTTTGCATTGGTAGTATCTGTATGTGCAGGGGCTTTGTGCTGGGAGAGAAGCTGAGCCCTGATCAGGGGGCGGGGCTTCACTGACTAGGGGTCCTATAAAGGTAGGAGCCAGTCAGGCAGTGGCACAGAGAGCTGCAGCGGCAGAGGAGCTTGCAAACAGAGTTGTAAACAGGGGAGTTTGAGTGCGAGTTCTGTTGGAGGAGAAGGTATTTGTGTGTGTTTTTGTATTGGTAGTATCTGTATGTGTAGAGGCTTGGAGGGGCTAGGTGCTGCGAGAGAAGCTGTGCCCTGATTAGGGGGCGGGGCTTCAGTGACTAGGGGTCCTATAAAGGTAGCAGCCAGTCAGGCAGCGGCACAGGAGCTAGCAAACAGAGCTGTAAACAGGGGAGTTTGAGTGGGAGTTCTGTTGGAGGAGAAGGTATTTGTGTGTGTTTTTGTATTCGTATTATCTGTATGTGTAGAGGCTTGGAGGGGCTTTGTGATGGGAGAGAAGCTGGGCCCTGATTAGGGGGCGGGGCTTCACTGATTAGCGGTCCTATAAAGGTAGCAGCCAGTCAGGCAGCGGCACAGACAGCTGCAGTGGCACAGCAGCTAGCAAACAGGGCTGTAAAGAGGGGAGTTTGAGTGGGAGTTCTGTTGGAGGAGAAGGTATTTGTGTGTGTTTGGTTTTGTATTGGTAGTATCTGTATGTGTAGAGGCTTGGAGGGGCTCTGTGCTGGGAGAGAAGCTGAGCCCTGATTAGGGGGCGGGGCTTCACTGACTAGGGGTCCTATAAATGTACCAGCCAGTCAGGCAGCGGCACAGGAGCTAGCAAACAGACCTGTAAACAGGGCAGTTTGAGTGGGAGTTCTGTTGGAGGAGAAGGTATTTGTGTGTGTTCGGTTTTGTATTGGTAGTATCTGTTTGTGTACGGGCTTTGTGCTGGGACAGAAGCTGAGCCCTGATTAGGGGGCGGGGCTTCACTGACTAGCGGTCCTATAAAGGTAGCAGCCAGTCAGGCAGCGGCACAGGAGCTAGCAAACAGATCTGTAAACAGGGGAGTTTGAGTGGGAGTTCTGTTGGAGGAGAAGGTATTTATGTGTGTTTGGTTTTTTATTGGTAGTATCTGTATGTGAAGGGGTTTGGCGGGGCTTTGTGCTTGGAGAGAAGCTGAACCCTGATTAGGGGGCGGGGCTTCACTGACGAGGGGTCCTATAAAGGTAGCAGCCAGTCAGGCAGCGGCACAGGAGCTAGCAAACAGAGCTGTGAACAGGGGAGTTTGAGTGGGAGTTCTGTTGGAGGAGAAGGTATTAGTGTGTGTTTTTGTATTGGTATTATCTGTATGTGTAGAGGCTTGGAGGGGCTTTGTGCTGGGAGAGAAGCTGGGCCCTGATTAGGGGGCGGGGCTTCACTGACTAGGTGTCCTATAAAGGGAGCAGCCAGTCAGGCAGCGGCACAGACAGCTGCAGCGGCACAGGAGCTAGCAAACTGAGGTGTAAACAGGGGGGTTTGAGTGGGAGTTCTTTTGGAGGAGAAGGTATTTGTGTGTGTTTTTGTATTGGTAGTTCCTGTATGTGTAGAGGTTTGAAGGGGCTTTGTGCTGGGAGAGAAGCTGAGCCCTGATTAGGGGGCGGGGCTTCACTGACTAGGGGTCCTATAAAGGTAGGAGCCAGTCAGGCAGCGGCACAGGAGCTAGAAAACAGAGCTGTGAACAGGGGAGTTTGAGTGGGAGTTCTGTTGGAGGAGAAGGTATTTGTGTGTGGTTTTGTATTGGTAGTATCTGTATGTGTAGAGGCTTGGAGGGGCTAGGTGCTGCGAGAGAAGCTGAGCCCTGATTAGGGGGCGGGGCTTCACTGACTAGGGGTCCTATAAAGGTAGGAGCCAGTCAGGCAGCGGCACAGGAGCTAGCAAACAGAGCTGTAAGCAGGGGAGTTTGAGTGGGAGTTCTTTTGGAGGAGAAGGTATTTGTGTGGTTTTTTGTATTGGTAGTATCTGTATGTGTAGAGGCTTGGAGGGGCTTTGTGCTGGGAGAGAAGCTGAGCCCTGATTAGGGGGCGGGGCTTCACTGACTAGGGGTCCTATAAAGCTAGCTGCCAGTCAGGCAGCGGCACAGGAGCTAGCAAACAGAGCTGTAAACAGGGGAGTTTGAGTGGGAGTTGTTGGAGGAGATGGTATTTGTGTGTGTTTGGTTTTTTATTGGTAGTATCTGTATGTGTCGGGGTTTGGCGGAGCTTTGTGCTTGGAGAGAAGCTGAACCCTGATTAGGGGGCGGGGCTTCACTGACTAGGGGTCCTATAAAGGTAGCAGCCAGTCAGGCAGCGGCACAGACAGCTGCAGCGGCACAGGAGCTAGCAAACAGAGCTCTAAACAGGGGAGTTTGAGTGGGAGTTCTGTTGGACGAGAAGGTATTTGTGTGTGTTTGGTTTTGTATTGGTAGTATCTGTGTGTGTAGAGGCTTGGAGGGGCTTTGTGCTGGGAGAGAAGCTGAGCCCTGATTAGGGGGCGGGGCTTCACTGACTAGGGGTCCTATAAAGGTAGCAGCCAGTCAGGCAGCGGAACAGACAGCTGCAGTGGCACAGGAGCTAGCAAACAGAGCTGTGAACAGGGGCGTTTGAGTGGGAGTTCTGTTGGAGGAGAAGGTATTTGTGTGTGTTTTTGTATTGGTATTATCTGTATGTGTAGAGGCTTGGAGGGGCTAGGTGCTGTGAGAGAAGCTGAGCCCTGATTAGGGGCGGGGCTTCACTGACTAGGGGTCCTATAAAGGTAGCAGCCAGTCAGGCAGCGGCACAGGAGCTAGCAAACAGAGCTGTGAACAGGGGAGTTTGAGTGGGAGTTCTGTCGGAGGAGAACGTATTTGTGTGTGTTTTTGTATTGGTATTATCTGTATGTGTAGAGGCTTGGAGGGGCTTTGTGCTGGGAGAGAAGCTGGGCCCTGATTAGGGGGCGGGGCTTCACTGATTAGGGGTCCTAGAAAGGGAGCAGCCAGTCAGGCAGCGGCACAGACAGCTGCAGTGGCACAGGAGCTAGCAAACAGAGCTGTGAACAGGGGAGTTTGAGTGGGAGTTCTGTTGGAGGAGAAGGTATTTGTGTGTGTTTGGTTTTGCATTGGTAGTATCTGTATGTGCAGGGGCTTTGTGCTGGGAGAGAAGCTGAGCCCTGATCAGGGGGCGGGGCTTCACTGACTAGGGGTCCTATAAAGGTAGGAGCCAGTCAGGCAGTGGCACAGAGAGCTGCAGCGGCAGAGGAGCTTGCAAACAGAGTTGTAAACAGGGGAGTTTGAGTGCGAGTTCTGTTGGAGGAGAAGGTATTTGTGTGTGTTTTTGTATTGGTAGTATCTGTATGTGTAGAGGCTTGGAGGGGCTAGGTGCTGCGAGAGAAGCTGTGCCCTGATTAGGGGGCGGGGCTTCAGTGACTAGGGGTCCTATAAAGGTAGCAGCCAGTCAGGCAGCGGCACAGGAGCTAGCAAACAGAGCTGTAAACAGGGGAGTTTGAGTGGGAGTTCTGTTGGAGGAGAAGGTATTTGTGTGTGTTTTTGTATTCGTATTATCTGTATGTGTAGAGGCTTGGAGGGGCTTTGTGATGGGAGAGAAGCTGGGCCCTGATTAGGGGGCGGGGCTTCACTGATTAGCGGTCCTATAAAGGTAGCAGCCAGTCAGGCAGCGGCACAGACAGCTGCAGTGGCACAGCAGCTAGCAAACAGGGCTGTAAAGAGGGGAGTTTGAGTGGGAGTTCTGTTGGAGGAGAAGGTATTTGTGTGTGTTTGGTTTTGTATTGGTAGTATCTGTATGTGTAGAGGCTTGGAGGGGCTCTGTGCTGGGAGAGAAGCTGAGCCCTGATTAGGGGGCGGGGCTTCACTGACTAGGGGTCCTATAAATGTACCAGCCAGTCAGGCAGCGGCACAGGAGCTAGCAAACAGACCTGTAAACAGGGCAGTTTGAGTGGGAGTTCTGTTGGAGGAGAAGGTATTTGTGTGTGTTCGGTTTTGTATTGGTAGTATCTGTTTGTGTACGGGCTTTGTGCTGGGACAGAAGCTGAGCCCTGATTAGGGGGCGGGGCTTCACTGACTAGCGGTCCTATAAAGGTAGCAGCCAGTCAGGCAGCGGCACAGGAGCTAGCAAACAGATCTGTAAACAGGGGAGTTTGAGTGGGAGTTCTGTTGGAGGAGAAGGTATTTGTGTATTTTTTTGTATTGGTAGTATCTGTATATGTAGAGGCTTGGAGGGGCTTTGTGCTGGGAGAGAAGCTGAGCCCTGATCAGGGGGCGGGGCTTCACTGACTAGGGGTCCTATAAAGGTAGGAGCCAGTCAGACAGCGGCACAGGAGCTAGCAAACAGAGCTGTAAGCAGGGGAGTTTGAGTGGGAGTTCTGTTGGAGGAGAAGGTATTTATGTGTGTTTGGTTTTTTATTGGTAGTATCTGTATGTGAAGGGGTTTGGCGGGGTTTGTGCTTGGAGAGAAGCTGAACCCTGATTAGGGGGCGGGGCTTCACTGACGAGGGGTCCTATAAAGGTAGCAGCCAGTCAGGCAGCGGCACAGGAGCTAGCAAACAGAGCTGTGAACAGGGGAGTTTGAGTGGGAGTTCTGTTGGAGGAGAAGGTATTAGTGTGTGTTTTTGTATTGGTATTATCTGTATGTGTAGAGGCTTGGAGGGGCTTTGTGCTGGGAGAGAAGCTGGGCCCTGATTAGGGGGCGGGGCTTCACTGACTAGGTGTCCTATAAAGGGAGCAGCCAGTCAGGCAGCGGCACAGACAGCTGCAGCGGCACAGGAGCTAGCAAACTGAGGTGTAAACAGGGGGGTTTGAGTGGGAGTTCTTTTGGAGGAGAAGGTATTTGTGTGTGTTTTTGTATTGGTAGTTCCTGTATGTGTAGAGGTTTGAAGGGGCTTTGTGCTGGGAGAGAAGCTGAGCCCTGATTAGGGGGCGGGGCTTCACTGACTAGGGGTCCTATAAAGGTAGGAGCCAGTCAGGCAGCGGCACAGGAGCTAGAAAACAGAGCTGTGAACAGGGGAGTTTGAGTGGGAGTTCTGTTGGAGGAGAAGGTATTTGTGTGTGGTTTTGTATTGGTAGTATCTGTATGTGTAGAGGCTTGGAGGGGCTAGGTGCTGCGAGAGAAGCTGAGCCCTGATTAGGGGGCGGGGCTTCACTGACTAGGGGTCCTATAAAGGTAGGAGCCAGTCAGGCAGCGGCACAGGAGCTAGCAAACAGAGCTGTAAGCAGGGGAGTTTGAGTGGGAGTTCTTTTGGAGGAGAAGGTATTTGTGTGGTTTTTTGTATTGGTAGTATCTGTATGTGTAGAGGCTTGGAGGGGCTTTGTGCTGGGAGAGAAGCTGAGCCCTGATTAGGGGGCGGGGCTTCACTGACTAGGGGTCCTATAAAGCTAGCTGCCAGTCAGGCAGCGGCACAGGAGCTAGCAAACAGAGCTGTAAACAGGGGAGTTTGAGTGGGAGTTGTTGGAGGAGATGGTATTTGTGTGTGTTTGGTTTTTTATTGGTAGTATCTGTATGTGTCGGGGTTTGGCGGAGCTTTGTGCTTGGAGAGAAGCTGAACCCTGATTAGGGGGCGGGGCTTCACTGACTAGGGGTCCTATAAAGGTAGCAGCCAGTCAGGCAGCGGCACAGACAGCTGCAGCGGCACAGGAGCTAGCAAACAGAGCTCTAAACAGGGGAGTTTGAGTGGGAGTTCTGTTTGACGAGAAGGTATTTGTGTGTGTTTGGTTTTGTATTGGTAGTATCTGTGTGTGTAGAGGCTTGGAGGGGCTTTGTGCTGGGAGAGAAGCTGAGCCCTGATTAGGGGGCGGGGCTTCACTGACTAGGGGTCCTATAAAGGTAGCAGCCAGTCAGGCAGCGGAACAGACAGCTGCAGTGGCACAGGAGCTAGCAAACAGAGCTGTGAACAGGGGCGTTTGAGTGGGAGTTCTGTTGGAGGAGAAGGTATTTGTGTGTGTTTTTGTATTGGTATTATCTGTATGTGTAGAGGCTTGGAGGGGCTAGGTGCTGTGAGAGAAGCTGAGCCCTGATTAGGGGCGGGGCTTCACTGACTAGGGGTCCTATAAAGGTAGCAGCCAGTCAGGCAGCGGCACAGGAGCTAGCAAACTGAGCTGTGAACAGGGGAGTTTGAGTGGGAGTTCTGTTGGAGGAGAAGGTATTTGTGTGTGTTTTTGTATTGGTAGTATCTGTATGTGTAGAGGCTTGGAGTGGCTAGGTGCTGCGAGAGAAGCTGAGCCCTGATTAGGGGGCGGGGCTTCACTGACTAGGGGTCCTATAAAGGTAGCAGCCAGTCAGGCAGCGGCACAGGAGCTAGCAAACAGAGCTGTGAACAGGGGAGTTTGAGTGGGAGTTCTGTTGGAGGAGAAGGTATTTGTGTGTGTTTTTGTATTGGTAGTATCTGTATGTGTAGAGGCTTGCAGTGGCTAGGTGCTGCGAGAGAAGCTGAGCCCTGATTAGGGGGCGGGGCTTCACTGACTAGGGGTCCTATAAAGGTAGCAGCCAGTCAGGCAGCGGCACAGGAGCTAGCAAACAGAGCTGTGAACAGGGGAGTTTGAGTGGGAGTTCTGTTGGAGGAGAAGGTATTTGTGTGTGTTTTTGTATTGGTAGTATCTGTATGTGTAGAGCCTTGGAGGGGCTAGGTGCTGCGAGAGAAGCTGAGCCCTGATTAGGGGGCGGGGCTTCACTGACTAGGGGTCCTATAAAGGTAGCAGCCCGTCAGGCAGCGGCATAGGAGCTTGCAAACAGACCTGTAAACAGGGGAGTTTGAGTGGGAGTTCTGTTGGAGGAGAACGTATTTGTGTGTGTTTTTGTATTGGTATTATCTGTATGTGTAGAGGCTTGGAGGGGCTTTGTGCTGGGAGAGAAGCTGAGCCCTGATTAGGGGGCGGGGCTTCACTGACTAGGGGTCCTATAAAGGTAGCAGCCAGTCAGGCAGCGGCACAGGAGCTAGCAAACAGAGCTGTGAACAGGGGAGTTTGAGTGGGAGTTCTGTTGGAGGAGAAGGTATTTGTCTGTGTTTGGTTTTTTATTGGTAGTATCTGTATGTGTCGGGGTTTGGCGGAGCTTTGTGCTTGGAGAGAAGCTGAACCCTGATTAGGGGGCGGGGCTTAACTGACTAGGGGTCCTATAAAGGTAGCAGCCAGTCAGGCAGCGGAACAGACAGCTGCAGTGGCACAGGAGCTAGCAAACAGAGCTGTGAACAGGGGCGTTTGAGTGGGAGTTCTGTTGGAGGAGAAGGTATTTGTGTGTGTTTTTGTATTGGTATTATCTGTATGTGTAGAGGCTTGGAGGGGCTAGGTGCTGTGAGAGAAGCTGAGCCCTGATTAGGGGCGGGGCTTCACTGACTAGGGGTCCTATAAAGGTAGCAGCCAGTCAGGCAGCGGAACAGACAGCTGCAGTGGCACAGGAGCTAGCAAACAGAGCTGTGAACAGGGGAGTTTGAGTGGGAGTTCTGTTGGAGGAGAAGGTATTTGTGTGTTTTTTTGTATTGGTAGTATCTGTATATGTAGAGGCTTGGAGGGGCTTTGTGCTGGGAGAGAAGCTGAACCCTGATTAGGGGGCGGGGCTTCACTGACGAGGGGTCCTATAAAGGTAGCAGCCAGTCAGGCAGCGGCACAGGAGCTAGCAAACAGAGCTGTAAGCAGCGGAGTTTGAGTGGGAGTTCTGTTGGAGGAGAAGGTATTTGTGTGTTTTTTTGTATTGGTAGTATCTGTATATGTAGAGGCTTGGAGGGGCTTTGTGCTGGGAGAGAAGCTGAACCCTGATTAGGGGGCGGGGCTTCACTGACTAGGGATCCTATAAAGGTAGCAGCCAGTCAGGCAGCGGAACAGACAGCTGCAGCGGCACAGGAGCTAGCAAACAGAGCTGTAAACAGGGGAGTTTGAGTGGGAGTTCTGTTGGAGGAGAAGGTATTTGTGTGTGTTTGGTTTTGTATTGGTAGTTCCTGTATGTGTAGAGGTTTGAAGGGGCTTTGTGCTGGGAGAGAAGCTGAGCCCTGGTTTGGGGGCGGGGCTTCAGTGACTAGGGGTCCTATAAAGGTAGCAGCCAGTCAGGCAGCGGCACAGGAGCTAGCAAACAGACCTGTAAACAGGGGAGTTTGAGTGGGAGTTCTGTTGGAGGAGAACGTATTTGTGTGTGTTTTTGTATTGGTATTATCTGTATGTGTAGAGGCTTGGAGGGGCTTTGTGCTGGGAGAGAAGCTGGGCCCTGATTAGGGGGCGGGGCTTCACTGATTAGGGGCCCTAGAAAGGGAGCAGCCAGTCAGGCAGCGGCACAGACAGCTGCAGTGGCACAGGAGCTAGCAAACAGAGCTGTAAAGAGGGGAGTTTGAGTGGGAATTCTGTTGGAGGAGAAGGTATTTGTGTGTTTTTTTGTATTGGTAGTATCTGTATATGTAGAGGCTTGGAGGGGCTAGGTGCTGCGAGAGAAGCTGAGCCCTGATTAGGGGGCGGGGCTTCACTGACTAGGGGTCCTATAAAGGTAGCAGCCAGTCAGGCAGCGGCACAGGAGCTAGCAAACAGAGCTGTGAACAGGGGAGTTTGAGTGGGAGTTCTGTTGGAGGAGAAGGTATTTGTGTGTGTTTGGTTTTGCATTGGTAGTATCTGTATGTGCAGGGGCTTTGTGCTGGGAGAGAAGCTGAGCCCTGAACAGGGGGCGGGGCTTCACTGACTAGGGGTCCTATAAAGGTACCAGCCAGTCAGGCAGCGGCACAGGAGCTAGCAAACAGACCTGTAAACAGGGCAGTTTGAGTGGGAGTTCTGTTGGAGGAGAAGGTATTTGTGTGTGTTCGGTTTTGTATTGGTAGTATCTGTTTGTGTACGGGCTTTGTGCTGGGACAGAAGCTGAGCCCTGATTAGGGGGCGGGGCTTCACTGACGAGGGGTCCTATAAAGGTAGCAGCCAGTCAGGCAGCGGCACAGGAGCTAGCAAACAGAGCTGTGAACAGGGGAGTTTGAGTGGGAGTTCTGTTGGAGGAGAAGGTATTAGTGTGTGTTTTTGTATTGGTATTATCTGTATGTGTAGAGGCTTGGAGGGGCTTTGTGCTGGGAGAGAAGCTGGGCCCTGATTAGGGGGCGGGGCTTCACTGACTAGGTGTCCTATAAAGGGAGCAGCCAGTCAGGCAGCGGCACAGACAGCTGCAGCGGCACAGGAGCTAGCAAACTGAGGTGTAAACAGGGGGGTTTGAGTGGGAGTTCTTTTGGAGGAGAAGGTATTTGTGTGTGTTTTTGTATTGGTATTATCTGTATGTGTTGAGGCTTGGAGGGGCTTTGTGCTGGGAGAGAAGCTGGGCCCTGATTAGGGGGCGGGGCTTCACTGACTAGGGGTCCTATAAAGGTAGCAGCCAGTCAGGCAGCGGAACAGACAGCTGCAGCGGCACAGGGGCTAGCAAACAGAGCTCTAAACAGGGGAGTTTGAGTGGGAGTTCTGTTGTAGGAGAAGGTATTTGTGTGTGTTTGGTTTTGTATTGGTAGTATCTGTATGTGTAGAGGCTTGGAGGGGCTTTGTGCTGGGAGAGAAGCTGAGCCCTGGTTTGGGGGCGGGGCTTCAGTGACTAGGGGTCCTATAAAGGTAGCAGCCAGTCAGGCAGCGGCACAGGAGCTAGCAAACAGACCTGTAAACAGGGGAGTTTGAGTGGGAGTTCTGTTGGAGGAGAACGTATTTGTGTGTGTTTTTGTATTGGTATTATCTGTATGTGTAGAGGCTTGGAGGGGCTTTGTGCTGGGAGAGAAGCTGGGCCCTGATTAGGGGGCGGGGCTTCACTGATTAGGGGTCCTAGAAGGGAGCAGCCAGTCAGGCAGCGGCACAGACAGCTGCAGCGGCACAGGAGCGAGCAAACAGAGCTCTAAACAGGGGAGTTTGAGTGGGAGTTCTGTTGGAGGAGAAGGTATTTGTGTGTGTTTTTGTATTGGTATTATCTGTATGTGTAGAGGCTGGGAGGGGCTAGGTGCTGTGAGAGAAGCTGAGCCCTGATTAGGGGCGGGGCTTCACTGACTAGGGGTCCTAGAAAGGGAGCAGCCAGTCAGGCAGCGGCACAGACAGCTGCAGTGGCACAGGAGCTAGCAAACAGAGCTGTGAACAGGGGAGTTTGAGTGGGAGTTCTGTTGGAGGAGAAGGTATTTGTGTGTGTTTTTGTATTGGTAGTATCTGTATGTGTAGAGGCTTGGAGTGGCTAGGTGCTGCGAGAGAAGCTGAGCCCTGATTAGGGGGCGGGGCTTCAATGACTAGGGGTCCTATAAAGGTAGCAGCCCGTCAGGCAGCGGCACAGGAGCTAGCAAACAGACCTGTAAACAGGGGAGTTTGAGTGGGAGCTCTGTTGGAGGAGAACGTATTTGTGTGTGTTTTTGTATTGGTATTATCTGTATGTGTAGAGGCTTGGAGGAGCTTTGTGCTGGGAGAGAAGCTGGGCCCTGATTAGGGGGCGGGGCTTCACTGATTAGGGGTCCTAGAAAGGGAGCAGCCAGTCAGGCAGCGGCACAGACAGCTGCAGCGGCACAGGAGCTAGCAAACAGACCTGTAAACAGGGGAGTTTGAGTGGGAGTTCTGTTGGAGGAGAAGGTATTTGTGTGTGTTTTTGTATTCGTATTATCTGTATGTGTAGAGGCTTGGAGGGGCTTGGTGCTGGGAGAGAAGCTGAGCCCTGATTAGGGGGCGGGGCTTCACTGACTAGGGGTCCTATAAAGGTAGCAGCCAGTCAGGCAGCGGCACAGGAGCTAGCAAACAGAGCTGTGAACAGGGGAGTTTGAGTGGGAGTTCTGTTGGAGGAGAAGGTATTTGTGTGTGTTTTTGTATTGGTAGTATCTGTATGTGTAGAGGCTTGGAGGGGCTAGGTGCTGCGAGAGAAGCTGAGCCCTGATTAGGGGGCGGGGCTTCACTGACTAGGGGTCCTATAAAGGTAGGAGCCAGTCAGGCAGCGGCACAGGAGCTAGCAAACAGAGTTGTAAGCAGGGGAGTTTGAGTGGGAGTTCTTTTGGAGGAGAAGGTATTTGTGTGTTTTTTTGTATTGGTAGTATCTGTATGTGTAGAGGCTTGGAGGGGCTTTGTGCTGGGAGAGAAGCTGAGCCCTGATTAGGGGGCGGGGCTTCACTGACTAGGGGTCCTATAAAGCTAGCTGCCAGTCAGGCAGCGGCACAGGAGCTAGCAAACAGAGCTGTAAACAGGGGAGTTTGAGTGGGAGTTGTTGGAGGAGATGGTATTTGTGTGTGTTTGGTTTTTTATTGGTAGTATCTGTATGTGTCGGGGTTTGGCGGAGCTTTGTGCTTGGAGAGAAGCTGAACCCTGATTAGGGGGCGGGGCTTCACTGACTAGGTGTCCTATAAAGGTAGCAGCCCGTCAGGCAGCGGCACAGGAGCTAGCAAACAGACCTGTAAACAGGGGAGTTTGAGTGGGAGTTCTGTTGGAGGAGAAGGTATTTGTGTGTTTTTTTGTATTGGTAGTATCTGTATGTGTAGAGGCTTGGAGGGGCTTTGTGCTGGGAGAGAAGCTGAGCCCTGATTAGGGGGCGGGGCTTCACTGACTAGGGGTCCTATAAAGCTAGCTGCCAGTCAGGCAGCGGCACAGGAGCTAGCAAACAGAGCTGTAAACAGGGGAGTTTGAGTGGGAGTTGTTGGAGGAGATGGTATTTGTGTGTGTTTGGTTTTTTATTGGTAGTATCTGTATGTGTCGGGGTTTGGCGGAGCTTTGTGCTTGGAGAGAAGCTGAACCCTGATTAGGGGGCGGGGCTTCACTGACTAGGTGTCCTATAAAGGGAGCAGCCAGTCAGGCAGCGGCACAGACAGCTGCAGCGGCACAGGAGCTAGCAAACTGAGGTGTAAACAGGGGGGTTTGAGTGGGAGTTCTTTTGGAGGAGAAGGTATTTGTGTGTGTTTTTGTATTGGTAGTTCCTGTATGTGTAGAGGTTTGAAGGGGCTTTGTGCTGGGAGAGAAGCTGAGCCCTGATTAGGGGGCGGGGCTTCACTGACTAGGGGTCCTATAAAGGTAGGAGCCAGTCAGGCAGCGGCACAGGAGCTAGAAAACAGAGCTGTGAACAGGGGAGTTTGAGTGGGAGTTCTGTTGGAGGAGAAGGTATTTGTGTGTGGTTTTGTATTGGTAGTATCTGTATGTGTAGAGGCTTGGAGGGGCTAGGTGCTGCGAGAGAAGCTGAGCCCTGATTAGGGGGCGGGGCTTCACTGACTAGGGGTCCTATAAAGGTAGGAGCCAGTCAGGCAGCGGCACAGGAGCTAGCAAACAGAGCTGTAAGCAGGGGAGTTTGAGTGGGAGTTCTTTTGGAGGAGAAGGTATTTGTGTGGTTTTTTGTATTGGTAGTATCTGTATGTGTAGAGGCTTGGAGGGGCTTTGTGCTGGGAGAGAAGCTGAGCCCTGATTAGGGGGCGGGGCTTCACTGACTAGGGGTCCTATAAAGCTAGCTGCCAGTCAGGCAGCGGCACAGGAGCTAGCAAACAGAGCTGTAAACAGGGGAGTTTGAGTGGGAGTTGTTGGAGGAGATGGTATTTGTGTGTGTTTGGTTTTTTATTGGTAGTATCTGTATGTGTCGGGGTTTGGCGGAGCTTTGTGCTTGGAGAGAAGCTGAACCCTGATTAGGGGGCGGGGCTTCACTGACTAGGGGTCCTATAAAGGTAGCAGCCAGTCAGGCAGCGGCACAGACAGCTGCAGCGGCACAGGAGCTAGCAAACAGAGCTCTAAACAGGGGAGTTTGAGTGGGAGTTCTGTTGGACGAGAAGGTATTTGTGTGTGTTTGGTTTTGTATTGGTAGTATCTGTGTGTGTAGAGGCTTGGAGGGGCTTTGTGCTGGGAGAGAAGCTGAGCCCTGATTAGGGGGCGGGGCTTCACTGACTAGGGGTCCTATAAAGGTAGCAGCCAGTCAGGCAGCGGAACAGACAGCTGCAGTGGCACAGGAGCTAGCAAACAGAGCTGTGAACAGGGGCGTTTGAGTGGGAGTTCTGTTGGAGGAGAAGGTATTTGTGTGTGTTTTTGTATTGGTATTATCTGTATGTGTAGAGGCTTGGAGGGGCTAGGTGCTGTGAGAGAAGCTGAGCCCTGATTAGGGGCGGGGCTTCACTGACTAGGGGTCCTATAAAGGTAGCAGCCAGTCAGGCAGCGGCACAGGAGCTAGCAAACTGAGCTGTGAACAGGGGAGTTTGAGTGGGAGTTCTGTTGGAGGAGAAGGTATTTGTGTGTGTTTTTGTATTGGTAGTATCTGTATGTGTAGAGGCTTGGAGTGGCTAGGTGCTGCGAGAGAAGCTGAGCCCTGATTAGGGGGCGGGGCTTCACTGACTAGGGGTCCTATAAAGGTAGCAGCCAGTCAGGCAGCGGCACAGGAGCTAGCAAACAGAGCTGTGAACAGGGGAGTTTGAGTGGGAGTTCTGTTGGAGGAGAAGGTATTTGTGTGTGTTTTTGTATTGGTAGTATCTGTATGTGTAGAGGCTTGCAGTGGCTAGGTGCTGCGAGAGAAGCTGAGCCCTGATTAGGGGGCGGGGCTTCACTGACTAGGGGTCCTATAAAGGTAGCAGCCAGTCAGGCAGCGGCACAGGAGCTAGCAAACAGAGCTGTGAACAGGGGAGTTTGAGTGGGAGTTCTGTTGGAGGAGAAGGTATTTGTGTGTGTTTTTGTATTGGTAGTATCTGTATGTGTAGAGCCTTGGAGGGGCTAGGTGCTGCGAGAGAAGCTGAGCCCTGATTAGGGGGCGGGGCTTCACTGACTAGGGGTCCTATAAAGGTAGCAGCCCGTCAGGCAGCGGCATAGGAGCTTGCAAACAGACCTGTAAACAGGGGAGTTTGAGTGGGAGTTCTGTTGGAGGAGAACGTATTTGTGTGTGTTTTTGTATTGGTATTATCTGTATGTGTAGAGGCTTGGAGGGGCTTTGTGCTGGGAGAGAAGCTGAGCCCTGATTAGGGGGCGGGGCTTCACTGACTAGGGGTCCTATAAAGGTAGCAGCCAGTCAGGCAGCGGCACAGGAGCTAGCAAACAGAGCTGTGAACAGGGGAGTTTGAGTGGGAGTTCTGTTGGAGGAGAAGGTATTTGTCTGTGTTTGGTTTTTTATTGGTAGTATCTGTATGTGTCGGGGTTTGGCGGAGCTTTGTGCTTGGAGAGAAGCTGAACCCTGATTAGGGGGCGGGGCTTAACTGACTAGGGGTCCTATAAAGGTAGCAGCCAGTCAGGCAGCGGAACAGACAGCTGCAGTGGCACAGGAGCTAGCAAACAGAGCTGTGAACAGGGGCGTTTGAGTGGGAGTTCTGTTGGAGGAGAAGGTATTTGTGTGTGTTTTTGTATTGGTATTATCTGTATGTGTAGAGGCTTGGAGGGGCTAGGTGCTGTGAGAGAAGCTGAGCCCTGATTAGGGGCGGGGCTTCACTGACTAGGGGTCCTATAAAGGTAGCAGCCAGTCAGGCAGCGGAACAGACAGCTGCAGTGGCACAGGAGCTAGCAAACAGAGCTGTGAACAGGGGAGTTTGAGTGGGAGTTCTGTTGGAGGAGAAGGTATTTGTGTGTTTTTTTGTATTGGTAGTATCTGTATATGTAGAGGCTTGGAGGGGCTTTGTGCTGGGAGAGAAGCTGAACCCTGATTAGGGGGCGGGGCTTCACTGACGAGGGGTCCTATAAAGGTAGCAGCCAGTCAGGCAGCGGCACAGGAGCTAGCAAACAGAGCTGTAAGCAGCGGAGTTTGAGTGGGAGTTCTGTTGGAGGAGAAGGTATTTGTGTGTTTTTTTGTATTGGTAGTATCTGTATATGTAGAGGCTTGGAGGGGCTTTGTGCTGGGAGAGAAGCTGAACCCTGATTAGGGGGCGGGGCTTCACTGACTAGGGATCCTATAAAGGTAGCAGCCAGTCAGGCAGCGGAACAGACAGCTGCAGCGGCACAGGAGCTAGCAAACAGAGCTGTAAACAGGGGAGTTTGAGTGGGAGTTCTGTTGGAGGAGAAGGTATTTGTGTGTGTTTGGTTTTGTATTGGTAGTTCCTGTATGTGTAGAGGTTTGAAGGGGCTTTGTGCTGGGAGAGAAGCTGAGCCCTGGTTTGGGGGCGGGGCTTCAGTGACTAGGGGTCCTATAAAGGTAGCAGCCAGTCAGGCAGCGGCACAGGAGCTAGCAAACAGACCTGTAAACAGGGGAGTTTGAGTGGGAGTTCTGTTGGAGGAGAACGTATTTGTGTGTGTTTTTGTATTGGTATTATCTGTATGTGTAGAGGCTTGGAGGGGCTTTGTGCTGGGAGAGAAGCTGGGCCCTGATTAGGGGGCGGGGCTTCACTGATTAGGGGCCCTAGAAAGGGAGCAGCCAGTCAGGCAGCGGCACAGACAGCTGCAGTGGCACAGGAGCTAGCAAACAGAGCTGTAAAGAGGGGAGTTTGAGTGGGAATTCTGTTGGAGGAGAAGGTATTTGTGTGTTTTTTTGTATTGGTAGTATCTGTATATGTAGAGGCTTGGAGGGGCTAGGTGCTGCGAGAGAAGCTGAGCCCTGATTAGGGGGCGGGGCTTCACTGACTAGGGGTCCTATAAAGGTAGCAGCCAGTCAGGCAGCGGCACAGGAGCTAGCAAACAGAGCTGTGAACAGGGGAGTTTGAGTGGGAGTTCTGTTGGAGGAGAAGGTATTTGTGTGTGTTTGGTTTTGCATTGGTAGTATCTGTATGTGCAGGGGCTTTGTGCTGGGAGAGAAGCTGAGCCCTGAACAGGGGGCGGGGCTTCACTGACTAGGGGTCCTATAAAGGTACCAGCCAGTCAGGCAGCGGCACAGGAGCTAGCAAACAGACCTGTAAACAGGGCAGTTTGAGTGGGAGTTCTGTTGGAGGAGAAGGTATTTGTGTGTGTTCGGTTTTGTATTGGTAGTATCTGTTTGTGTACGGGCTTTGTGCTGGGACAGAAGCTGAGCCCTGATTAGGGGGCGGGGCTTCACTGACGAGGGGTCCTATAAAGGTAGCAGCCAGTCAGGCAGCGGCACAGGAGCTAGCAAACAGAGCTGTGAACAGGGGAGTTTGAGTGGGAGTTCTGTTGGAGGAGAAGGTATTAGTGTGTGTTTTTGTATTGGTATTATCTGTATGTGTAGAGGCTTGGAGGGGCTTTGTGCTGGGAGAGAAGCTGGGCCCTGATTAGGGGGCGGGGCTTCACTGACTAGGTGTCCTATAAAGGGAGCAGCCAGTCAGGCAGCGGCACAGACAGCTGCAGCGGCACAGGAGCTAGCAAACTGAGGTGTAAACAGGGGGGTTTGAGTGGGAGTTCTTTTGGAGGAGAAGGTATTTGTGTGTGTTTTTGTATTGGTATTATCTGTATGTGTTGAGGCTTGGAGGGGCTTTGTGCTGGGAGAGAAGCTGGGCCCTGATTAGGGGGCGGGGCTTCACTGACTAGGGGTCCTATAAAGGTAGCAGCCAGTCAGGCAGCGGAACAGACAGCTGCAGCGGCACAGGGGCTAGCAAACAGAGCTCTAAACAGGGGAGTTTGAGTGGGAGTTCTGTTGTAGGAGAAGGTATTTGTGTGTGTTTGGTTTTGTATTGGTAGTATCTGTATGTGTAGAGGCTTGGAGGGGCTTTGTGCTGGGAGAGAAGCTGAGCCCTGGTTTGGGGGCGGGGCTTCAGTGACTAGGGGTCCTATAAAGGTAGCAGCCAGTCAGGCAGCGGCACAGGAGCTAGCAAACAGACCTGTAAACAGGGGAGTTTGAGTGGGAGTTCTGTTGGAGGAGAACGTATTTGTGTGTGTTTTTGTATTGGTATTATCTGTATGTGTAGAGGCTTGGAGGGGCTTTGTGCTGGGAGAGAAGCTGGGCCCTGATTAGGGGGCGGGGCTTCACTGATTAGGGGTCCTAGAAGGGAGCAGCCAGTCAGGCAGCGGCACAGACAGCTGCAGCGGCACAGGAGCGAGCAAACAGAGCTCTAAACAGGGGAGTTTGAGTGGGAGTTCTGTTGGAGGAGAAGGTATTTGTGTGTGTTTTTGTATTGGTATTATCTGTATGTGTAGAGGCTGGGAGGGGCTAGGTGCTGTGAGAGAAGCTGAGCCCTGATTAGGGGCGGGGCTTCACTGACTAGGGGTCCTAGAAAGGGAGCAGCCAGTCAGGCAGCGGCACAGACAGCTGCAGTGGCACAGGAGCTAGCAAACAGAGCTGTGAACAGGGGAGTTTGAGTGGGAGTTCTGTTGGAGGAGAAGGTATTTGTGTGTGTTTTTGTATTGGTAGTATCTGTATGTGTAGAGGCTTGGAGTGGCTAGGTGCTGCGAGAGAAGCTGAGCCCTGATTAGGGGGCGGGGCTTCAATGACTAGGGGTCCTATAAAGGTAGCAGCCCGTCAGGCAGCGGCACAGGAGCTAGCAAACAGACCTGTAAACAGGGGAGTTTGAGTGGGAGCTCTGTTGGAGGAGAACGTATTTGTGTGTGTTTTTGTATTGGTATTATCTGTATGTGTAGAGGCTTGGAGGAGCTTTGTGCTGGGAGAGAAGCTGGGCCCTGATTAGGGGGCGGGGCTTCACTGATTAGGGGTCCTAGAAAGGGAGCAGCCAGTCAGGCAGCGGCACAGACAGCTGCAGCGGCACAGGAGCTAGCAAACAGACCTGTAAACAGGGGAGTTTGAGTGGGAGTTCTGTTGGAGGAGAAGGTATTTGTGTGTGTTTTTGTATTGGTATTATCTGTATGTGTAGAGGCTTGGAGGGGCTTGGTGCTGGGAGAGAAGCTGAGCCCTGATTAGGGGGCGGGGCTTCACTGACTAGGGGTCCTATAAAGGTAGCAGCCAGTCAGGCAGCGGCACAGGAGCTAGCAAACAGAGCTGTGAACAGGGGAGTTTGAGTGGGAGTTCTGTTGGAGGAGAAGGTATTTGTGTGTGTTTTTGTATTGGTAGTATCTGTATGTGTAGAGGCTTGGAGGGGCTAGGTGCTGCGAGAGAAGCTGAGCCCTGATTAGGGGGCGGGGCTTCACTGACTAGGGGTCCTATAAAGGTAGGAGCCAGTCAGGCAGCGGCACAGGAGCTAGCAAACAGAGTTGTAAGCAGGGGAGTTTGAGTGGGAGTTCTTTTGGAGGAGAAGGTATTTGTGTGTTTTTTTGTATTGGTAGTATCTGTATGTGTAGAGGCTTGGAGGGGCTTTGTGCTGGGAGAGAAGCTGAGCCCTGATTAGGGGGCGGGGCTTCACTGACTAGGGGTCCTATAAAGCTAGCTGCCAGTCAGGCAGCGGCACAGGAGCTAGCAAACAGAGCTGTAAACAGGGGAGTTTGAGTGGGAGTTGTTGGAGGAGATGGTATTTGTGTGTGTTTGGTTTTTTATTGGTAGTATCTGTATGTGTCGGGGTTTGGCGGAGCTTTGTGCTTGGAGAGAAGCTGAACCCTGATTAGGGGGCGGGGCTTCACTGACTAGGTGTCCTATAAAGGTAGCAGCCCGTCAGGCAGCGGCACAGGAGCTAGCAAACAGACCTGTAAACAGGGGAGTTTGAGTGGGAGTTCTGTTGGAGGAGAAGGTATTTGTGTGTGTTTTTGTATTGGTATTATCTGTATGTGTAGAGGCTTGGAGGGGCTTTGTGCTGGAGAGAAGCTGAGCCCTGGTTTGGGGGCGGGGCTTCAGTGACTAGGGGTCCTATAAAGGTAGCAGCCAGTCAGGCAGCGGCACAGACAGCTGGAGCGGTACAGGAGCTAGCAAACAGAGTTGTAAACAGGGGAGTTTGAGTGGGAGTTCTGTTGGAGGAGAAGGTATTTGTGTGTGTTTTTGTATTGGTAGTATCTGTATGTGTAGAGGCTTGGAGGGGCTAGGTGCTGCGAGAGAAGCTGAGCCCTGATTAGGGGGCGGGGCTTCACTGACTAGGGGTCCTATAAAGGTA
This sequence comes from Lepidochelys kempii, assembly GCF_965140265.1. Classification (NCBI taxonomy): domain Eukaryota; kingdom Metazoa; phylum Chordata; order Testudines; family Cheloniidae; genus Lepidochelys; species Lepidochelys kempii. Next base: position 26,693,239 of record NC_133272.1, read on the forward strand.
GCAGCCAGTCAGGCAGCGGCACAGACAGCTGGAGCGGTACAGGAGCTAGCAAACAGACCTGTAAACAGGGGAGTTTGAGTGGGAGTTCTGTTGGAGGAGAACGTATTTGTGTGTGTTTTTGTATTGGTATTATCTGTATGTGTAGAGGCTTGTAGGGGCTTTGTGCTGGGAGAGAAGCTGGGCCCTGATTAGGGGGCGGGGCTTCACTGACTAGGTGTCCTATAAAGGGAGCAGCCAGTCAGGCAGCGGCACAGACAGCTGCAGCGGCACAGGAGCTAGCAAACAGACCTGTAAACAGGGGAGTTTGAGTGGGAGTTCTGTTGGAGAAGAAGGTATTTGTGTGTGTTTTTGTATTGGTATTATCTGTATGTGTAGAGGCTTGGAGGGGCTTTGTGATGGGAGAGAAGCTGGGCCCTGATTAGGGGCGGGGCTTCACTGATTAGGGGTCCTAGAAAGGGAGCAGCCAGTCAGGCAGCGGCACAGACAGCTGCAGTGGCACAGGAGCTAGCAAACAGAGCTGTAAGCAGGGGAGTTTGAGTAGGAGTTCTGTTGGAGGAGAAGGTATTTGTGTGTGTTTGGTTTTGTATTGGTAGTATCTGTATGTGTAGAGGCTTGGAGGGGCTCTGTGCTGGGAGAGAAGCTGAGCCCTGATTAGGGGGCGGGGCTTCACTGACTAGGGGTCCTATAAAGGTACCAGCCAGTCAGGCAGCGGCACAGGAGCTAGCAAACAGAGCTGTAAGCAGGGGAGTTTGAGTGGGAGTTCTGTTGGAGGAGAAGGTATTTGTGTGTGTTTTTGTATTGGTAGTATCTGTATATGTAGAGGCTTGGAGGGGCTTTGTGCTGGGAGAGAAGCTGAACCCTGATTAGGGGGCGGGGCTTCACTGACTAGGGGTCCTATAAAGGTAGCAGCCAGTCAGGCAGCGGAAAAGACAGCTGCAGCGGCACAGGAGCTAGCAAACAGAGCTGTAAACAGGGGAGTTTGAGTGGGAGTTCTGTTGGGGGAGAAGGTATTTGTGTGTGTTTGGTTTTGTATTGGTAGTATCTGTATGTGTAGAGGCTTGGAGGGGCTTTGTGCTGGGAGAGAAGCTGAGCCCTGGTTTGGGGGCGGGGCTTCAGTGACTAGGGGTCCTATAAAGGTAGCAGCCAGTCAGGCAGCGGCACAGGAGCTAGCAAACAGACCTGTAAACAGGGGAGTTTGAGTGGGAGTTCTGTTGGAGGAGAAGGTATTTGTGTGTGTTTTTGTATTTTTATTATCTGTATGTGTAGAGGCTTGGAGGGGCTAGGTGCTGTGAGAGAAGCTGAGCCCTGATTAGGGGCGGGGCTTCACTGACTAGGGGTCCTATGAAGGTAGCAGCCAGTCAGGCAGCGGCACAGACAGCTGCAGTGGCACAGGAGCTAGCAAAAAGAGCTGTGAACAGGGGAGTTTGAGTGGGAGTTCTGTTGGAGGAGAAGGTATTTGTGTGTTTCTTTGTATTGGTAGTATCTGTATATGTAGAGGCTTGGAGGGGCTTTGTGCTGGGAGAGAAGCTGAGCCCTGATTAGGGGGCGGGGCTTCACTGACTAGGGGTCCTATAAAGGTAGCAGCCAGTCAGGCAGCGGCACAGGAGCTAGCAAACAGAGCTGTGAACAGGGGAGTTTGAGTGGGAGTTCTGTTGGAGGAGAAGGTATTTGTGTGTGTTTTTGTATTGGTAGTATCTGTATGTGTAGAGCCTTGGAGGGGCTAGGTGCTGCGAGAGAAGCTGAGCCCTGATTAGGGGGCGGGGCTTTACTGACTAGGGGTCCTATAAAGGTAGCAGCCCGTCAGGCAGCGGCATAGGAGCTAGCAAACAGACCTGTAAACAGGGGAGTTTGAGTGGGAGTTCTGTTGGAGGAGAAGGTATTTGTGTGTGTTTTTGTATTGGTAGTATCTGTATGTGTAGAGCCTTGGAGGGGCTAGGTGCTGCGAGAGAAGCTGGGCCCTGATTAGGGGGCGGGGCTTCACTGATTAGGGGTCCTAGAAGGGAGCAGCCAGTCAGGCAGCGGCACAGACAGCTGCAGCGGCACAGGAGCGAGCAAACAGAGCTCTAAACAGGGGAGTTTGAGTGGGAGTTCTGTTGGAGGAGAAGGTATTTGTGTGTGTTTTTGTATTGGTATTATCTGTATGTGTAGAGGCTGGGAGGGGCTAGGTGCTGTGAGAGAAGCTGAGCCCTGATTAGGGGGCGGGGCTTCACTGACTAGGGGTCCTATAAAGGTAGGAGCCAGTCAGGCAGCGGCACAGGAGCTAGCAAACAGAGCTGTAAGCAGGGGAGTTTGAGTGGGAGTTCTTTTGGAGGAGAAGGTATTTGTGTGTTTTTTTGTATTGGTATTATCTCTATGTGTAGAGGCTTGGAGGGGCTTTGTGCTGGGAGAGAAGCTGAGCCCTGATTAGGGGGCGGGGCTTCACTGACTAGGGGTCCTATAAAGCTAGCTGCCAGTCAGGCAGCGGCACAGGAGCTAACAAACAGAGCTGTAAACAGGGGAGTTTGAGTGGGAGTTCTGTTGGAGGAGATGGTATTTGTGTGTGTTTTTGTATTGGTATTATCTGTATGTGTAGAGGCTTGGAGGGGCTTTGTGCTGGGAGAGAAGCTGGGCCGTGATTAGGGGGCGGGGCTTCACTGATTAGGGGCCCTAGAAAGGGAGCAGCCAGTCAGGCAGCGGCACAGACAGCTGCAGTGGCACAGGAGCTAGCAAACAGAGCTGTAAAGAGGGGAGTTTGAGTGGGAGTTCTGTTGGAGGAGAAGGTATTTGTGTGTTTTTTTGTATTGGTAGTATCTGTATATGTAGAGGCTTGGAGGGGCTTTGTGCTGGGAGAGAAGCTGAGCCCTGATTAGGGAGCGGGGCTTCACTGACTAGGGGTCCTATAAAGGTAGCAGCCAGTCAGGCAGCGGCACAGGAGCTAGCAAACAGAGCTGTGAACAGGGGAGTTTGAGTGGGAGTTCTGTTGGAGGAGAAGGTATTTGTGTGTGTTTTTGTATTGGTAGTATCTGTATGTGTAGAGGCTTGGAGTGGCTAGGTGCTGCGAGAGAAGCTGAGCCCTGATTAGGGGGCGGGGCTTCAATGACTAGGGGTCCTATAAAGGTAGCAGCCCGTCAGGCAGCGGCACAGGAGCTAGCAAACAGACCTGTAAACAGGGGAGTTTGAGTGGGAGCTCTGTTGGAGGAGAACGTATTTGTGTGTGTTTTTGTATTGGTATTATCTGTATGTGTAGAGGCTTGGAGGGGCTTTGTGCTGGGAGAGAAGCTGGGCCCTGATTAGGGGGCGGGGCTTCACTGATTAGGGGTCCTAGAAAGGGAGCAGCCAGTCAGGCAGCGGCACAGACAGCTGCAGCGGCACAGGAGCTAGCAAACAGACCTGTAAACAGGGGAGTTTGAGTGGGAGTTCTGTTGGAGGAGAAGGTATTTGTGTGTGTTTTTGTATTGGTATTATCTGTATGTGTAGAGGCTTGGAGGGGCTTGGTGCTGGGAGAGAAGCTGAGCCCTGATTAGGGGGCGGGGCTTCACTGACTAGGGGTCCTATAAAGGTAGCAGCCAGTCAGGCAGCGGCACAGGAGCTAGCAAACAGAGCTGTGAACAGGGGAGTTTGAGTGGGAGTTCTGTTGGAGGAGAAGGTATTTGTGTGTGTTTTTGTATTGGTAGTATCTGTATGTGTAGAGGCTTGGAGGGGCTAGGTGCTGCGAGAGAAGCTGAGCCCTGATTAGGGGGCGGGGCTTCACTGACTTGGGGTCCTATAAAGGTAGCAGCCCGTCAGGCAGCGGCACAGGAGCTAGCAAACAGACCTGTAAACAGGGGAGTTTGAGTGGGAGTTCTGTCGGAGGAGAACGTATTTGTGTGTGTTTTTGTATTGGTATTATCTGTATGTGTAGAGGCTTGGAGGGGCTTTGTGCTGGGAGAGAAGCTGGGCCCTGATTAGGGGGCGGGGCTTCACTGATTAGGGGTCCTAGAAAGGGAGCAGCCAGTCAGGCAGCGGCACAGACAGCTGCAGTGGCACAGGAGCTAGCAAACAGAGCTGTAAAGAGGGGAGTTTGAGTGGGAGTTCTGTTGGAGGAGAAGGTATTTGTGTGTGTTTGGTTTTGTATTGGTAGTATCTGTATGTGTAGAGGCTTGGAGTGGCTTTGTGCTGGGAGAGAAGCTGAACCCTGATTAGGGGGCGGGGCTTCACTGACTAGGGGTCCTATAAAGGTAGCAGCCAGTCAGGCAGCGGAACAGACAGCTGCAGTGGCACAGGAGCTAGCAAACAGAGCTGTGAACAGGGGCGTTTGAGTGGGAGTTCTGTTGGAGGAGAAGGTATTTGTGTGTGTTTTTGTATTGGTATTATCTGTATGTGTAGAGGCTTGGAGGGGCTAGGTGCTGTGAGAGAAGCTGAGCCCTGATTAGGGGCGGGGCTTCACTGACTTGGGGTCCTATAAAGGTAGCAGCCAGTCAGGCAGCGGCACAGACAGCTGCAGTGGCACAGGAGCTAGCAAACAGAGCTGTGAACAGGGGAGTTTGAGTGGGAGTTCTGTTGGAGGAGAAGGTATTTGTGTGTGTTTGGTTTTGCATTGGTAGTATCTGTATGTGCAGGGGCTTTGTGCTGGGAGAGAAGCTGAGCCCTGATCAGGGGGCGGGGCTTCACTGACTAGGGGTCCTATAAAGGTAGGAGCCAGTCAGGCAGTGGCACAGAGAGCTGCAGCGGCAGAGGAGCTTGCAAACAGAGTTGTAAACAGGGGAGTTTGAGTGCGAGTTCTGTTGGAGGAGAAGGTATTTGTGTGTGTTTTTGTATTGGTAGTATCTGTATGTGTAGAGGCTTGGAGGGGCTAGGTGCTGCGAGAGAAGCTGTGCCCTGATTAGGGGGCGGGGCTTCAGTGACTAGGGGTCCTATAAAGGTAGCAGCCAGTCAGGCAGCGGCACAGGAGCTAGCAAACAGAGCTGTAAACAGGGGAGTTTGAGTGGGAGTTCTGTTGGAGGAGAAGGTATTTGTGTGTGTTTTTGTATTCGTATTATCTGTATGTGTAGAGGCTTGGAGGGGCTTTGTGATGGGAGAGAAGCTGGGCCCTGATTAGGGGGCGGGGCTTCACTGATTAGCGGTCCTATAAAGGTAGCAGCCAGTCAGGCAGCGGCACAGACAGCTGCAGTGGCACAGCAGCTAGCAAACAGGGCTGTAAAGAGGGGAGTTTGAGTGGGAGTTCTGTTGGAGGAGAAGGTATTTGTGTGTGTTTGGTTTTGTATTGGTAGTATCTGTATGTGTAGAGGCTTGGAGGGGCTCTGTGCTGGGAGAGAAGCTGAGCCCTGATTAGGGGGCGGGGCTTCACTGACTAGGGGTCCTATAAATGTACCAGCCAGTCAGGCAGCGGCACAGGAGCTAGCAAACAGACCTGTAAACAGGGCAGTTTGAGTGGGAGTTCTGTTGGAGGAGAAGGTATTTGTGTGTGTTCGGTTTTGTATTGGTAGTATCTGTTTGTGTACGGGCTTTGTGCTGGGACAGAAGCTGAGCCCTGATTAGGGGGCGGGGCTTCACTGACTAGCGGTCCTATAAAGGTAGCAGCCAGTCAGGCAGCGGCACAGGAGCTAGCAAACAGATCTGTAAACAGGGGAGTTTGAGTGGGAGTTCTGTTGGAGGAGAAGGTATTTATGTGTGTTTGGTTTTTTATTGGTAGTATCTGTATGTGAAGGGGTTTGGCGGGGCTTTGTGCTTGGAGAGAAGCTGAACCCTGATTAGGGGGCGGGGCTTCACTGACGAGGGGTCCTATAAAGGTAGCAGCCAGTCAGGCAGCGGCACAGGAGCTAGCAAACAGAGCTGTGAACAGGGGAGTTTGAGTGGGAGTTCTGTTGGAGGAGAAGGTATTAGTGTGTGTTTTTGTATTGGTATTATCTGTATGTGTAGAGGCTTGGAGGGGCTTTGTGCTGGGAGAGAAGCTGGGCCCTGATTAGGGGGCGGGGCTTCACTGACTAGGTGTCCTATAAAGGGAGCAGCCAGTCAGGCAGCGGCACAGACAGCTGCAGCGGCACAGGAGCTAGCAAACTGAGGTGTAAACAGGGGGGTTTGAGTGGGAGTTCTTTTGGAGGAGAAGGTATTTGTGTGTGTTTTTGTATTGGTAGTTCCTGTATGTGTAGAGGTTTGAAGGGGCTTTGTGCTGGGAGAGAAGCTGAGCCCTGATTAGGGGGCGGGGCTTCACTGACTAGGGGTCCTATAAAGGTAGGAGCCAGTCAGGCAGCGGCACAGGAGCTAGAAAACAGAGCTGTGAACAGGGGAGTTTGAGTGGGAGTTCTGTTGGAGGAGAAGGTATTTGTGTGTGGTTTTGTATTGGTAGTATCTGTATGTGTAGAGGCTTGGAGGGGCTAGGTGCTGCGAGAGAAGCTGAGCCCTGATTAGGGGGCGGGGCTTCACTGACTAGGGGTCCTATAAAGGTAGGAGCCAGTCAGGCAGCGGCACAGGAGCTAGCAAACAGAGCTGTAAGCAGGGGAGTTTGAGTGGGAGTTCTTTTGGAGGAGAAGGTATTTGTGTGGTTTTTTGTATTGGTAGTATCTGTATGTGTAGAGGCTTGGAGGGGCTTTGTGCTGGGAGAGAAGCTGAGCCCTGATTAGGGGGCGGGGCTTCACTGACTAGGGGTCCTATAAAGCTAGCTGCCAGTCAGGCAGCGGCACAGGAGCTAGCAAACAGAGCTGTAAACAGGGGAGTTTGAGTGGGAGTTGTTGGAGGAGATGGTATTTGTGTGTGTTTGGTTTTTTATTGGTAGTATCTGTATGTGTCGGGGTTTGGCGGAGCTTTGTGCTTGGAGAGAAGCTGAACCCTGATTAGGGGGCGGGGCTTCACTGACTAGGGGTCCTATAAAGGTAGCAGCCAGTCAGGCAGCGGCACAGACAGCTGCAGCGGCACAGGAGCTAGCAAACAGAGCTCTAAACAGGGGAGTTTGAGTGGGAGTTCTGTTGGACGAGAAGGTATTTGTGTGTGTTTGGTTTTGTATTGGTAGTATCTGTGTGTGTAGAGGCTTGGAGGGGCTTTGTGCTGGGAGAGAAGCTGAGCCCTGATTAGGGGGCGGGGCTTCACTGACTAGGGGTCCTATAAAGGTAGCAGCCAGTCAGGCAGCGGAACAGACAGCTGCAGTGGCACAGGAGCTAGCAAACAGAGCTGTGAACAGGGGCGTTTGAGTGGGAGTTCTGTTGGAGGAGAAGGTATTTGTGTGTGTTTTTGTATTGGTATTATCTGTATGTGTAGAGGCTTGGAGGGGCTAGGTGCTGTGAGAGAAGCTGAGCCCTGATTAGGGGCGGGGCTTCACTGACTAGGGGTCCTATAAAGGTAGCAGCCAGTCAGGCAGCGGCACAGGAGCTAGCAAACAGAGCTGTGAACAGGGGAGTTTGAGTGGGAGTTCTGTCGGAGGAGAACGTATTTGTGTGTGTTTTTGTATTGGTATTATCTGTATGTGTAGAGGCTTGGAGGGGCTTTGTGCTGGGAGAGAAGCTGGGCCCTGATTAGGGGGCGGGGCTTCACTGATTAGGGGTCCTAGAAAGGGAGCAGCCAGTCAGGCAGCGGCACAGACAGCTGCAGTGGCACAGGAGCTAGCAAACAGAGCTGTGAACAGGGGAGTTTGAGTGGGAGTTCTGTTGGAGGAGAAGGTATTTGTGTGTGTTTGGTTTTGCATTGGTAGTATCTGTATGTGCAGGGGCTTTGTGCTGGGAGAGAAGCTGAGCCCTGATCAGGGGGCGGGGCTTCACTGACTAGGGGTCCTATAAAGGTAGGAGCCAGTCAGGCAGTGGCACAGAGAGCTGCAGCGGCAGAGGAGCTTGCAAACAGAGTTGTAAACAGGGGAGTTTGAGTGCGAGTTCTGTTGGAGGAGAAGGTATTTGTGTGTGTTTTTGTATTGGTAGTATCTGTATGTGTAGAGGCTTGGAGGGGCTAGGTGCTGCGAGAGAAGCTGTGCCCTGATTAGGGGGCGGGGCTTCAGTGACTAGGGGTCCTATAAAGGTAGCAGCCAGTCAGGCAGCGGCACAGGAGCTAGCAAACAGAGCTGTAAACAGGGGAGTTTGAGTGGGAGTTCTGTTGGAGGAGAAGGTATTTGTGTGTGTTTTTGTATTCGTATTATCTGTATGTGTAGAGGCTTGGAGGGGCTTTGTGATGGGAGAGAAGCTGGGCCCTGATTAGGGGGCGGGGCTTCACTGATTAGCGGTCCTATAAAGGTAGCAGCCAGTCAGGCAGCGGCACAGACAGCTGCAGTGGCACAGCAGCTAGCAAACAGGGCTGTAAAGAGGGGAGTTTGAGTGGGAGTTCTGTTGGAGGAGAAGGTATTTGTGTGTGTTTGGTTTTGTATTGGTAGTATCTGTATGTGTAGAGGCTTGGAGGGGCTCTGTGCTGGGAGAGAAGCTGAGCCCTGATTAGGGGGCGGGGCTTCACTGACTAGGGGTCCTATAAATGTACCAGCCAGTCAGGCAGCGGCACAGGAGCTAGCAAACAGACCTGTAAACAGGGCAGTTTGAGTGGGAGTTCTGTTGGAGGAGAAGGTATTTGTGTGTGTTCGGTTTTGTATTGGTAGTATCTGTTTGTGTACGGGCTTTGTGCTGGGACAGAAGCTGAGCCCTGATTAGGGGGCGGGGCTTCACTGACTAGCGGTCCTATAAAGGTAGCAGCCAGTCAGGCAGCGGCACAGGAGCTAGCAAACAGATCTGTAAACAGGGGAGTTTGAGTGGGAGTTCTGTTGGAGGAGAAGGTATTTGTGTATTTTTTTGTATTGGTAGTATCTGTATATGTAGAGGCTTGGAGGGGCTTTGTGCTGGGAGAGAAGCTGAGCCCTGATCAGGGGGCGGGGCTTCACTGACTAGGGGTCCTATAAAGGTAGGAGCCAGTCAGACAGCGGCACAGGAGCTAGCAAACAGAGCTGTAAGCAGGGGAGTTTGAGTGGGAGTTCTGTTGGAGGAGAAGGTATTTATGTGTGTTTGGTTTTTTATTGGTAGTATCTGTATGTGAAGGGGTTTGGCGGGGTTTGTGCTTGGAGAGAAGCTGAACCCTGATTAGGGGGCGGGGCTTCACTGACGAGGGGTCCTATAAAGGTAGCAGCCAGTCAGGCAGCGGCACAGGAGCTAGCAAACAGAGCTGTGAACAGGGGAGTTTGAGTGGGAGTTCTGTTGGAGGAGAAGGTATTAGTGTGTGTTTTTGTATTGGTATTATCTGTATGTGTAGAGGCTTGGAGGGGCTTTGTGCTGGGAGAGAAGCTGGGCCCTGATTAGGGGGCGGGGCTTCACTGACTAGGTGTCCTATAAAGGGAGCAGCCAGTCAGGCAGCGGCACAGACAGCTGCAGCGGCACAGGAGCTAGCAAACTGAGGTGTAAACAGGGGGGTTTGAGTGGGAGTTCTTTTGGAGGAGAAGGTATTTGTGTGTGTTTTTGTATTGGTATTATCTGTATGTGTTGAGGCTTGGAGGGGCTTTGTGCTGGGAGAGAAGCTGGGCCCTGATTAGGGGGCGGGGCTTCACTGACTAGGGGTCCTATAAAGGTAGCAGCCAGTCAGGCAGCGGAACAGACAGCTGCAGCGGCACAGGGGCTAGCAAACAGAGCTCTAAACAGGGGAGTTTGAGTGGGAGTTCTGTTGTAGGAGAAGGTATTTGTGTGTGTTTGGTTTTGTATTGGTAGTATCTGTATGTGTAGAGGCTTGGAGGGGCTTTGTGCTGGGAGAGAAGCTGAGCCCTGGTTTGGGGGCGGGGCTTCAGTGACTAGGGGTCCTATAAAGGTAGCAGCCAGTCAGGCAGCGGCACAGGAGCTAGCAAACAGACCTGTAAACAGGGGAGTTTGAGTGGGAGTTCTGTTGGAGGAGAACGTATTTGTGTGTGTTTTTGTATTGGTATTATCTGTATGTGTAGAGGCTTGGAGGGGCTTTGTGCTGGGAGAGAAGCTGGGCCCTGATTAGGGGGCGGGGCTTCACTGATTAGGGGTCCTAGAAGGGAGCAGCCAGTCAGGCAGCGGCACAGACAGCTGCAGCGGCACAGGAGCGAGCAAACAGAGCTCTAAACAGGGGAGTTTGAGTGGGAGTTCTGTTGGAGGAGAAGGTATTTGTGTGTGTTTTTGTATTGGTATTATCTGTATGTGTAGAGGCTGGGAGGGGCTAGGTGCTGTGAGAGAAGCTGAGCCCTGATTAGGGGCGGGGCTTCACTGACTAGGGGTCCTAGAAAGGGAGCAGCCAGTCAGGCAGCGGCACAGACAGCTGCAGTGGCACAGGAGCTAGCAAACAGAGCTGTGAACAGGGGAGTTTGAGTGGGAGTTCTGTTGGAGGAGAAGGTATTTGTGTGTGTTTTTGTATTGGTAGTATCTGTATGTGTAGAGGCTTGGAGTGGCTAGGTGCTGCGAGAGAAGCTGAGCCCTGATTAGGGGGCGGGGCTTCAATGACTAGGGGTCCTATAAAGGTAGCAGCCCGTCAGGCAGCGGCACAGGAGCTAGCAAACAGACCTGTAAACAGGGGAGTTTGAGTGGGAGCTCTGTTGGAGGAGAACGTATTTGTGTGTGTTTTTGTATTGGTATTATCTGTATGTGTAGAGGCTTGGAGGAGCTTTGTGCTGGGAGAGAAGCTGGGCCCTGATTAGGGGGCGGGGCTTCACTGATTAGGGGTCCTAGAAAGGGAGCAGCCAGTCAGGCAGCGGCACAGACAGCTGCAGCGGCACAGGAGCTAGCAAACAGACCTGTAAACAGGGGAGTTTGAGTGGGAGTTCTGTTGGAGGAGAAGGTATTTGTGTGTGTTTTTGTATTGGTATTATCTGTATGTGTAGAGGCTTGGAGGGGCTTGGTGCTGGGAGAGAAGCTGAGCCCTGATTAGGGGGCGGGGCTTCACTGACTAGGGGTCCTATAAAGGTAGCAGCCAGTCAGGCAGCGGCACAGGAGCTAGCAAACAGAGCTGTGAACAGGGGAGTTTGAGTGGGAGTTCTGTTGGAGGAGAAGGTATTTGTGTGTGTTTTTGTATTGGTAGTATCTGTATGTGTAGAGGCTTGGAGGGGCTAGGTGCTGCGAGAGAAGCTGAGCCCTGATTAGGGGGCGGGGCTTCACTGACTAGGGGTCCTATAAAGGTAGGAGCCAGTCAGGCAGCGGCACAGGAGCTAGCAAACAGAGTTGTAAGCAGGGGAGTTTGAGTGGGAGTTCTTTTGGAGGAGAAGGTATTTGTGTGTTTTTTTGTATTGGTAGTATCTGTATGTGTAGAGGCTTGGAGGGGCTTTGTGCTGGGAGAGAAGCTGAGCCCTGATTAGGGGGCGGGGCTTCACTGACTAGGGGTCCTATAAAGCTAGCTGCCAGTCAGGCAGCGGCACAGGAGCTAGCAAACAGAGCTGTAAACAGGGGAGTTTGAGTGGGAGTTGTTGGAGGAGATGGTATTTGTGTGTGTTTGGTTTTTTATTGGTAGTATCTGTATGTGTCGGGGTTTGGCGGAGCTTTGTGCTTGGAGAGAAGCTGAACCCTGATTAGGGGGCGGGGCTTCACTGACTAGGTGTCCTATAAAGGTAGCAGCCCGTCAGGCAGCGGCACAGGAGCTAGCAAACAGACCTGTAAACAGGGGAGTTTGAGTGGGAGTTCTGTTGGAGGAGAAGGTATTTGTGTGTGTTTTTGTATTGGTATTATCTGTATGTGTAGAGGCTTGGAGGGGCTTTGTGCTGGAGAGAAGCTGAGCCCTGGTTTGGGGGCGGGGCTTCAGTGACTAGGGGTCCTATAAAGGTAGCAGCCAGTCAGGCAGCGGCACAGACAGCTGGAGCGGTACAGGAGCTAGCAAACAGAGTTGTAAACAGGGGAGTTTGAGTGGGAGTTCTGTTGGAGGAGAAGGTATTTGTGTGTGTTTTTGTATTGGTAGTATCTGTATGTGTAGAGGCTTGGAGGGGCTAGGTGCTGCGAGAGAAGCTGAGCCCTGATTAGGGGGCGGGGCTTCACTGACTAGGGGTCCTATAAAGGTAGCAGCCAGTCAGGCAGCGGCACAGACAGCTGGAGCGGTACAGGAGCTAGCAAACAGACCTGTAAACAGGGGAGTTTGAGTGGGAGTTCTGTTGGAGGAGAACGTATTTGTGTGTGTTTTTGTATTGGTATTATCTGTATGTGTAGAGGCTTGTAGGGGCTTTGTGCTGGGAGAGAAGCTGGGCCCTGATTAGGGGGCGGGGCTTCACTGACTAGGTGTCCTATAAAGGGAGCAGCCAGTCAGGCAGCGGCACAGACAGCTGCAGCGGCACAGGAGCTAGCAAACAGACCTGTAAACAGGGGAGTTTGAGTGGGAGTTCTGTTGGAGAAGAAGGTATTTGTGTGTGTTTTTGTATTGGTATTATCTGTATGTGTAGAGGCTTGGAGGGGCTTTGTGATGGGAGAGAAGCTGGGCCCTGATTAGGGGCGGGGCTTCACTGATTAGGGGTCCTAGAAAGGGAGCAGCCAGTCAGGCAGCGGCACAGACAGCTGCAGTGGCACAGGAGCTAGCAAACAGAGCTGTAAGCAGGGGAGTTTGAGTAGGAGTTCTGTTGGAGGAGAAGGTATTTGTGTGTGTTTGGTTTTGTATTGGTAGTATCTGTATGTGTAGAGGCTTGGAGGGGCTCTGTGCTGGGAGAGAAGCTGAGCCCTGATTAGGGGGCGGGGCTTCACTGACTAGGGGTCCTATAAAGGTACCAGCCAGTCAGGCAGCGGCACAGGAGCTAGCAAACAGAGCTGTAAGCAGGGGAGTTTGAGTGGGAGTTCTGTTGGAGGAGAAGGTATTTGTGTGTGTTTTTGTATTGGTAGTATCTGTATATGTAGAGGCTTGGAGGGGCTTTGTGCTGGGAGAGAAGCTGAACCCTGATTAGGGGGCGGGGCTTCACTGACTAGGGGTCCTATAAAGGTAGCAGCCAGTCAGGCAGCGGAAAAGACAGCTGCAGCGGCACAGGAGCTAGCAAACAGAGCTGTAAACAGGGGAGTTTGAGTGGGAGTTCTGTTGGGGGAGAAGGTATTTGTGTGTGTTTGGTTTTGTATTGGTAGTATCTGTATGTGTAGAGGCTTGGAGGGGCTTTGTGCTGGGAGAGAAGCTGAGCCCTGGTTTGGGGGCGGGGCTTCAGTGACTAGGGGTCCTATAAAGGTAGCAGCCAGTCAGGCAGCGGCACAGGAGCTAGCAAACAGACCTGTAAACAGGGGAGTTTGAGTGGGAGTTCTGTTGGAGGAGAAGGTATTTGTGTGTGTTTTTGTATTTTTATTATCTGTATGTGTAGAGGCTTGGAGGGGCTAGGTGCTGTGAGAGAAGCTGAGCCCTGATTAGGGGCGGGGCTTCACTGACTAGGGGTCCTATGAAGGTAGCAGCCAGTCAGGCAGCGGCACAGACAGCTGCAGTGGCACAGGAGCTAGCAAAAAGAGCTGTGAACAGGGGAGTTTGAGTGGGAGTTCTGTTGGAGGAGAAGGTATTTGTGTGTTTCTTTGTATTGGTAGTATCTGTATATGTAGAGGCTTGGAGGGGCTTTGTGCTGGGAGAGAAGCTGAGCCCTGATTAGGGGGCGGGGCTTCACTGACTAGGGGTCCTATAAAGGTAGCAGCCAGTCAGGCAGCGGCACAGGAGCTAGCAAACAGAGCTGTGAACAGGGGAGTTTGAGTGGGAGTTCTGTTGGAGGAGAAGGTATTTGTGTGTGTTTTTGTATTGGTAGTATCTGTATGTGTAGAGCCTTGGAGGGGCTAGGTGCTGCGAGAGAAGCTGAGCCCTGATTAGGGGGCGGGGCTTTACTGACTAGGGGTCCTATAAAGGTAGCAGCCCGTCAGGCAGCGGCATAGGAGCTAGCAAACAGACCTGTAAACAGGGGAGTTTGAGTGGGAGTTCTGTTGGAGGAGAAGGTATTTGTGTGTGTTTTTGTATTGGTAGTATCTGTATGTGTAGAGCCTTGGAGGGGCTAGGTGCTGCGAGAGAAGCTGGGCCCTGATTAGGGGGCGGGGCTTCACTGATTAGGGGTCCTAGAAGGGAGCAGCCAGTCAGGCAGCGGCACAGACAGCTGCAGCGGCACAGGAGCGAGCAAACAGAGCTCTAAACAGGGGAGTTTGAGTGGGAGTTCTGTTGGAGGAGAAGGTATTTGTGTGTGTTTTTGTATTGGTATTATCTGTATGTGTAGAGGCTGGGAGGGGCTAGGTGCTGTGAGAGAAGCTGAGCCCTGATTAGGGGGCGGGGCTTCACTGACTAGGGGTCCTATAAAGGTAGGAGCCAGTCAGGCAGCGGCACAGGAGCTAGCAAACAGAGCTGTAAGCAGGGGAGTTTGAGTGGGAGTTCTTTTGGAGGAGAAGGTATTTGTGTGTTTTTTTGTATTGGTATTATCTCTATGTGTAGAGGCTTGGAGGGGCTTTGTGCTGGGAGAGAAGCTGAGCCCTGATTAGGGGGCGGGGCTTCACTGACTAGGGGTCCTATAAAGCTAGCTGCCAGTCAGGCAGCGGCACAGGAGCTAACAAACAGAGCTGTAAACAGGGGAGTTTGAGTGGGAGTTCTGTTGGAGGAGATGGTATTTGTGTGTGTTTTTGTATTGGTATTATCTGTATGTGTAGAGGCTTGGAGGGGCTTTGTGCTGGGAGAGAAGCTGGGCCGTGATTAGGGGGCGGGGCTTCACTGATTAGGGGCCCTAGAAAGGGAGCAGCCAGTCAGGCAGCGGCACAGACAGCTGCAGTGGCACAGGAGCTAGCAAACAGAGCTGTAAAGAGGGGAGTTTGAGTGGGAGTTCTGTTGGAGGAGAAGGTATTTGTGTGTTTTTTTGTATTGGTAGTATCTGTATATGTAGAGGCTTGGAGGGGCTTTGTGCTGGGAGAGAAGCTGAGCCCTGATTAGGGAGCGGGGCTTCACTGACTAGGGGTCCTATAAAGGTAGCAGCCAGTCAGGCAGCGGCACAGGAGCTAGCAAACAGAGCTGTGAACAGGGGAGTTTGAGTGGGAGTTCTGTTGGAGGAGAAGGTATTTGTGTGTGTTTTTGTATTGGTAGTATCTGTATGTGTAGAGGCTTGGAGTGGCTAGGTGCTGCGAGAGAAGCTGAGCCCTGATTAGGGGGCGGGGCTTCAATGACTAGGGGTCCTATAAAGGTAGCAGCCCGTCAGGCAGCGGCACAGGAGCTAGCAAACAGACCTGTAAACAGGGGAGTTTGAGTGGGAGCTCTGTTGGAGGAGAACGTATTTGTGTGTGTTTTTGTATTGGTATTATCTGTATGTGTAGAGGCTTGGAGGGGCTTTGTGCTGGGAGAGAAGCTGGGCCCTGATTAGGGGGCGGGGCTTCACTGATTAGGGGTCCTAGAAAGGGAGCAGCCAGTCAGGCAGCGGCACAGACAGCTGCAGCGGCACAGGAGCTAGCAAACAGACCTGTAAACAGGGGAGTTTGAGTGGGAGTTCTGTTGGAGGAGAAGGTATTTGTGTGTGTTTTTGTATTGGTATTATCTGTATGTGTAGAGGCTTGGAGGGGCTTGGTGCTGGGAGAGAAGCTGAGCCCTGATTAGGGGGCGGGGCTTCACTGACTAGGGGTCCTATAAAGGTAGCAGCCAGTCAGGCAGCGGCACAGGAGCTAGCAAACAGAGCTGTGAACAGGGGAGTTTGAGTGGGAGTTCTGTTGGAGGAGAAGGTATTTGTGTGTGTTTTTGTATTGGTAGTATCTGTATGTGTAGAGGCTTGGAGGGGCTAGGTGCTGCGAGAGAAGCTGAGCCCTGATTAGGGGGCGGGGCTTCACTGACTTGGGGTCCTATAAAGGTAGCAGCCCGTCAGGCAGCGGCACAGGAGCTAGCAAACAGACCTGTAAACAGGGGAGTTTGAGTGGGAGTTCTGTCGGAGGAGAACGTATTTGTGTGTGTTTTTGTATTGGTATTATCTGTATGTGTAGAGGCTTGGAGGGGCTTTGTGCTGGGAGAGAAGCTGGGCCCTGATTAGGGGGCGGGGCTTCACTGATTAGGGGTCCTAGAAAGGGAGCAGCCAGTCAGGCAGCGGCACAGACAGCTGCAGTGGCACAGGAGCTAGCAAACAGAGCTGTAAAGAGGGGAGTTTGAGTGGGAGTTCTGTTGGAGGAGAAGGTATTTGTGTGTGTTTGGTTTTGTATTGGTAGTATCTGTATGTGTAGAGGCTTGGAGTGGCTTTGTGCTGGGAGAGAAGCTGAACCCTGATTAGGGGGCGGGGCTTCACTGACTAGGGGTCCTATAAAGGTAGCAGCCAGTCAGGCAGCGGAACAGACAGCTGCAGTGGCACAGGAGCTAGCAAACAGAGCTGTGAACAGGGGCGTTTGAGTGGGAGTTCTGTTGGAGGAGAAGGTATTTGTGTGTGTTTTTGTATTGGTATTATCTGTATGTGTAGAGGCTTGGAGGGGCTAGGTGCTGTGAGAGAAGCTGAGCCCTGATTAGGGGCGGGGCTTCACTGACTAGGGGTCCTATAAAGGTAGCAGCCAGTCAGGCAGCGGCACAGACAGCTGCAGTGGCACAGGAGCTAGCAAACAGAGCTGTGAACAGGGGAGTTTGAGTGGGAGTTCTGTTGGAGGAGAAGGTATTTGTGTGTGTTTGGTTTTGCATTGGTAGTATCTGTATGTGCAGGGGCTTTGTGCTGGGAGAGAAGCTGAGCCCTGATCAGGGGGCGGGGCTTCACTGACTAGGGGTCCTATAAAGGTAGGAGCCAGTCAGGCAGTGGCACAGAGAGCTGCAGCGGCAGAGGAGCTTGCAAACAGAGTTGTAAACAGGGGAGTTTGAGTGCGAGTTCTGTTGGAGGAGAAGGTATTTGTGTGTGTTTTTGTATTGGTAGTATCTGTATGTGTAGAGGCTTGGAGGGGCTAGGTGCTGCGAGAGAAGCTGTGCCCTGATTAGGGGGCGGGGCTTCAGTGACTAGGGGTCCTATAAAGGTAGCAGCCAGTCAGGCAGCGGCACAGGAGCTAGCAAACAGAGCTGTAAACAGGGGAGTTTGAGTGGGAGTTCTGTTGGAGGAGAAGGTATTTGTGTGTGTTTTTGTATTCGTATTATCTGTATGTGTAGAGGCTTGGAGGGGCTTTGTGATGGGAGAGAAGCTGGGCCCTGATTAGGGGGCGGGGCTTCACTGATTAGCGGTCCTATAAAGGTAGCAGCCAGTCAGGCAGCGGCACAGACAGCTGCAGTGGCACAGCAGCTAGCAAACAGGGCTGTAAAGAGGGGAGTTTGAGTGGGAGTTCTGTTGGAGGAGAAGGTATTTGTGTGTGTTTGGTTTTGTATTGGTAGTATCTGTATGTGTAGAGGCTTGGAGGGGCTCTGTGCTGGGAGAGAAGCTGAGCCCTGATTAGGGGGCGGGGCTTCACTGACTAGGGGTCCTATAAATGTACCAGCCAGTCAGGCAGCGGCACAGGAGCTAGCAAACAGACCTGTAAACAGGGCAGTTTGAGTGGGAGTTCTGTTGGAGGAGAAGGTATTTGTGTGTGTTCGGTTTTGTATTGGTAGTATCTGTTTGTGTACGGGCTTTGTGCTGGGACAGAAGCTGAGCCCTGATTAGGGGGCGGGGCTTCACTGACTAGCGGTCCTATAAAGGTAGCAGCCAGTCAGGCAGCGGCACAGGAGCTAGCAAACAGATCTGTAAACAGGGGAGTTTGAGTGGGAGTTCTGTTGGAGGAGAAGGTATTTATGTGTGTTTGGTTTTTTATTGGTAGTATCTGTATGTGAAGGGGTTTGGCGGGGCTTTGTGCTTGGAGAGAAGCTGAACCCTGATTAGGGGGCGGGGCTTCACTGACGAGGGGTCCTATAAAGGTAGCAGCCAGTCAGGCAGCGGCACAGGAGCTAGCAAACAGAGCTGTGAACAGGGGAGTTTGAGTGGGAGTTCTGTTGGAGGAGAAGGTATTAGTGTGTGTTTTTGTATTGGTATTATCTGTATGTGTAGAGGCTTGGAGGGGCTTTGTGCTGGGAGAGAAGCTGGGCCCTGATTAGGGGGCGGGGCTTCACTGACTAGGTGTCCTATAAAGGGAGCAGCCAGTCAGGCAGCGGCACAGACAGCTGCAGCGGCACAGGAGCTAGCAAACTGAGGTGTAAACAGGGGGGTTTGAGTGGGAGTTCTTTTGGAGGAGAAGGTATTTGTGTGTGTTTTTGTATTGGTAGTTCCTGTATGTGTAGAGGTTTGAAGGGGCTTTGTGCTGGGAGAGAAGCTGAGCCCTGATTAGGGGGCGGGGCTTCACTGACTAGGGGTCCTATAAAGGTAGGAGCCAGTCAGGCAGCGGCACAGGAGCTAGAAAACAGAGCTGTGAACAGGGGAGTTTGAGTGGGAGTTCTGTTGGAGGAGAAGGTATTTGTGTGTGGTTTTGTATTGGTAGTATCTGTATGTGTAGAGGCTTGGAGGGGCTAGGTGCTGCGAGAGAAGCTGAGCCCTGATTAGGGGGCGGGGCTTCACTGACTAGGGGTCCTATAAAGGTAGGAGCCAGTCAGGCAGCGGCACAGGAGCTAGCAAACAGAGCTGTAAGCAGGGGAGTTTGAGTGGGAGTTCTTTTGGAGGAGAAGGTATTTGTGTGGTTTTTTGTATTGGTAGTATCTGTATGTGTAGAGGCTTGGAGGGGCTTTGTGCTGGGAGAGAAGCTGAGCCCTGATTAGGGGGCGGGGCTTCACTGACTAGGGGTCCTATAAAGCTAGCTGCCAGTCAGGCAGCGGCACAGGAGCTAGCAAACAGAGCTGTAAACAGGGGAGTTTGAGTGGGAGTTGTTGGAGGAGATGGTATTTGTGTGTGTTTGGTTTTTTATTGGTAGTATCTGTATGTGTCGGGGTTTGGCGGAGCTTTGTGCTTGGAGAGAAGCTGAACCCTGATTAGGGGGCGGGGCTTCACTGACTAGGGGTCCTATAAAGGTAGCAGCCAGTCAGGCAGCGGCACAGACAGCTGCAGCGGCACAGGAGCTAGCAAACAGAGCTCTAAACAGGGGAGTTTGAGTGGGAGTTCTGTTGGACGAGAAGGTATTTGTGTGTGTTTGGTTTTGTATTGGTAGTATCTGTGTGTGTAGAGGCTTGGAGGGGCTTTGTGCTGGGAGAGAAGCTGAGCCCTGATTAGGGGGCGGGGCTTCACTGACTAGGGGTCCTATAAAGGTAGCAGCCAGTCAGGCAGCGGAACAGACAGCTGCAGTGGCACAGGAGCTAGCAAACAGAGCTGTGAACAGGGGCGTTTGAGTGGGAGTTCTGTTGGAGGAGAAGGTATTTGTGTGTGTTTTTGTATTGGTATTATCTGTATGTGTAGAGGCTTGGAGGGGCTAGGTGCTGTGAGAGAAGCTGAGCCCTGATTAGGGGCGGGGCTTCACTGACTAGGGGTCCTATAAAGGTAGCAGCCAGTCAGGCAGCGGCACAGGAGCTAGCAAACAGAGCTGTGAACAGGGGAGTTTGAGTGGGAGTTCTGTCGGAGGAGAACGTATTTGTGTGTGTTTTTGTATTGGTATTATCTGTATGTGTAGAGGCTTGGAGGGGCTTTGTGCTGGGAGAGAAGCTGGGCCCTGATTAGGGGGCGGGGCTTCACTGATTAGGGGTCCTAGAAAGGGAGCAGCCAGTCAGGCAGCGGCACAGACAGCTGCAGTGGCACAGGAGCTAGCAAACAGAGCTGTGAACAGGGGAGTTTGAGTGGGAGTTCTGTTGGAGGAGAAGGTATTTGTGTGTGTTTGGTTTTGCATTGGTAGTATCTGTATGTGCAGGGGCTTTGTGCTGGGAGAGAAGCTGAGCCCTGATCAGGGGGCGGGGCTTCACTGACTAGGGGTCCTATAAAGGTAGGAGCCAGTCAGGCAGTGGCACAGAGAGCTGCAGCGGCAGAGGAGCTTGCAAACAGAGTTGTAAACAGGGGAGTTTGAGTGCGAGTTCTGTTGGAGGAGAAGGTATTTGTGTGTGTTTTTGTATTGGTAGTATCTGTATGTGTAGAGGCTTGGAGGGGCTAGGTGCTGCGAGAGAAGCTGTGCCCTGATTAGGGGGCGGGGCTTCAGTGACTAGGGGTCCTATAAAGGTAGCAGCCAGTCAGGCAGCGGCACAGGAGCTAGCAAACAGAGCTGTAAACAGGGGAGTTTGAGTGGGAGTTCTGTTGGAGGAGAAGGTATTTGTGTGTGTTTTTGTATTCGTATTATCTGTATGTGTAGAGGCTTGGAGGGGCTTTGTGATGGGAGAGAAGCTGGGCCCTGATTAGGGGGCGGGGCTTCACTGATTAGCGGTCCTATAAAGGTAGCAGCCAGTCAGGCAGCGGCACAGACAGCTGCAGTGGCACAGCAGCTAGCAAACAGGGCTGTAAAGAGGGGAGTTTGAGTGGGAGTTCTGTTGGAGGAGAAGGTATTTGTGTGTGTTTGGTTTTGTATTGGTAGTATCTGTATGTGTAGAGGCTTGGAGGGGCTCTGTGCTGGGAGAGAAGCTGAGCCCTGATTAGGGGGCGGGGCTTCACTGACTAGGGGTCCTATAAATGTACCAGCCAGTCAGGCAGCGGCACAGGAGCTAGCAAACAGACCTGTAAACAGGGCAGTTTGAGTGGGAGTTCTGTTGGAGGAGAAGGTATTTGTGTGTGTTCGGTTTTGTATTGGTAGTATCTGTTTGTGTACGGGCTTTGTGCTGGGACAGAAGCTGAGCCCTGATTAGGGGGCGGGGCTTCACTGACTAGCGGTCCTATAAAGGTAGCAGCCAGTCAGGCAGCGGCACAGGAGCTAGCAAACAGATCTGTAAACAGGGGAGTTTGAGTGGGAGTTCTGTTGGAGGAGAAGGTATTTGTGTATTTTTTTGTATTGGTAGTATCTGTATATGTAGAGGCTTGGAGGGGCTTTGTGCTGGGAGAGAAGCTGAGCCCTGATCAGGGGGCGGGGCTTCACTGACTAGGGGTCCTATAAAGGTAGGAGCCAGTCAGACAGCGGCACAGGAGCTAGCAAACAGAGCTGTAAGCAGGGGAGTTTGAGTGGGAGTTCTGTTGGAGGAGAAGGTATTTATGTGTGTTTGGTTTTTTATTGGTAGTATCTGTATGTGAAGGGGTTTGGCGGGGTTTGTGCTTGGAGAGAAGCTGAACCCTGATTAGGGGGCGGGGCTTCACTGACGAGGGGTCCTATAAAGGTAGCAGCCAGTCAGGCAGCGGCACAGGAGCTAGCAAACAGAGCTGTGAACAGGGGAGTTTGAGTGGGAGTTCTGTTGGAGGAGAAGGTATTAGTGTGTGTTTTTGTATTGGTATTATCTGTATGTGTAGAGGCTTGGAGGGGCTTTGTGCTGGGAGAGAAGCTGGGCCCTGATTAGGGGGCGGGGCTTCACTGACTAGGTGTCCTATAAAGGGAGCAGCCAGTCAGGCAGCGGCACAGACAGCTGCAGCGGCACAGGAGCTAGCAAACTGAGGTGTAAACAGGGGGGTTTGAGTGGGAGTTCTTTTGGAGGAGAAGGTATTTGTGTGTGTTTTTGTATTGGTAGTTCCTGTATGTGTAGAGGTTTGAAGGGGCTTTGTGCTGGGAGAGAAGCTGAGCCCTGATTAGGGGGCGGGGCTTCACTGACTAGGGGTCCTATAAAGGTAGGAGCCAGTCAGGCAGCGGCACAGGAGCTAGAAAACAGAGCTGTGAACAGGGGAGTTTGAGTGGGAGTTCTGTTGGAGGAGAAGGTATTTGTGTGTGGTTTTGTATTGGTAGTATCTGTATGTGTAGAGGCTTGGAGGGGCTAGGTGCTGCGAGAGAAGCTGAGCCCTGATTAGGGGGCGGGGCTTCACTGACTAGGGGTCCTATAAAGGTAGGAGCCAGTCAGGCAGCGGCACAGGAGCTAGCAAACAGAGCTGTAAGCAGGGGAGTTTGAGTGGGAGTTCTTTTGGAGGAGAAGGTATTTGTGTGGTTTTTTGTATTGGTAGTATCTGTATGTGTAGAGGCTTGGAGGGGCTTTGTGCTGGGAGAGAAGCTGAGCCCTGATTAGGGGGCGGGGCTTCACTGACTAGGGGTCCTATAAAGCTAGCTGCCAGTCAGGCAGCGGCACAGGAGCTAGCAAACAGAGCTGTAAACAGGGGAGTTTGAGTGGGAGTTGTTGGAGGAGATGGTATTTGTGTGTGTTTGGTTTTTTATTGGTAGTATCTGTATGTGTCGGGGTTTGGCGGAGCTTTGTGCTTGGAGAGAAGCTGAACCCTGATTAGGGGGCGGGGCTTCACTGACTAGGGGTCCTATAAAGGTAGCAGCCAGTCAGGCAGCGGCACAGACAGCTGCAGCGGCACAGGAGCTAGCAAACAGAGCTCTAAACAGGGGAGTTTGAGTGGGAGTTCTGTTGGACGAGAAGGTATTTGTGTGTGTTTGGTTTTGTATTGGTAGTATCTGTGTGTGTAGAGGCTTGGAGGGGCTTTGTGCTGGGAGAGAAGCTGAGCCCTGATTAGGGGGCGGGGCTTCACTGACTAGGGGTCCTATAAAGGTAGCAGCCAGTCAGGCAGCGGAACAGACAGCTGCAGTGGCACAGGAGCTAGCAAACAGAGCTGTGAACAGGGGCGTTTGAGTGGGAGTTCTGTTGGAGGAGAAGGTATTTGTGTGTGTTTTTGTATTGGTATTATCTGTATGTGTAGAGGCTTGGAGGGGCTAGGTGCTGTGAGAGAAGCTGAGCCCTGATTAGGGGCGGGGCTTCACTGACTAGGGGTCCTATAAAGGTAGCAGCCAGTCAGGCAGCGGCACAGGAGCTAGCAAACTGAGCTGTGAACAGGGGAGTTTGAGTGGGAGTTCTGTTGGAGGAGAAGGTATTTGTGTGTGTTTTTGTATTGGTAGTATCTGTATGTGTAGAGGCTTGGAGTGGCTAGGTGCTGCGAGAGAAGCTGAGCCCTGATTAGGGGGCGGGGCTTCACTGACTAGGGGTCCTATAAAGGTAGCAGCCAGTCAGGCAGCGGCACAGGAGCTAGCAAACAGAGCTGTGAACAGGGGAGTTTGAGTGGGAGTTCTGTTGGAGGAGAAGGTATTTGTGTGTGTTTTTGTATTGGTAGTATCTGTATGTGTAGAGGCTTGCAGTGGCTAGGTGCTGCGAGAGAAGCTGAGCCCTGATTAGGGGGCGGGGCTTCACTGACTAGGGGTCCTATAAAGGTAGCAGCCAGTCAGGCAGCGGCACAGGAGCTAGCAAACAGAGCTGTGAACAGGGGAGTTTGAGTGGGAGTTCTGTTGGAGGAGAAGGTATTTGTGTGTGTTTTTGTATTGGTAGTATCTGTATGTGTAGAGCCTTGGAGGGGCTAGGTGCTGCGAGAGAAGCTGAGCCCTGATTAGGGGGCGGGGCTTCACTGACTAGGGGTCCTATAAAGGTAGCAGCCCGTCAGGCAGCGGCATAGGAGCTTGCAAACAGACCTGTAAACAGGGGAGTTTGAGTGGGAGTTCTGTTGGAGGAGAACGTATTTGTGTGTGTTTTTGTATTGGTATTATCTGTATGTGTAGAGGCTTGGAGGGGCTTTGTGCTGGGAGAGAAGCTGAGCCCTGATTAGGGGGCGGGGCTTCACTGACTAGGGGTCCTATAAAGGTAGCAGCCAGTCAGGCAGCGGCACAGGAGCTAGCAAACAGAGCTGTGAACAGGGGAGTTTGAGTGGGAGTTCTGTTGGAGGAGAAGGTATTTGTCTGTGTTTGGTTTTTTATTGGTAGTATCTGTATGTGTCGGGGTTTGGCGGAGCTTTGTGCTTGGAGAGAAGCTGAACCCTGATTAGGGGGCGGGGCTTAACTGACTAGGGGTCCTATAAAGGTAGCAGCCAGTCAGGCAGCGGAACAGACAGCTGCAGTGGCACAGGAGCTAGCAAACAGAGCTGTGAACAGGGGCGTTTGAGTGGGAGTTCTGTTGGAGGAGAAGGTATTTGTGTGTGTTTTTGTATTGGTATTATCTGTATGTGTAGAGGCTTGGAGGGGCTAGGTGCTGTGAGAGAAGCTGAGCCCTGATTAGGGGCGGGGCTTCACTGACTAGGGGTCCTATAAAGGTAGCAGCCAGTCAGGCAGCGGAACAGACAGCTGCAGTGGCACAGGAGCTAGCAAACAGAGCTGTGAACAGGGGAGTTTGAGTGGGAGTTCTGTTGGAGGAGAAGGTATTTGTGTGTTTTTTTGTATTGGTAGTATCTGTATATGTAGAGGCTTGGAGGGGCTTTGTGCTGGGAGAGAAGCTGAACCCTGATTAGGGGGCGGGGCTTCACTGACGAGGGGTCCTATAAAGGTAGCAGCCAGTCAGGCAGCGGCACAGGAGCTAGCAAACAGAGCTGTAAGCAGCGGAGTTTGAGTGGGAGTTCTGTTGGAGGAGAAGGTATTTGTGTGTTTTTTTGTATTGGTAGTATCTGTATATGTAGAGGCTTGGAGGGGCTTTGTGCTGGGAGAGAAGCTGAACCCTGATTAGGGGGCGGGGCTTCACTGACTAGGGATCCTATAAAGGTAGCAGCCAGTCAGGCAGCGGAACAGACAGCTGCAGCGGCACAGGAGCTAGCAAACAGAGCTGTAAACAGGGGAGTTTGAGTGGGAGTTCTGTTGGAGGAGAAGGTATTTGTGTGTGTTTGGTTTTGTATTGGTAGTTCCTGTATGTGTAGAGGTTTGAAGGGGCTTTGTGCTGGGAGAGAAGCTGAGCCCTGGTTTGGGGGCGGGGCTTCAGTGACTAGGGGTCCTATAAAGGTAGCAGCCAGTCAGGCAGCGGCACAGGAGCTAGCAAACAGACCTGTAAACAGGGGAGTTTGAGTGGGAGTTCTGTTGGAGGAGAACGTATTTGTGTGTGTTTTTGTATTGGTATTATCTGTATGTGTAGAGGCTTGGAGGGGCTTTGTGCTGGGAGAGAAGCTGGGCCCTGATTAGGGGGCGGGGCTTCACTGATTAGGGGCCCTAGAAAGGGAGCAGCCAGTCAGGCAGCGGCACAGACAGCTGCAGTGGCACAGGAGCTAGCAAACAGAGCTGTAAAGAGGGGAGTTTGAGTGGGAATTCTGTTGGAGGAGAAGGTATTTGTGTGTTTTTTTGTATTGGTAGTATCTGTATATGTAGAGGCTTGGAGGGGCTAGGTGCTGCGAGAGAAGCTGAGCCCTGATTAGGGGGCGGGGCTTCACTGACTAGGGGTCCTATAAAGGTAGCAGCCAGTCAGGCAGCGGCACAGGAGCTAGCAAACAGAGCTGTGAACAGGGGAGTTTGAGTGGGAGTTCTGTTGGAGGAGAAGGTATTTGTGTGTGTTTGGTTTTGCATTGGTAGTATCTGTATGTGCAGGGGCTTTGTGCTGGGAGAGAAGCTGAGCCCTGAACAGGGGGCGGGGCTTCACTGACTAGGGGTCCTATAAAGGTACCAGCCAGTCAGGCAGCGGCACAGGAGCTAGCAAACAGACCTGTAAACAGGGCAGTTTGAGTGGGAGTTCTGTTGGAGGAGAAGGTATTTGTGTGTGTTCGGTTTTGTATTGGTAGTATCTGTTTGTGTACGGGCTTTGTGCTGGGACAGAAGCTGAGCCCTGATTAGGGGGCGGGGCTTCACTGACGAGGGGTCCTATAAAGGTAGCAGCCAGTCAGGCAGCGGCACAGGAGCTAGCAAACAGAGCTGTGAACAGGGGAGTTTGAGTGGGAGTTCTGTTGGAGGAGAAGGTATTAGTGTGTGTTTTTGTATTGGTATTATCTGTATGTGTAGAGGCTTGGAGGGGCTTTGTGCTGGGAGAGAAGCTGGGCCCTGATTAGGGGGCGGGGCTTCACTGACTAGGTGTCCTATAAAGGGAGCAGCCAGTCAGGCAGCGGCACAGACAGCTGCAGCGGCACAGGAGCTAGCAAACTGAGGTGTAAACAGGGGGGTTTGAGTGGGAGTTCTTTTGGAGGAGAAGGTATTTGTGTGTGTTTTTGTATTGGTATTATCTGTATGTGTTGAGGCTTGGAGGGGCTTTGTGCTGGGAGAGAAGCTGGGCCCTGATTAGGGGGCGGGGCTTCACTGACTAGGGGTCCTATAAAGGTAGCAGCCAGTCAGGCAGCGGAACAGACAGCTGCAGCGGCACAGGGGCTAGCAAACAGAGCTCTAAACAGGGGAGTTTGAGT
This sequence comes from Lepidochelys kempii, assembly GCF_965140265.1. Classification (NCBI taxonomy): domain Eukaryota; kingdom Metazoa; phylum Chordata; order Testudines; family Cheloniidae; genus Lepidochelys; species Lepidochelys kempii. The sequence continues at coordinate 26,719,070 of NC_133272.1, forward strand.
GGGAGTTCTGTTGTAGGAGAAGGTATTTGTGTGTGTTTGGTTTTGTATTGGTAGTATCTGTATGTGTAGAGGCTTGGAGGGGCTTTGTGCTGGGAGAGAAGCTGAGCCCTGGTTTGGGGGCGGGGCTTCAGTGACTAGGGGTCCTATAAAGGTAGCAGCCAGTCAGGCAGCGGCACAGGAGCTAGCAAACAGACCTGTAAACAGGGGAGTTTGAGTGGGAGTTCTGTTGGAGGAGAAGGTATTTGTGTGTGTTTTTGTATTTTTATTATCTGTATGTGTAGAGGCTTGGAGGGGCTAGGTGCTGTGAGAGAAGCTGAGCCCTGATTAGGGGCGGGGCTTCACTGACTAGGGGTCCTATGAAGGTAGCAGCCAGTCAGGCAGCGGCACAGACAGCTGCAGTGGCACAGGAGCTAGCAAAAAGAGCTGTGAACAGGGGAGTTTGAGTGGGAGTTCTGTTGGAGGAGAAGGTATTTGTGTGTTTCTTTGTATTGGTAGTATCTGTATATGTAGAGGCTTGGAGGGGCTTTGTGCTGGGAGAGAAGCTGAGCCCTGATTAGGGGGCGGGGCTTCACTGACTAGGGGTCCTAGAAAGGGAGCAGCCAGTCAGGCAGCGGCACAGACAGCTGCAGTGGCACAGGAGCTAGCAAACAGAGCTGTGAACAGGGGAGTTTGAGTGGGAGTTCTGTTGGAGGAGAAGGTATTTGTGTGTGTTTTTGTATTGGTAGTATCTGTATGTGTAGAGGCTTGGAGTGGCTAGGTGCTGCGAGAGAAGCTGAGCCCTGATTAGGGGGCGGGGCTTCAATGACTAGGGGTCCTATAAAGGTAGCAGCCCGTCAGGCAGCGGCACAGGAGCTAGCAAACAGACCTGTAAACAGGGGAGTTTGAGTGGGAGCTCTGTTGGAGGAGAACGTATTTGTGTGTGTTTTTGTATTGGTATTATCTGTATGTGTAGAGGCTTGGAGGAGCTTTGTGCTGGGAGAGAAGCTGGGCCCTGATTAGGGGGCGGGGCTTCACTGATTAGGGGTCCTAGAAAGGGAGCAGCCAGTCAGGCAGCGGCACAGACAGCTGCAGCGGCACAGGAGCTAGCAAACAGACCTGTAAACAGGGGAGTTTGAGTGGGAGTTCTGTTGGAGGAGAAGGTATTTGTGTGTGTTTTTGTATTGGTATTATCTGTATGTGTAGAGGCTTGGAGGGGCTTGGTGCTGGGAGAGAAGCTGAGCCCTGATTAGGGGGCGGGGCTTCACTGACTAGGGGTCCTATAAAGGTAGCAGCCAGTCAGGCAGCGGCACAGGAGCTAGCAAACAGAGCTGTGAACAGGGGAGTTTGAGTGGGAGTTCTGTTGGAGGAGAAGGTATTTGTGTGTGTTTTTGTATTGGTAGTATCTGTATGTGTAGAGGCTTGGAGGGGCTAGGTGCTGCGAGAGAAGCTGAGCCCTGATTAGGGGGCGGGGCTTCACTGACTAGGGGTCCTATAAAGGTAGGAGCCAGTCAGGCAGCGGCACAGGAGCTAGCAAACAGAGTTGTAAGCAGGGGAGTTTGAGTGGGAGTTCTTTTGGAGGAGAAGGTATTTGTGTGTTTTTTTGTATTGGTAGTATCTGTATGTGTAGAGGCTTGGAGGGGCTTTGTGCTGGGAGAGAAGCTGAGCCCTGATTAGGGGGCGGGGCTTCACTGACTAGGGGTCCTATAAAGCTAGCTGCCAGTCAGGCAGCGGCACAGGAGCTAGCAAACAGAGCTGTAAACAGGGGAGTTTGAGTGGGAGTTGTTGGAGGAGATGGTATTTGTGTGTGTTTGGTTTTTTATTGGTAGTATCTGTATGTGTCGGGGTTTGGCGGAGCTTTGTGCTTGGAGAGAAGCTGAACCCTGATTAGGGGGCGGGGCTTCACTGACTAGGTGTCCTATAAAGGTAGCAGCCCGTCAGGCAGCGGCACAGGAGCTAGCAAACAGACCTGTAAACAGGGGAGTTTGAGTGGGAGTTCTGTTGGAGGAGAAGGTATTTGTGTGTGTTTTTGTATTGGTATTATCTGTATGTGTAGAGGCTTGGAGGGGCTTTGTGCTGGAGAGAAGCTGAGCCCTGGTTTGGGGGCGGGGCTTCAGTGACTAGGGGTCCTATAAAGGTAGCAGCCAGTCAGGCAGCGGCACAGACAGCTGGAGCGGTACAGGAGCTAGCAAACAGAGTTGTAAACAGGGGAGTTTGAGTGGGAGTTCTGTTTGAGGAGAAGGTATTTGTGTGTGTTTTTGTATTGGTAGTATCTGTATGTGTAGAGGCTTGGAGGGGCTAGGTGCTGCGAGAGAAGCTGAGCCCTGATTAGGGGGCGGGGCTTCACTGACTAGGGGTCCTATAAAGGTAGCAGCCAGTCAGGCAGCGGCACAGACAGCTGGAGCGGTACAGGAGCTAGCAAACAGACCTGTAAACAGGGGAGTTTGAGTGGGAGTTCTGTTGGAGGAGAACGTATTTGTGTGTGTTTTTGTATTGGTATTATCTGTATGTGTAGAGGCTTGTAGGGGCTTTGTGCTGGGAGAGAAGCTGGGCCCTGATTAGGGGGCGGGGCTTCACTGACTAGGTGTCCTATAAAGGGAGCAGCCAGTCAGGCAGCGGCACAGACAGCTGCAGCGGCACAGGAGCTAGCAAACAGACCTGTAAACAGGGGAGTTTGAGTGGGAGTTCTGTTGGAGAAGAAGGTATTTGTGTGTGTTTTTGTATTGGTATTATCTGTATGTGTAGAGGCTTGGAGGGGCTTTGTGATGGGAGAGAAGCTGGGCCCTGATTAGGGGCGGGGCTTCACTGATTAGGGGTCCTAGAAAGGGAGCAGCCAGTCAGGCAGCGGCACAGACAGCTGCAGTGGCACAGGAGCTAGCAAACAGAGCTGTAAGCAGGGGAGTTTGAGTAGGAGTTCTGTTGGAGGAGAAGGTATTTGTGTGTGTTTGGTTTTGTATTGGTAGTATCTGTATGTGTAGAGGCTTGGAGGGGCTCTGTGCTGGGAGAGAAGCTGAGCCCTGATTAGGGGGCGGGGCTTCACTGACTAGGGGTCCTATAAAGGTACCAGCCAGTCAGGCAGCGGCACAGGAGCTAGCAAACAGAGCTGTAAGCAGGGGAGTTTGAGTGGGAGTTCTGTTGGAGGAGAAGGTATTTGTGTGTGTTTTTGTATTGGTAGTATCTGTATATGTAGAGGCTTGGAGGGGCTTTGTGCTGGGAGAGAAGCTGAACCCTGATTAGGGGGCGGGGCTTCACTGACTAGGGGTCCTATAAAGGTAGCAGCCAGTCAGGCAGCGGAAAAGACAGCTGCAGCGGCACAGGAGCTAGCAAACAGAGCTGTAAACAGGGGAGTTTGAGTGGGAGTTCTGTTGGGGGAGAAGGTATTTGTGTGTGTTTGGTTTTGTATTGGTAGTATCTGTATGTGTAGAGGCTTGGAGGGGCTTTGTGCTGGGAGAGAAGCTGAGCCCTGGTTTGGGGGCGGGGCTTCAGTGACTAGGGGTCCTATAAAGGTAGCAGCCAGTCAGGCAGCGGCACAGGAGCTAGCAAACAGACCTGTAAACAGGGGAGTTTGAGTGGGAGTTCTGTTGGAGGAGAAGGTATTTGTGTGTGTTTTTGTATTTTTATTATCTGTATGTGTAGAGGCTTGGAGGGGCTAGGTGCTGTGAGAGAAGCTGAGCCCTGATTAGGGGCGGGGCTTCACTGACTAGGGGTCCTATGAAGGTAGCAGCCAGTCAGGCAGCGGCACAGACAGCTGCAGTGGCACAGGAGCTAGCAAAAAGAGCTGTGAACAGGGGAGTTTGAGTGGGAGTTCTGTTGGAGGAGAAGGTATTTGTGTGTTTCTTTGTATTGGTAGTATCTGTATATGTAGAGGCTTGGAGGGGCTTTGTGCTGGGAGAGAAGCTGAGCCCTGATTAGGGGGCGGGGCTTCACTGACTAGGGGTCCTATAAAGGTAGCAGCCAGTCAGGCAGCGGCACAGGAGCTAGCAAACAGAGCTGTGAACAGGGGAGTTTGAGTGGGAGTTCTGTTGGAGGAGAAGGTATTTGTGTGTGTTTTTGTATTGGTAGTATCTGTATGTGTAGAGCCTTGGAGGGGCTAGGTGCTGCGAGAGAAGCTGAGCCCTGATTAGGGGGCGGGGCTTTACTGACTAGGGGTCCTATAAAGGTAGCAGCCCGTCAGGCAGCGGCATAGGAGCTAGCAAACAGACCTGTAAACAGGGGAGTTTGAGTGGGAGTTCTGTTGGAGGAGAAGGTATTTGTGTGTGTTTTTGTATTGGTAGTATCTGTATGTGTAGAGCCTTGGAGGGGCTAGGTGCTGCGAGAGAAGCTGGGCCCTGATTAGGGGGCGGGGCTTCACTGATTAGGGGTCCTAGAAGGGAGCAGCCAGTCAGGCAGCGGCACAGACAGCTGCAGCGGCACAGGAGCGAGCAAACAGAGCTCTAAACAGGGGAGTTTGAGTGGGAGTTCTGTTGGAGGAGAAGGTATTTGTGTGTGTTTTTGTATTGGTATTATCTGTATGTGTAGAGGCTGGGAGGGGCTAGGTGCTGTGAGAGAAGCTGAGCCCTGATTAGGGGGCGGGGCTTCACTGACTAGGGGTCCTATAAAGGTAGGAGCCAGTCAGGCAGCGGCACAGGAGCTAGCAAACAGAGCTGTAAGCAGGGGAGTTTGAGTGGGAGTTCTTTTGGAGGAGAAGGTATTTGTGTGTTTTTTTGTATTGGTATTATCTCTATGTGTAGAGGCTTGGAGGGGCTTTGTGCTGGGAGAGAAGCTGAGCCCTGATTAGGGGGCGGGGCTTCACTGACTAGGGGTCCTATAAAGCTAGCTGCCAGTCAGGCAGCGGCACAGGAGCTAACAAACAGAGCTGTAAACAGGGGAGTTTGAGTGGGAGTTCTGTTGGAGGAGATGGTATTTGTGTGTGTTTTTGTATTGGTATTATCTGTATGTGTAGAGGCTTGGAGGGGCTTTGTGCTGGGAGAGAAGCTGGGCCGTGATTAGGGGGCGGGGCTTCACTGATTAGGGGCCCTAGAAAGGGAGCAGCCAGTCAGGCAGCGGCACAGACAGCTGCAGTGGCACAGGAGCTAGCAAACAGAGCTGTAAAGAGGGGAGTTTGAGTGGGAGTTCTGTTGGAGGAGAAGGTATTTGTGTGTTTTTTTGTATTGGTAGTATCTGTATATGTAGAGGCTTGGAGGGGCTTTGTGCTGGGAGAGAAGCTGAGCCCTGATTAGGGAGCGGGGCTTCACTGACTAGGGGTCCTATAAAGGTAGCAGCCAGTCAGGCAGCGGCACAGGAGCTAGCAAACAGAGCTGTGAACAGGGGAGTTTGAGTGGGAGTTCTGTTGGAGGAGAAGGTATTTGTGTGTGTTTTTGTATTGGTAGTATCTGTATGTGTAGAGGCTTGGAGTGGCTAGGTGCTGCGAGAGAAGCTGAGCCCTGATTAGGGGGCGGGGCTTCAATGACTAGGGGTCCTATAAAGGTAGCAGCCCGTCAGGCAGCGGCACAGGAGCTAGCAAACAGACCTGTAAACAGGGGAGTTTGAGTGGGAGCTCTGTTGGAGGAGAACGTATTTGTGTGTGTTTTTGTATTGGTATTATCTGTATGTGTAGAGGCTTGGAGGGGCTTTGTGCTGGGAGAGAAGCTGGGCCCTGATTAGGGGGCGGGGCTTCACTGATTAGGGGTCCTAGAAAGGGAGCAGCCAGTCAGGCAGCGGCACAGACAGCTGCAGCGGCACAGGAGCTAGCAAACAGACCTGTAAACAGGGGAGTTTGAGTGGGAGTTCTGTTGGAGGAGAAGGTATTTGTGTGTGTTTTTGTATTGGTATTATCTGTATGTGTAGAGGCTTGGAGGGGCTTGGTGCTGGGAGAGAAGCTGAGCCCTGATTAGGGGGCGGGGCTTCACTGACTAGGGGTCCTATAAAGGTAGCAGCCAGTCAGGCAGCGGCACAGGAGCTAGCAAACAGAGCTGTGAACAGGGGAGTTTGAGTGGGAGTTCTGTTGGAGGAGAAGGTATTTGTGTGTGTTTTTGTATTGGTAGTATCTGTATGTGTAGAGGCTTGGAGGGGCTAGGTGCTGCGAGAGAAGCTGAGCCCTGATTAGGGGGCGGGGCTTCACTGACTAGGGGTCCTATAAAGGTAGGAGCCAGTCAGGCAGCGGCACAGGAGCTAGCAAACAGAGTTGTAAGCAGGGGAGTTTGAGTGGGAGTTCTTTTGGAGGAGAAGGTATTTGTGTGTTTTTTTGTATTGGTAGTATCTGTATGTGTAGAGGCTTGGAGGGGCTTTGTGCTGGGAGAGAAGCTGAGCCCTGATTAGGGGGCGGGGCTTCACTGACTAGGGGTCCTATAAAGCTAGCTGCCAGTCAGGCAGCGGCACAGGAGCTAGCAAACAGAGCTGTAAACAGGGGAGTTTGAGTGGGAGTTGTTGGAGGAGATGGTATTTGTGTGTGTTTGGTTTTTTATTGGTAGTATCTGTATGTGTCGGGGTTTGGCGGAGCTTTGTGCTTGGAGAGAAGCTGAACCCTGATTAGGGGGCGGGGCTTCACTGACTAGGTGTCCTATAAAGGTAGCAGCCCGTCAGGCAGCGGCACAGGAGCTAGCAAACAGACCTGTAAACAGGGGAGTTTGAGTGGGAGTTCTGTTGGAGAAGAAGGTATTTGTGTGTGTTTTTGTATTGGTATTATCTGTATGTGTAGAGGCTTGGAGGGGCTTTGTGATGGGAGAGAAGCTGGGCCCTGATTAGGGGCGGGGCTTCACTGATTAGGGGTCCTAGAAAGGGAGCAGCCAGTCAGGCAGCGGCACAGACAGCTGCAGTGGCACAGGAGCTAGCAAACAGAGCTGTAAGCAGGGGAGTTTGAGTAGGAGTTCTGTTGGAGGAGAAGGTATTTGTGTGTTTTGGTTTTGTATTGGTAGTATCTGTATGTGTAGAGGCTTGGAGGGGCTCTGTGCTGGGAGAGAAGCTGAGCCCTGATTAGGGGGCGGGGCTTCACTGACTAGGGGTCCTATAAAGGTACCAGCCAGTCAGGCAGCGGCACAGGAGCTAGCAAACAGACCTGTAAACAGGGCAGTTTGAGTGGGAGTTCTGTTGGAGGAGAAGGTATTTGTGTGTGTTTTTGTGTTGGTATTATCTGTATGTGTAGAGGCTTGGAGGGGCTTTGTGATGGGAGAGAAGCTGGGCCCTGATTAGGGGGCGGGGCTTCACTGATTAGGGGTCCTAGAAAGGGAGCAGCCAGTCAGGCAGCGGCACAGGAGCTAGCAAACAGAGCTGTAAGCAGGGGAGTTTGAGTGGGAGTTCTGTTGGAGGAGAAGGTATTTGTGTGGTTTTTTGTATTGGTAGTATCTGTATATGTAGAGGCTTGGAGGGGCTTTGTGCTGGGAGAGAAGCTGAACCCTGATTAGGGGGCGGGGCTTCACTGACTAGGGGTCCTATGAAGGTAGCAGCCAGTCAGGCAGCGGAAAAGACAGCTGCAGTGGCACAGGAGCTAGCAAAAAGAGCTGTGAACAGGGGAGTTTGAGTGGGAGTTCTGTTGGAGGAGAAGGTATTTGTGTGTTTCTTTGTATTGGTAGTATCTGTATATGTAGAGGCTTGGAGGGGCTTTGTGCTGGGAGAGAAGCTGAGCCCTGATTAGGGGGCGGGGCTTCACTGACTAGGGGTCCTATAAAGGCAGCAGCCAGTCAGGCAGCGGCACAGGAGCTAGCAAACAGAGCTGTGAACAGGGGAGTTTGAGTGGGAGTTCTGTTGGAGGAGAAGGTATTTGTGTGTGTTTTTGTATTGGTAGTATCTGTATGTGTAGAGCCTTGGAGGGGCTAGGTGCTGCGAGAGAAGCTGAGCCCTGATTAGGGGGCGGGGCTTTACTGACTAGGGGTCCTATAAAGGTAGCAGCCCGTCAGGCAGCGGCATAGGAGCTAGCAAACAGACCTGTAAACAGGGGAGTTTGAGTGGGAGTTCTGTTGGAGGAGAAGGTATTTGTGTGTGTTTTTGTATTGGTAGTATCTGTATATGTAGAGCCTTGGAGGGGCTAGGTGCTGCGAGAGAAGCTGGGCCCTGATTAGAGGGCGGGGCTTCTACACATAGAAAGCGCCTCCAAGCCTCTACATATACAGATACTACCAATACAAAAAACCACACAAATACCTTCTCCTCCAACAGAACTCCCACTCAAACTCCCCTCTTTACAGCTCTGTTTGCTAGCTCCTGTGCCGCTGCCTGACTGGCTGCTACCTTTATAGGACCCCTAGTCAGTGAAGCCCCGCCCCCTAATCAGGGCTCAGCTTCTCTCCCAGCACAGAGCCCCTCCAAGCCTCTACACATACAGATACTACCAATACAAAACCAAACACACACAAATACCTTCTCCTCCAACAGAACTCCTACTCAAACTCCCCTGCTTACAGCTCTGTTTGCTAGCTCCTGTGCCACTGCAGCTGTCTGTGCCGCTGCCTGACTGGCTGCTCCCTTTCTAGGACCCCTAATCAGTGAAGCCCCGCCCCTAATCAGGGCCCAGCTTCTCTCCCATCACAAAGCCCCTCCAAGCCTCTACACATACAGATAATACCAATACAAAAACACACACAAATACCTTCTTCTCCAACAGAACTCCCACTCAAACTCCCCTTTTTACAGGTCTGTTTGCTAGCTCCTGTGCCGCTGCAGCTGTCTGTGCCGCTGCCTGACTGGCTGCTCCCTTTATAGGACACCTAGTCAGTGAAGCCCCGCCCCCTAATCAGGGCCCAGCTTCTCTCCCAGCACAAAGCCCCTACAAGCCTCTACACATACAGATAATACCAATACAAAAACACACACAAATACGTTCTCCTCCAACAGAACTCCCACTCAAACTCCCCTGTTTACAGGTCTGTTTGCTAGCTCCTGTACCGCTCCAGCTGTCTGTGCCGCTGCCTGACTGGCTGCTACCTTTATAGGACCCCTAGTCAGTGAAGCCCCGCCCCCTAATCAGGGCTCAGCTTCTCTCGCAGCACCTAGCCCCTCCAAGCCTCTACACATACAGATACTACCAATACAAAAACACACACAAATACCTTCTCCTCCAACAGAACTCCCACTCAAACTCCCCTGTTTACAACTCTGTTTGCTAGCTCCTGTACCGCTCCAGCTGTCTGTGCCGCTGCCTGACTGGCTGCTACCTTTATAGGACCCCTAGTCACTGAAGCCCCGCCCCCAAACCAGGGCTCAGCTTCTCTCCAGCACAAAGCCCCTCCAAGCCTCTACACATACAGATAATACCAATACAAAAACACACACAAATACCTTCTCCTCCAACAGAACTCCCACTCAAACTCCCCTGTTTACAGGTCTGTTTGCTAGCTCCTGTGCCGCTGCCTGACGGGCTGCTACCTTTATAGGACACCTAGTCAGTGAAGCCCCGCCCCCTAATCAGGGTTCAGCTTCTCTCCAAGCACAAAGCTCCGCCAAACCCCGACACATACAGATACTACCAATAAAAAACCAAACACACACAAATACCATCTCCTCCAACAACTCCCACTCAAACTCCCCTGTTTACAGCTCTGTTTGCTAGCTCCTGTGCCGCTGCCTGACTGGCAGCTAGCTTTATAGGACCCCTAGTCAGTGAAGCCCCGCCCCCTAATCAGGGCTCAGCTTCTCTCCCAGCACAAAGCCCCTCCAAGCCTCTACACATACAGATACTACCAATACAAAAAAACACACAAATACCTTCTCCTCCAAAAGAACTCCCACTCAAACTCCCCTGCTTACAACTCTGTTTGCTAGCTCCTGTGCCGCTGCCTGACTGGCTCCTACCTTTATAGGACCCCTAGTCAGTGAAGCCCCGCCCCCTAATCAGGGCTCAGCTTCTCTCGCAGCACCTAGCCCCTCCAAGCCTCTACACATACAGATACTACCAATACAAAAACACACACAAATACCTTCTCCTCCAACAGAACTCCCACTCAAACTCCCCTGTTCACAGCTCTGTTTGCTAGCTCCTGTGCCGCTGCCTGACTGGCTGCTACCTTTATAGGACCCCTAGTCAGTGAAGCCCCGCCCCCTAATCAGGGCTCAGCTTCTCTCCCAGCACCAAGCCCCTCCAAGCCTCTACACATACAGATAATACCAATACAAAAACACACACAAATACCTTCTCCTCCAACAGAACTCCCACTCAAACTCCCCTGTTTACAGGTCTGTTTGCTAGCTCCTGTGCCGCTGCAGCTGTCTGTGCCGCTGCCTGACTGGCTGCTCCCTTTCTAGGACCCCTAATCAGTGAAGCCCCGCCCCCTAATCAGGGCCCAGCTTCTCTCCCAGCACAAAGCTCCTCCAAGCCTCTACACATACAGATAATACCAATACAAAAACACACACAAATACGTTCTCCTCCAACAGAGCTCCCACTCAAACTCCCCTGTTTACAGGTCTGTTTGCTAGCTCCTGTGCCGCTGCCTGACGGGCTGCTACCTTTATAGGACCCCTAGTCATTGAAGCCCCGCCCCCTAATCAGGGCCCAGCTTCTCTCCCAGCACAAAGCTCCTCCAAGCCTCTACACATACAGATACTACCAATACAAAAACACACACAAATACCTTCTCCTCCAACAGAACTCCCACTCAAACTCCCCTGTTCACAGCTCTGTTTGCTAGCTCCTGTGCCACTGCAGCTGTCTGTGCCGCTGCCTGACTGGCTGCTCCCTTTCTAGGACCCCTAGTCAGTGAAGCCCCGCCCCTAATCAGGGCTCAGCTTCTCTCACAGCACCTAGCCCCTCCCAGCCTCTACACATACAGATAATACCAATACAAAAACACACACAAATACCTTCTCCTCCAACAGAACTCCCACTCAAACTCCCCTGTTTAGAGCTCTGTTTGCTCGCTCCTGTGCCGCTGCAGCTGTCTGTGCCGCTGCCTGACTGGCTGCTCCCTTCTAGGACCCCTAATCAGTGAAGCCCCGCCCCCTAATCAGGGCCCAGCTTCTCTCCCAGCACAAAGCCCCTCCAAGCCTCTACACATACAGATAATACCAATACAAAAACACACACAAATACGTTCTCCTCCAACAGAACTCCCACTCAAACTCCCCTGTTTACAGGTCTGTTTGCTAGCTCCTGTGCCGCTGCCTGACTGGCTGCTACCTTTATAGGACCCCTAGTCACTGAAGCCCCGCCCCCAAACCAGGGCTCAGCTTCTCTCCCAGCACAAAGCCCCTCCAAGCCTCTACACATAAAGATACTACCAATACAAAACCAAACACACACAAATACCTTCTCCTACAACAGAACTCCCACTCAAACTCCCCTGTTTAGAGCTCTGTTTGCTAGCCCCTGTGCCGCTGCAGCTGTCTGTTCCGCTGCCTGACTGGCTGCTACCTTTATAGGACCCCTAGTCAGTGAAGCCCCGCCCCCTAATCAGGGCCCAGCTTCTCTCCCAGCACAAAGCCCCTCCAAGCCTCAACACATACAGATAATACCAATACAAAAACACACACAAATACCTTCTCCTCCAAAAGAACTCCCACTCAAACCCCCCTGTTTACACCTCAGTTTGCTAGCTCCTGTGCCGCTGCAGCTGTCTGTGCCGCTGCCTGACTGGCTGCTCCCTTTATAGGACACCTAGTCAGTGAAGCCCCGCCCCCTAATCAGGGCCCAGCTTCTCTCCCAGCACAAAGCCCCTCCAAGCCTCTACACATACAGATAATACCAATACAAAAACACACACTAATACCTTCTCCTCCAACAGAACTCCCACTCAAACTCCCCTGTTCACAGCTCTGTTTGCTAGCTCCTGTGCCGCTGCCTGACTGGCTGCTACCTTTATAGGACCCCTCGTCAGTGAAGCCCCGCCCCCTAATCAGGGCTCAGCTTCTGTCCCAGCACAAAGCCCGTACACAAACAGATACTACCAATACAAAACCGAACACACACAAATACCTTCTCCTCCAACAGAACTCCCACTCAAACTGCCCTGTTTACAGGTCTGTTTGCTAGCTCCTGTGCCGCTGCCTGACTGGCTGGTACCTTTATAGGACCCCTAGTCAGTGAAGCCCCGCCCCCTGTTCAGGGCTCAGCTTCTCTCCCAGCACAAAGCCCCTGCACATACAGATACTACCAATGCAAAACCAAACACACACAAATACCTTCTCCTCCAACAGAACTCCCACTCAAACTCCCCTGTTCACAGCTCTGTTTGCTAGCTCCTGTGCCGCTGCCTGACTGGCTGCTACCTTTATAGGACCCCTAGTCAGTGAAGCCCCGCCCCCTAATCAGGGCTCAGCTTCTCTCGCAGCACCTAGCCCCTCCAAGCCTCTACATATACAGATACTACCAATACAAAAAAACACACAAATACCTTCTCCTCCAACAGAATTCCCACTCAAACTCCCCTCTTTACAGCTCTGTTTGCTAGCTCCTGTGCCACTGCAGCTGTCTGTGCCGCTGCCTGACTGGCTGCTCCCTTTCTAGGGCCCCTAATCAGTGAAGCCCCGCCCCCTAATCAGGGCCCAGCTTCTCTCCCAGCACAAAGCCCCTCCAAGCCTCTACACATACAGATAATACCAATACAAAAACACACACAAATACGTTCTCCTCCAACAGAACTCCCACTCAAACTCCCCTGTTTACAGGTCTGTTTGCTAGCTCCTGTGCCGCTGCCTGACTGGCTGCTACCTTTATAGGACCCCTAGTCACTGAAGCCCCGCCCCCAAACCAGGGCTCAGCTTCTCTCCCAGCACAAAGCCCCTTCAAACCTCTACACATACAGGAACTACCAATACAAAACCAAACACACACAAATACCTTCTCCTCCAACAGAACTCCCACTCAAACTCCCCTGTTTACAGCTCTGTTTGCTAGCTCCTGTGCCGCTGCAGCTGTCTGTTCCGCTGCCTGACTGGCTGCTACCTTTATAGGATCCCTAGTCAGTGAAGCCCCGCCCCCTAATCAGGGTTCAGCTTCTCTCCCAGCACAAAGCCCCTCCAAGCCTCTACATATACAGATACTACCAATACAAAAAAACACACAAATACCTTCTCCTCCAACAGAACTCCCACTCAAACTCCGCTGCTTACAGCTCTGTTTGCTAGCTCCTGTGCCGCTGCCTGACTGGCTGCTACCTTTATAGGACCCCTCGTCAGTGAAGCCCCGCCCCCTAATCAGGGTTCAGCTTCTCTCCCAGCACAAAGCCCCTCCAAGCCTCTACATATACAGATACTACCAATACAAAAAAACACACAAATACCTTCTCCTCCAACAGAACTCCCACTCAAACTCCCCTGTTCACAGCTCTGTTTGCTAGCTCCTGTGCCACTGCAGCTGTCTGTTCCGCTGCCTGACTGGCTGCTACCTTTATAGGACCCCTAGTCAGTGAAGCCCCGCCCCTAATCAGGGCTCAGCTTCTCTCACAGCACCTAGCCCCTCCAAGCCTCTACACATACAGATAATACCAATACAAAAACACACACAAATACCTTCTCCTCCAACAGAACTCCCACTCAAACGCCCCTGTTCACAGCTCTGTTTGCTAGCTCCTGTGCCACTGCAGCTGTCTGTTCCGCTGCCTGACTGGCTGCTACCTTTATAGGACCCCTAGTCAGTTAAGCCCCGCCCCCTAATCAGGGTTCAGCTTCTCTCCAAGCACAAAGCTCCGCCAAACCCCGACACATACAGATACTACCAATAAAAAACCAAACACAGACAAATACCTTCTCCTCCAACAGAACTCCCACTCAAACTCCCCTGTTCACAGCTCTGTTTGCTAGCTCCTGTGCCGCTGCCTGACTGGCTGCTACCTTTATAGGACCCCTAGTCAGTGAAGCCCCGCCCCCTAATCAGGGCTCAGCTTCTCTCCCAGCACAAAGCCCCTCCAAGCCTCTACACATACAGATAATACCAATACAAAAACACACACAAATACGTTCTCCTCCAACAGAACTCCCACTCAAACTCCCCTGTTTACAGGTCTGTTTGCAAGCTCCTATGCCGCTGCCTGACGGGCTGCTACCTTTATAGGACCCCTAGTCAGTGAAGCCCCGCCCCCTAATCAGGGCTCAGCTTCTCTCGCAGCACCTAGCCCCTCCAAGGCTCTACACATACAGATACTACCAATACAAAAACACACACAAATACCTTCTCCTCCAACAGAACTCCCACTCAAACTCCCCTGTTCACAGCTCTGTTTGCTAGCTCCTGTGCCGCTGCCTGACTGGCTGCTACCTTTATAGGACCCCTAGTCAGTGAAGCCCCGCCCCCTAATCAGGGCTCAGCTTCTCTCGCAGCACCTAGCCACTGCAAGCCTCTACACATACAGATACTACCAATACAAAAACACACACAAATACCTTCTCCTCCAACAGAACTCCCACTCAAACTCCCCTGTTCACAGCTCTGTTTGCTAGCTCCTGTGCCGCTGCCTGACTGGCTGCTACCTTTATAGGACCCCTAGTCAGTGAAGCCCCGCCCCCTAATCAGGGCTCAGCTTCTCTCGCAGCACCTAGCCACTCCAAGCCTCTACACATACAGATACTACCAATACAAAAACACACACAAATACCTTCTCCTCCAACAGAACTCCCACTCAAACTCCCCTGTTCACAGCTCAGTTTGCTAGCTCCTGTGCCGCTGCCTGACTGGCTGCTACCTTTATAGGACCCCTAGTCAGTGAAGCCCCGCCCCTAATCAGGGCTCAGCTTCTCTCACAGCACCTAGCCCCTCCAAGCCTCTACACATACAGATAATACCAATACAAAAACACACACAAATACCTTCTCCTCCAACAGAACTCCCACTCAAACGCCCCTGTTCACAGCTCTGTTTGCTAGCTCCTGTGCCACTGCAGCTGTCTGTTCCGCTGCCTGACTGGCTGCTACCTTTATAGGACCCCTAGTCAGTGAAGCCCCGCCCCCTAATCAGGGCTCAGCTTCTCTCCCAGCACAAAGCCCCTCCAAGCCTCTACACACACAGATACTACCAATACAAAACCAAACACACACAAATACCTTCTCGTCCAACAGAACTCCCACTCAAACTCCCCTGTTTAGAGCTCTGTTTGCTAGCTCCTGTGCCGCTGCAGCTGTCTGTGCCGCTGCCTGACTGGCTGCTACCTTTATAGGACCCCTAGTCAGTGAAGCCCCGCCCCCTAATCAGGGTTCAGCTTCTCTCCAAGCACAAAGCTCCGCCAAACCCCGACACATACAGATACTACCAATAAAAAACCAAACACACACAAATACCATCTCCTCCAACAACTCCCACTCAAACTCCCCTGTTTACAGCTCTGTTTGCTAGCTCCTGTGCCGCTGCCTGACTGGCAGCTAGCTTTATAGGACCCCTAGTCAGTGAAGCCCCGCCCCCTAATCAGGGCTCAGCTTCTCTCCCAGCACAAAGCCCCTCCAAGCCTCTACACATACAGATACTACCAATACAAAAAACCACACAAATACCTTCTCCTCCAAAAGAACTCCCACTCAAACTCCCCTGCTTACAGCTCTGTTTGCTAGCTCCTGTGCCGCTGCCTGACTGGCTCCTACCTTTATAGGACCCCTAGTCAGTGAAGCCCCGCCCCCTAATCAGGGCTCAGCTTCTCTCGCAGCACCTAGCCCCTCCAAGCCTCTACACATACAGATACTACCAATACAAAACCACACACAAATACCTTCTCCTCCAACAGAACTCCCACTCAAACTCCCCTGTTCACAGCTCTGTTTTCTAGCTCCTGTGCCGCTGCCTGACTGGCTCCTACCTTTATAGGACCCCTAGTCAGTGAAGCCCCGCCCCCTAATCAGGGCTCAGCTTCTCTCCCAGCACAAAGCCCCTTCAAACCTCTACACATACAGGAACTACCAATACAAAAACACACACAAATACCTTCTCCTCCAAAAGAACTCCCACTCAAACCCCCCTGTTTACACCTCAGTTTGCTAGCTCCTGTGCCGCTGCAGCTGTCTGTGCCGCTGCCTGACTGGCTGCTCCCTTTATAGGACACCTAGTCAGTGAAGCCCCGCCCCCTAATCAGGGCCCAGCTTCTCTCCCAGCACAAAGCCCCTCCAAGCCTCTACACATACAGATAATACCAATACAAAAACACACACTAATACCTTCTCCTCCAACAGAACTCCCACTCAAACTCCCCTGTTCACAGCTCTGTTTGCTAGCTCCTGTGCCGCTGCCTGACTGGCTGCTACCTTTATAGGACCCCTCGTCAGTGAAGCCCCGCCCCCTAATCAGGGTTCAGCTTCTCTCCAAGCACAAACCCCGCCAAACCCCTTCACATACAGATACTACCAATAAAAAACCAAACACACATAAATACCTTCTCCTCCAACAGAACTCCCACTCAAACTCCCCTGCTTACAGCTCTGTTTGCTAGCTCCTGTGCCGCTGTCTGACTGGCTCCTACCTTTATAGGACCCCTAGTCAGTGAAGCCCCGCCCCCTGATCAGGGCTCAGCTTCTCTCCCAGCACAAAGCCCCTCCAAGCCTCTACATATACAGATACTACCAATACAAAAAAATACACAAATACCTTCTCCTCCAACAGAACTCCCACTCAAACTCCCCTGTTTACAGATCTGTTTGCTAGCTCCTGTGCCGCTGCCTGACTGGCTGCTACCTTTATAGGACCGCTAGTCAGTGAAGCCCCGCCCCCTAATCAGGGCTCAGCTTCTGTCCCAGCACAAAGCCCGTACACAAACAGATACTACCAATACAAAACCGAACACACACAAATACCTTCTCCTCCAACAGAACTCCCACTCAAACTGCCCTGTTTACAGGTCTGTTTGCTAGCTCCTGTGCCGCTGCCTGACTGGCTGGTACATTTATAGGACCCCTAGTCAGTGAAGCCCCGCCCCCTAATCAGGGCTCAGCTTCTCTCCCAGCACAGAGCCCCTCCAAGCCTCTACACATACAGATACTACCAATACAAAACCAAACACACACAAATACCTTCTCCTCCAACAGAACTCCCACTCAAACTCCCCTCTTTACAGCCCTGTTTGCTAGCTGCTGTGCCACTGCAGCTGTCTGTGCCGCTGCCTGACTGGCTGCTACCTTTATAGGACCGCTAATCAGTGAAGCCCCGCCCCCTAATCAGGGCCCAGCTTCTCTCCCATCACAAAGCCCCTCCAAGCCTCTACACATACAGATAATACGAATACAAAAACACACACAAATACCTTCTCCTCCAACAGAACTCCCACTCAAACTCCCCTGTTTACAGCTCTGTTTGCTAGCTCCTGTGCCGCTGCCTGACTGGCTGCTACCTTTATAGGACCCCTAGTCACTGAAGCCCCGCCCCCTAATCAGGGCACAGCTTCTCTCGCAGCACCTAGCCCCTCCAAGCCTCTACACATACAGATACTACCAATACAAAAACACACACAAATACCTTCTCCTCCAACAGAACTCGCACTCAAACTCCCCTGTTTACAACTCTGTTTGCAAGCTCCTCTGCCGCTGCAGCTCTCTGTGCCACTGCCTGACTGGCTCCTACCTTTATAGGACCCCTAGTCAGTGAAGCCCCGCCCCCTGATCAGGGCTCAGCTTCTCTCCCAGCACAAAGCCCCTGCACATACAGATACTACCAATGCAAAACCAAACACACACAAATACCTTCTCCTCCAACAGAACTCCCACTCAAACTCCCCTGTTCACAGCTCTGTTTGCTAGCTCCTGTGCCACTGCAGCTGTCTGTGCCGCTGCCTGACTGGCTGCTCCCTTTCTAGGACCCCTAATCAGTGAAGCCCCGCCCCCTAATCAGGGCCCAGCTTCTCTCCCAGCACAAAGCCCCTCCAAGCCTCTACACATACAGATAATACCAATACAAAAACACACACAAATACGTTCTCCTCCGACAGAACTCCCACTCAAACTCCCCTGTTCACAGCTCTGTTTGCTAGCTCCTGTGCCGCTGCCTGACTGGCTGCTACCTTTATAGGACCCCTAGTCAGTGAAGCCCCGCCCCTAATCAGGGCTCAGCTTCTCTCACAGCACCTAGCCCCTCCAAGCCTCTACACATACAGATAATACCAATACAAAAACACACACAAATACCTTCTCCTCCAACAGAACTCCCACTCAAACGCCCCTGTTCACAGCTCTGTTTGCTAGCTCCTGTGCCACTGCAGCTGTCTGTTCCGCTGCCTGACTGGCTGCTACCTTTATAGGACCCCTAGTCAGTGAAGCCCCGCCCCCTAATCAGGGCTCAGCTTCTCTCCCAGCACAAAGCCCCTCCAAGCCTCTACACACACAGATACTACCAATACAAAACCAAACACACACAAATACCTTCTCGTCCAACAGAACTCCCACTCAAACTCCCCTGTTTAGAGCTCTGTTTGCTAGCTCCTGTGCCGCTGCAGCTGTCTGTGCCGCTGCCTGACTGGCTGCTACCTTTATAGGACCCCTAGTCAGTGAAGCCCCGCCCCCTAATCAGGGTTCAGCTTCTCTCCAAGCACAAAGCTCCGCCAAACCCCGACACATACAGATACTACCAATAAAAAACCAAACACACACAAATACCATCTCCTCCAACAACTCCCACTCAAACTCCCCTGTTTACAGCTCTGTTTGCTAGCTCCTGTGCCGCTGCCTGACTGGCAGCTAGCTTTATAGGACCCCTAGTCAGTGAAGCCCCGCCCCCTAATCAGGGCTCAGCTTCTCTCCCAGCACAAAGCCCCTCCAAGCCTCTACACATACAGATACTACCAATACAAAAAACCACACAAATACCTTCTCCTCCAAAAGAACTCCCACTCAAACTCCCCTGCTTACAGCTCTGTTTGCTAGCTCCTGTGCCGCTGCCTGACTGGCTCCTACCTTTATAGGACCCCTAGTCAGTGAAGCCCCGCCCCCTAATCAGGGCTCAGCTTCTCTCGCAGCACCTAGCCCCTCCAAGCCTCTACACATACAGATACTACCAATACAAAACCACACACAAATACCTTCTCCTCCAACAGAACTCCCACTCAAACTCCCCTGTTCACAGCTCTGTTTTCTAGCTCCTGTGCCGCTGCCTGACTGGCTCCTACCTTTATAGGACCCCTAGTCAGTGAAGCCCCGCCCCCTAATCAGGGCTCAGCTTCTCTCCCAGCACAAAGCCCCTTCAAACCTCTACACATACAGGAACTACCAATACAAAAACACACACAAATACCTTCTCCTCCAAAAGAACTCCCACTCAAACCCCCCTGTTTACACCTCAGTTTGCTAGCTCCTGTGCCGCTGCAGCTGTCTGTGCCGCTGCCTGACTGGCTGCTCCCTTTATAGGACACCTAGTCAGTGAAGCCCCGCCCCCTAATCAGGGCCCAGCTTCTCTCCCAGCACAAAGCCCCTCCAAGCCTCTACACATACAGATAATACCAATACAAAAACACACACTAATACCTTCTCCTCCAACAGAACTCCCACTCAAACTCCCCTGTTCACAGCTCTGTTTGCTAGCTCCTGTGCCGCTGCCTGACTGGCTGCTACCTTTATAGGACCCCTCGTCAGTGAAGCCCCGCCCCCTAATCAGGGTTCAGCTTCTCTCCAAGCACAAAGCCCCGCCAAACCCCTTCACATACAGATACTACCAATAAAAAACCAAACACACATAAATACCTTCTCCTCCAACAGAACTCCCACTCAAACTCCCCTGTTTACAGATCTGTTTGCTAGCTCCTGTGCCGCTGCCTGACTGGCTGCTACCTTTATAGGACCGCTAGTCAGTGAAGCCCCGCCCCCTAATCAGGGCTCAGCTTCTGTCCCAGCACAAAGCCCGTACACAAACAGATACTACCAATACAAAACCGAACACACACAAATACCTTCTCCTCCAACAGAACTCCCACTCAAACTGCCCTGTTTACAGGTCTGTTTGCTAGCTCCTGTGCCGCTGCCTGACTGGCTGGTACATTTATAGGACCCCTAGTCAGTGAAGCCCCGCCCCCTAATCAGGGCTCAGCTTCTCTCCCAGCACAGAGCCCCTCCAAGCCTCTACACATACAGATACTACCAATACAAAACCAAACACACACAAATACCTTCTCCTCCAACAGAACTCCCACTCAAACTCCCCTCTTTACAGCCCTGTTTGCTAGCTGCTGTGCCACTGCAGCTGTCTGTGCCGCTGCCTGACTGGCTGCTACCTTTATAGGACCGCTAATCAGTGAAGCCCCGCCCCCTAATCAGGGCCCAGCTTCTCTCCCATCACAAAGCCCCTCCAAGCCTCTACACATACAGATAATACGAATACAAAAACACACACAAATACCTTCTCCTCCAACAGAACTCCCACTCAAACTCCCCTGTTTACAGCTCTGTTTGCTAGCTCCTGTGCCGCTGCCTGACTGGCTGCTACCTTTATAGGACCCCTAGTCACTGAAGCCCCGCCCCCTAATCAGGGCACAGCTTCTCTCGCAGCACCTAGCCCCTCCAAGCCTCTACACATACAGATACTACCAATACAAAAACACACACAAATACCTTCTCCTCCAACAGAACTCGCACTCAAACTCCCCTGTTTACAACTCTGTTTGCAAGCTCCTCTGCCGCTGCAGCTCTCTGTGCCACTGCCTGACTGGCTCCTACCTTTATAGGACCCCTAGTCAGTGAAGCCCCGCCCCCTGATCAGGGCTCAGCTTCTCTCCCAGCACAAAGCCCCTGCACATACAGATACTACCAATGCAAAACCAAACACACACAAATACCTTCTCCTCCAACAGAACTCCCACTCAAACTCCCCTGTTCACAGCTCTGTTTGCTAGCTCCTGTGCCACTGCAGCTGTCTGTGCCGCTGCCTGACTGGCTGCTACCTTTATAGGACCCCTAGTCAGTGAAGCCCCGCCCCTAATCAGGGCTCAGCTTCTCTCACAGCACCTAGCCCCTCCAAGCCTCTACACATACAGATAATACCAATACAAAAACACACACAAATACCTTCTCCTCCAACAGAACTCCCACTCAAACGCCCCTGTTCACAGCTCTGTTTGCTAGCTCCTGTGCCACTGCAGCTGTCTGTTCCGCTGCCTGACTGGCTGCTACCTTTATAGGACCCCTAGTCAGTGAAGCCCCGCCCCCTAATCAGGGTTCAGCTTCTCTCCCAGCACAAAGCCACTCCAAGCCTCTACACATACAGATACTACCAATACAAAACCAAACACACACAAATACCTTCTCCTCCAACAGAACTCCCACTCAAACTCCCCTCTTTACAGCTCTGTTTGCTAGCTCCTGTGCCACTGCAGCTGTCTGTGCCGCTGCCTGACTGGCTGCTCCCTTTCTAGGACCCCTAATCAGTGAAGCCCCGCCCCCTAATCAGGGCCCAGCTTCTCTCCCAGCACAAAGCCCCTCCAAGCCTCTACACATACAGATAATACCAATACAAAAACACACACAAATACGTTCTCCTCCGACAGAACTCCCACTCAAACTCCCCTGTTTACAGGTCTGTTTGCTAGCTCCTGTGCCGCTGCCTGACGGGCTGCTACCTTTATAGGACCCCAAGTCAGTGAAGCCCCGCCCCCTAATCAGGGCTCAGCTTCTCTCGCAGCACCTAGCCCCTCCAAGCCTCTACACATACAGATACTACCAATACAAAAACACACACAAATACCTTCTCCTCCAACAGAACTCCCACTCAAACTCCCCTGTTCACAGCTCTGTTTGCTAGCTCCTGTGCCGCTGCCTGACTGGCTGCTACCTTTATAGGACCCCTAGTCAGTGAAGCCCCGCCCCCTAATCAGGGCTCAGCTTCTCTCCCAGCACCAAGCCCCTCCAAGCCTCTACACATACAGATAATACCAATACAAAAACACACACAAATACCTTCTCCTCCAACAGAACTCCCACTCAAACTCCCCTGTTTACAGGTCTGTTTGCTAGCTCCTGTGCCGCTGCAGCTGTCTGTGCCGCTGCCTGACTGGCTGCTCCCTTTCTAGGACCCCTAATCAGTGAAGCCCCGCCCCCTAATCAGGGCCCAGCTTCTCTCCCAGCACAAAGCCCCTCCAAGCCTCTACACATACAGATAATACCAATACAAAAACACACACAAATACGTTCTCCTCCAACAGAGCTCCCACTCAAACTCCCCTGTTTACAGGTCTGTTTGCTAGCTCCTGTGCCGCTGCCTGACGGGCTGCTACCTTTATAGGACCCCTAGTCATTGAAGCCCCGCCCCCTAATCAGGGCTCAGCTTCTCTCGCAGCACCTAGCCACTCCAAGCCTCTACACATACAGATACTACCAATACAAAAACACACACAAATACCTTCTCCTCCAACAGAACTCCCACTCAAACTCCCCTGTTCACAGCTCTGTTTGCTAGCTCCTGTGCCGCTGCCTGACTGGCTGCTACCTTTATAGGACCCCTAGTCAGTGAAGCCCCGCTCCCTAATCAGGGCTCAGCTTCTCTCCCAGCACAAAGCCCCTCCAAGCCTCTACATATACAGATACTACCAATACAAAAAAACACACAAATACCTTCTCCTCCAACAGAACTCCCACTCAAACTCCCCTCTTTACAGCTCTGTTTGCTAGCTCCTGTGCCACTGCAGCTGTCTGTGCCGCTGCCTGACTGGCTGCTCCCTTTCTAGGGCCCCTAATCAGTGAAGCCCCGCCCCCTAATCACGGCCCAGCTTCTCTCCCAGCACAAAGCCCCTCCAAGCCTCTACACATACAGATAATACCAATACAAAAACACACACAAATACCATCTCCTCCAACAGAACTCCCACTCAAACTCCCCTGTTTACAGCTCTGTTTGTTAGCTCCTGTGCCGCTGCCTGACTGGCAGCTAGCTTTATAGGACCCCTAGTCAGTGAAGCCCCGCCCCCTAATCAGGGCTCAGCTTCTCTCCCAGCACAAAGCCCCTCCAAGCCTTTACACATAGAGATAATACCAATACAAAAAAACACACAAATACCTTCTCCTCCAAAAGAACTCCCACTCAAACTCCCCTGCTTACAGCTCTGTTTGCTAGCTCCTGTGCCGCTGCCTGACTGGCTCCTACCTTTATAGGACCCCTAGTCAGTGAAGCCCCGCCCCCTAATCAGGGCTCAGCTTCTCTCACAGCACCTAGCCCCTCCCAGCCTCTACACATACAGATAATACCAATACAAAAACACACACAAATACCTTCTCCTCCAACAGAACTCCCACTCAAACTCCCCTGTTTAGAGCTCTGTTTGCTCGCTCCTGTGCCGCTGCAGCTGTCTGTGCCGCTGCCTGACTGGCTGCTCCCTTCTAGGACCCCTAATCAGTGAAGCCCCGCCCCCTAATCAGGGCCCAGCTTCTCTCGCAGCACCTAGCCCCTCCAAGGCTCTACACATACAGATACTACCAATACAAAAACACACACAAATACCTTCTCCTCCAACAGAACTCCCACTCAAACTCCCCTGTTTACAGGTCTGTTTGCTAGCTCCTATGCCGCTGCCTGACGGGCTGCTACCTTTATAGGACCCCTAGTCAGTAAAGCCCCGCCCCCTAATCAGGGCTCAGCTTCTCTCGCAGCACCTAGCCCCTCCAAGGCTCTACACATACAGATACTACCAATACAAAAACACACACAAATACCTTCTCCTCCAACAGAACTCCCACTCAAACTCCCCTGTTCACAGCTCTGTTTGCTAGCTCCTGTGCCGCTGCCTGACTGGCTGCTACCTTTATAGGACCCCTAGTCAGTGAAGCCCCGCCCCCTAATCAGGGCTCAGCTTCTCTCCCAGCACAAAGCCCCTCCAAGCCTCTACATATACAGATACTACCAATACAAAGAAACACACAAATACCTTCTCCTCCAACAGAACTCCCACTCAAACTCCCCTGTTCACAGCTCTTTTTGCTAGCTCCTGTGCCACTGCAGCTGTCTGTGCCGCTGCCTGACTGGCTGCTACCTTCATAGGACCCCTAGTCAGTGAAGCCCCGCCCCTAATCAGGGCTCAGCTTCTCTCACAGCACCTAGCCCCTCCAAGCCTCTACACATACAGATAATAAAAATACAAAAACACACACAAATACCTTCTCCTCCAACAGAACTCCCACTCAAACTCCCCTGTTTACAGGTCTGTTTGCTAGCTCCTGTGCCGCTGCCTGACTGGCTGCTACCTTTATAGGACCCCTAGTCACTGAAGCCCCGCCCCCAAACCAGGGCTCAGCTTCTCTCCCAGCACAAAGCCCCTCCAAGCCTCTACACATACAGATACTACCAATACAAAACCAAACACACACAAATACCTTCTCCCCCAACAGAACTCCCACTCAAACTCCCCTGTTTACAGCTCTGTTTGCTAGCTCCTGTGCCGCTGCAGCTGTCTTTTCCGCTGCCTGACTGGCTGCTACCTTTATAGGACCCCTAGTCAGTGAAGCCCCGCCCCCTAATCAGGGTTCAGCTTCTCTCCCAGCACAAAGCCCCTCCAAGCCTCTACATATACAGATACTACCAATACAAAAACACACACAAATACCTTCTCCTCCAACAGAACTCCCACTCAAACTCCCCTGCTTACAGCTCTGTTTGCTAGCTCCTGTGCCGCTGCCTGACTGGCTGGTACCTTTATAGGACCCCTAGTCAGTGAAGCCCCGCCCCCTAATCAGGGCTCAGCTTCTCTCCCAGCACAGAGCCCCTCCAAGCCTCTACACATACAGATACTACCAATACAAAACCAAACACACACAAATACCTTCTCCTCCAACAGAACTCCTACTCAAACTCCCCTGCTTACAGCTCTGTTTGCTAGCTCCTGTGCCACTGCAGCTGTCTGTGCCGCTGCCTGACTGGCTGCTCCCTTTCTAGGACCCCTAATCAGTGAAGCCCCGCCCCTAATCAGGGCCCAGCTTCTCTCCCATCACAAAGCCCCTCCAAGCCTCTACACATACAGATAATACCAATACAAAAACACACACAAATACCTTCTTCTCCAACAGAACTCCCACTCAAACTCCCCTGTTTACAGGTCTGTTTGCTAGCTCCTGTGCCGCTGCAGCTGTCTGTGCCGCTGCCTGACTGGCTGCTCCCTTTATAGGACACCTAGTCAGTGAAGCCCCGCCCCCTAATCAGGGCCCAGCTTCTCTCCCAGCACAAAGCCCCTACAAGCCTCTACACATACAGATAATACCAATACAAAAACACACACAAATACGTTCTCCTCCAACAGAACTCCCACTCAAACTCCCCTGTTTACAGGTCTGTTTGCTAGCTCCTGTACCGCTCCAGCTGTCTGTGCCGCTGCCTGACTGGCTGCTACCTTTATAGGACCCCTAGTCAGTGAAGCCCCGCCCCCTAATCAGGGCTCAGCTTCTCTCGCAGCACCTAGCCCCTCCAAGCCTCTACACATACAGATACTACCAATACAAAAACACACACAAATACCTTCTCCTCCAACAGAACTCCCACTCAAACTCCCCTGTTTACAACTCTGTTTGCTAGCTCCTGTACCGCTCCAGCTGTCTGTGCCGCTGCCTGACTGGCTGCTACCTTTATAGGACCCCTAGTCACTGAAGCCCCGCCCCCAAACCAGGGCTCAGCTTCTCTCCAGCACAAAGCCCCTCCAAGCCTCTACACATACAGATAATACCAATACAAAAACACACACAAATACCTTCTCCTCCAACAGAACTCCCACTCAAACTCCCCTGTTTACAGGTCTGTTTGCTAGCTCCTGTGCCGCTGCCTGACGGGCTGCTACCTTTATAGGACACCTAGTCAGTGAAGCCCCGCCCCCTAATCAGGGTTCAGCTTCTCTCCAAGCACAAAGCTCCGCCAAACCCCGACACATACAGATACTACCAATAAAAAACCAAACACACACAAATACCATCTCCTCCAACAACTCCCACTCAAACTCCCCTGTTTACAGCTCTGTTTGCTAGCTCCTGTGCCGCTGCCTGACTGGCAGCTAGCTTTATAGGACCCCTAGTCAGTGAAGCCCCGCCCCCTAATCAGGGCTCAGCTTCTCTCCCAGCACAAAGCCCCTCCAAGCCTCTACACATACAGATACTACCAATACAAAAAAACACACAAATACCTTCTCCTCCAAAAGAACTCCCACTCAAACTCCCCTGCTTACAACTCTGTTTGCTAGCTCCTGTGCCGCTGCCTGACTGGCTCCTACCTTTATAGGACCCCTAGTCAGTGAAGCCCCGCCCCCTAATCAGGGCTCAGCTTCTCTCGCAGCACCTAGCCCCTCCAAGCCTCTACACATACAGATACTACCAATACAAAAACACACACAAATACCTTCTCCTCCAACAGAACTCCCACTCAAACTCCCCTGTTCACAGCTCTGTTTGCTAGCTCCTGTGCCGCTGCCTGACTGGCTGCTACCTTTATAGGACCCCTAGTCAGTGAAGCCCCGCCCCCTAATCAGGGCTCAGCTTCTCTCCCAGCACCAAGCCCCTCCAAGCCTCTACACATACAGATAATACCAATACAAAAACACACACAAATACCTTCTCCTCCAACAGAACTCCCACTCAAACTCCCCTGTTTACAGGTCTGTTTGCTAGCTCCTGTGCCGCTGCAGCTGTCTGTGCCGCTGCCTGACTGGCTGCTCCCTTTCTAGGACCCCTAATCAGTGAAGCCCCGCCCCCTAATCAGGGCCCAGCTTCTCTCCCAGCACAAAGCTCCTCCAAGCCTCTACACATACAGATAATACCAATACAAAAACACACACAAATACGTTCTCCTCCAACAGAGCTCCCACTCAAACTCCCCTGTTTACAGGTCTGTTTGCTAGCTCCTGTGCCGCTGCCTGACGGGCTGCTACCTTTATAGGACCCCTAGTCATTGAAGCCCCGCCCCCTAATCAGGGCTCAGCTTCTCTCGCAGCACCTAGCCACTCCAAGCCTCTACACATACAGATACTACCAATACAAAAACACACACAAATACCTTCTCCTCCAACAGAACTCCCACTCAAACTCCCCTGTTCACAGCTCTGTTTGCTAGCTCCTGTGCCACTGCAGCTGTCTGTGCCGCTGCCTGACTGGCTGCTCCCTTTCTAGGACCCCTAGTCAGTGAAGCCCCGCCCCTAATCAGGGCTCAGCTTCTCTCACAGCACCTAGCCCCTCCCAGCCTCTACACATACAGATAATACCAATACAAAAACACACACAAATACCTTCTCCTCCAACAGAACTCCCACTCAAACTCCCCTGTTTAGAGCTCTGTTTGCTCGCTCCTGTGCCGCTGCAGCTGTCTGTGCCGCTGCCTGACTGGCTGCTCCCTTCTAGGACCCCTAATCAGTGAAGCCCCGCCCCCTAATCAGGGCCCAGCTTCTCTCCCAGCACAAAGCCCCTCCAAGCCTCTACACATACAGATAATACCAATACAAAAACACACACAAATACGTTCTCCTCCAACAGAACTCCCACTCAAACTCCCCTGTTTACAGGTCTGTTTGCTAGCTCCTGTGCCGCTGCCTGACTGGCTGCTACCTTTATAGGACCCCTAGTCACTGAAGCCCCGCCCCCAAACCAGGGCTCAGCTTCTCTCCCAGCACAAAGCCCCTCCAAGCCTCTACACATACAGATACTACCAATACAAAACCAAACACACACAAATACCTTCTCCTACAACAGAACTCCCACTCAAACTCCCCTGTTTAGAGCTCTGTTTGCTAGCCCCTGTGCCGCTGCAGCTGTCTGTTCCGCTGCCTGACTGGCTGCTACCTTTATAGGACCCCTAGTCAGTGAAGCCCCGCCCCCTAATCAGGGCCCAGCTTCTCTCCCAGCACAAAGCCCCTCCAAGCCTCAACACATACAGATAATACCAATACAAAAACACACACAAATACCTTCTCCTCCAAAAGAACTCCCACTCAAACCCCCCTGTTTACACCTCAGTTTGCTAGCTCCTGTGCCGCTGCAGCTGTCTGTGCCGCTGCCTGACTGGCTGCTCCCTTTATAGGACACCTAGTCAGTGAAGCCCCGCCCCCTAATCAGGGCCCAGCTTCTCTCCCAGCACAAAGCCCCTCCAAGCCTCTACACATACAGATAATACCAATACAAAAACACACACTAATACCTTCTCCTCCAACAGAACTCCCACTCAAACTCCCCTGTTCACAGCTCTGTTTGCTAGCTCCTGTGCCGCTGCCTGACTGGCTGCTACCTTTATAGGACCCCTCGTCAGTGAAGCCCCGCCCCCTAATCAGGGCTCAGCTTCTGTCCCAGCACAAAGCCCGTACACAAACAGATACTACCAATACAAAACCGAACACACACAAATACCTTCTCCTCCAACAGAACTCCCACTCAAACTGCCCTGTTTACAGGTCTGTTTGCTAGCTCCTGTGCCGCTGCCTGACTGGCTGGTACCTTTATAGGACCCCTAGTCAGTGAAGCCCCGCCCCCTGTTCAGGGCTCAGCTTCTCTCCCAGCACAAAGCCCCTGCACATACAGATACTACCAATGCAAAACCAAACACACACAAATACCTTCTCCTCCAACAGAACTCCCACTCAAACTCCCCTGTTCACAGCTCTGTTTGCTAGCTCCTGTGCCGCTGCCTGACTGGCTGCTACCTTTATAGGACCCCTAGTCAGTGAAGCCCCGCCCCCTAATCAGGGCTCAGCTTCTCTCGCAGCACCTAGCCCCTCCAAGCCTCTACATATACAGATACTACCAATACAAAAAAACACACAAATACCTTCTCCTCCAACAGAATTCCCACTCAAACTCCCCTCTTTACAGCTCTGTTTGCTAGCTCCTGTGCCACTGCAGCTGTCTGTGCCGCTGCCTGACTGGCTGCTCCCTTTCTAGGGCCCCTAATCAGTGAAGCCCCGCCCCCTAATCAGGGCCCAGCTTCTCTCCCAGCACAAAGCCCCTCCAAGCCTCTACACATACAGATAATACCAATACAAAAACACACACAAATACGTTCTCCTCCAACAGAACTCCCACTCAAACTCCCCTGTTTACAGGTCTGTTTGCTAGCTCCTGTGCCGCTGCCTGACTGGCTGCTACCTTTATAGGACCCCTAGTCACTGAAGCCCCGCCCCCAAACCAGGGCTCAGCTTCTCTCCCAGCACAAAGCCCCTTCAAACCTCTACACATACAGGAACTACCAATACAAAACCAAACACACACAAATACCTTCTCCTCCAACAGAACTCCCACTCAAACTCCCCTGTTTACAGCTCTGTTTGCTAGCTCCTGTGCCGCTGCAGCTGTCTGTTCCGCTGCCTGACTGGCTGCTACCTTTATAGGATCCCTAGTCAGTGAAGCCCCGCCCCCTAATCAGGGTTCAGCTTCTCTCCCAGCACAAAGCCCCTCCAAGCCTCTACATATACAGATACTACCAATACAAAAAAACACACAAATACCTTCTCCTCCAACAGAACTCCCACTCAAACTCCGCTGCTTACAGCTCTGTTTGCTAGCTCCTGTGCCGCTGCCTGACTGGCTGCTACCTTTATAGGACCCCTCGTCAGTGAAGCCCCGCCCCCTAATCAGGGTTCAGCTTCTCTCCCAGCACAAAGCCCCTCCAAGCCTCTACATATACAGATACTACCAATACAAAAAAACACACAAATACCTTCTCCTCCAACAGAACTCCCACTCAAACTCCCCTGTTCACAGCTCTGTTTGCTAGCTCCTGTGCCACTGCAGCTGTCTGTTCCGCTGCCTGACTGGCTGCTACCTTTATAGGACCCCTAGTCAGTGAAGCCCCGCCCCTAATCAGGGCTCAGCTTCTCTCACAGCACCTAGCCCCTCCAAGCCTCTACACATACAGATAATACCAATACAAAAACACACACAAATACCTTCTCCTCCAACAGAACTCCCACTCAAACGCCCCTGTTCACAGCTCTGTTTGCTAGCTCCTGTGCCACTGCAGCTGTCTGTTCCGCTGCCTGACTGGCTGCTACCTTTATAGGACCCCTAGTCAGTTAAGCCCCGCCCCCTAATCAGGGTTCAGCTTCTCTCCAAGCACAAAGCTCCGCCAAACCCCGACACATACAGATACTACCAATAAAAAACCAAACACAGACAAATACCTTCTCCTCCAACAGAACTCCCACTCAAACTCCCCTGTTCACAGCTCTGTTTGCTAGCTCCTGTGCCGCTGCCTGACTGGCTGCTACCTTTATAGGACCCCTAGTCAGTGAAGCCCCGCCCCCTAATCAGGGCTCAGCTTCTCTCCCAGCACAAAGCCCCTCCAAGCCTCTACACATACAGATAATACCAATACAAAAACACACACAAATACGTTCTCCTCCAACAGAACTCCCACTCAAACTCCCCTGTTTACAGGTCTGTTTGCAAGCTCCTATGCCGCTGCCTGACGGGCTGCTACCTTTATAGGACCCCTAGTCAGTGAAGCCCCGCCCCCTAATCAGGGCTCAGCTTCTCTCGCAGCACCTAGCCCCTCCAAGGCTCTACACATACAGATACTACCAATACAAAAACACACACAAATACCTTCTCCTCCAACAGAACTCCCACTCAAACTCCCCTGTTCACAGCTCTGTTTGCTAGCTCCTGTGCCGCTGCCTGACTGGCTGCTACCTTTATAGGACCCCTAGTCAGTGAAGCCCCGCCCCCTAATCAGGGCTCAGCTTCTCTCGCAGCACCTAGCCACTGCAAGCCTCTACACATACAGATACTACCAATACAAAAACACACACAAATACCTTCTCCTCCAACAGAACTCCCACTCAAACTCCCCTGTTCACAGCTCTGTTTGCTAGCTCCTGTGCCGCTGCCTGACTGGCTGCTACCTTTATAGGACCCCTAGTCAGTGAAGCCCCGCCCCCTAATCAGGGCTCAGCTTCTCTCGCAGCACCTAGCCACTCCAAGCCTCTACACATACAGATACTACCAATACAAAAACACACACAAATACCTTCTCCTCCAACAGAACTCCCACTCAAACTCCCCTGTTCACAGCTCAGTTTGCTAGCTCCTGTGCCGCTGCCTGACTGGCTGCTACCTTTATAGGACCCCTAGTCAGTGAAGCCCCGCCCCTAATCAGGGCTCAGCTTCTCTCACAGCACCTAGCCCCTCCAAGCCTCTACACATACAGATAATACCAATACAAAAACACACACAAATACCTTCTCCTCCAACAGAACTCCCACTCAAACGCCCCTGTTCACAGCTCTGTTTGCTAGCTCCTGTGCCACTGCAGCTGTCTGTTCCGCTGCCTGACTGGCTGCTACCTTTATAGGACCCCTAGTCAGTGAAGCCCCGCCCCCTAATCAGGGCTCAGCTTCTCTCCCAGCACAAAGCCCCTCCAAGCCTCTACACACACAGATACTACCAATACAAAACCAAACACACACAAATACCTTCTCGTCCAACAGAACTCCCACTCAAACTCCCCTGTTTAGAGCTCTGTTTGCTAGCTCCTGTGCCGCTGCAGCTGTCTGTGCCGCTGCCTGACTGGCTGCTACCTTTATAGGACCCCTAGTCAGTGAAGCCCCGCCCCCTAATCAGGGTTCAGCTTCTCTCCAAGCACAAAGCTCCGCCAAACCCCGACACATACAGATACTACCAATAAAAAACCAAACACACACAAATACCATCTCCTCCAACAACTCCCACTCAAACTCCCCTGTTTACAGCTCTGTTTGCTAGCTCCTGTGCCGCTGCCTGACTGGCAGCTAGCTTTATAGGACCCCTAGTCAGTGAAGCCCCGCCCCCTAATCAGGGCTCAGCTTCTCTCCCAGCACAAAGCCCCTCCAAGCCTCTACACATACAGATACTACCAATACAAAAAACCACACAAATACCTTCTCCTCCAAAAGAACTCCCACTCAAACTCCCCTGCTTACAGCTCTGTTTGCTAGCTCCTGTGCCGCTGCCTGACTGGCTCCTACCTTTATAGGACCCCTAGTCAGTGAAGCCCCGCCCCCTAATCAGGGCTCAGCTTCTCTCGCAGCACCTAGCCCCTCCAAGCCTCTACACATACAGATACTACCAATACAAAACCACACACAAATACCTTCTCCTCCAACAGAACTCCCACTCAAACTCCCCTGTTCACAGCTCTGTTTTCTAGCTCCTGTGCCGCTGCCTGACTGGCTCCTACCTTTATAGGACC
The DNA here is from genome assembly GCF_965140265.1 of Lepidochelys kempii. Taxonomy (NCBI): domain Eukaryota; kingdom Metazoa; phylum Chordata; order Testudines; family Cheloniidae; genus Lepidochelys; species Lepidochelys kempii. Next base: position 26,751,015 of record NC_133272.1, read on the forward strand.
CCTAGTCAGTGAAGCCCCGCCCCCTAATCAGGGCTCAGCTTCTCTCCCAGCACAAAGCCCCTTCAAACCTCTACACATACAGGAACTACCAATACAAAAACACACACAAATACCTTCTCCTCCAAAAGAACTCCCACTCAAACCCCCCTGTTTACACCTCAGTTTGCTAGCTCCTGTGCCGCTGCAGCTGTCTGTGCCGCTGCCTGACTGGCTGCTCCCTTTATAGGACACCTAGTCAGTGAAGCCCCGCCCCCTAATCAGGGCCCAGCTTCTCTCCCAGCACAAAGCCCCTCCAAGCCTCTACACATACAGATAATACCAATACAAAAACACACACTAATACCTTCTCCTCCAACAGAACTCCCACTCAAACTCCCCTGTTCACAGCTCTGTTTGCTAGCTCCTGTGCCGCTGCCTGACTGGCTGCTACCTTTATAGGACCCCTCGTCAGTGAAGCCCCGCCCCCTAATCAGGGTTCAGCTTCTCTCCAAGCACAAACCCCGCCAAACCCCTTCACATACAGATACTACCAATAAAAAACCAAACACACATAAATACCTTCTCCTCCAACAGAACTCCCACTCAAACTCCCCTGCTTACAGCTCTGTTTGCTAGCTCCTGTGCCGCTGTCTGACTGGCTCCTACCTTTATAGGACCCCTAGTCAGTGAAGCCCCGCCCCCTGATCAGGGCTCAGCTTCTCTCCCAGCACAAAGCCCCTCCAAGCCTCTACATATACAGATACTACCAATACAAAAAAATACACAAATACCTTCTCCTCCAACAGAACTCCCACTCAAACTCCCCTGTTTACAGATCTGTTTGCTAGCTCCTGTGCCGCTGCCTGACTGGCTGCTACCTTTATAGGACCGCTAGTCAGTGAAGCCCCGCCCCCTAATCAGGGCTCAGCTTCTGTCCCAGCACAAAGCCCGTACACAAACAGATACTACCAATACAAAACCGAACACACACAAATACCTTCTCCTCCAACAGAACTCCCACTCAAACTGCCCTGTTTACAGGTCTGTTTGCTAGCTCCTGTGCCGCTGCCTGACTGGCTGGTACATTTATAGGACCCCTAGTCAGTGAAGCCCCGCCCCCTAATCAGGGCTCAGCTTCTCTCCCAGCACAGAGCCCCTCCAAGCCTCTACACATACAGATACTACCAATACAAAACCAAACACACACAAATACCTTCTCCTCCAACAGAACTCCCACTCAAACTCCCCTCTTTACAGCCCTGTTTGCTAGCTGCTGTGCCACTGCAGCTGTCTGTGCCGCTGCCTGACTGGCTGCTACCTTTATAGGACCGCTAATCAGTGAAGCCCCGCCCCCTAATCAGGGCCCAGCTTCTCTCCCATCACAAAGCCCCTCCAAGCCTCTACACATACAGATAATACGAATACAAAAACACACACAAATACCTTCTCCTCCAACAGAACTCCCACTCAAACTCCCCTGTTTACAGCTCTGTTTGCTAGCTCCTGTGCCGCTGCCTGACTGGCTGCTACCTTTATAGGACCCCTAGTCACTGAAGCCCCGCCCCCTAATCAGGGCACAGCTTCTCTCGCAGCACCTAGCCCCTCCAAGCCTCTACACATACAGATACTACCAATACAAAAACACACACAAATACCTTCTCCTCCAACAGAACTCGCACTCAAACTCCCCTGTTTACAACTCTGTTTGCAAGCTCCTCTGCCGCTGCAGCTCTCTGTGCCACTGCCTGACTGGCTCCTACCTTTATAGGACCCCTAGTCAGTGAAGCCCCGCCCCCTGATCAGGGCTCAGCTTCTCTCCCAGCACAAAGCCCCTGCACATACAGATACTACCAATGCAAAACCAAACACACACAAATACCTTCTCCTCCAACAGAACTCCCACTCAAACTCCCCTGTTCACAGCTCTGTTTGCTAGCTCCTGTGCCACTGCAGCTGTCTGTGCCGCTGCCTGACTGGCTGCTCCCTTTCTAGGACCCCTAATCAGTGAAGCCCCGCCCCCTAATCAGGGCCCAGCTTCTCTCCCAGCACAAAGCCCCTCCAAGCCTCTACACATACAGATAATACCAATACAAAAACACACACAAATACGTTCTCCTCCGACAGAACTCCCACTCAAACTCCCCTGTTCACAGCTCTGTTTGCTAGCTCCTGTGCCGCTGCCTGACTGGCTGCTACCTTTATAGGACCCCTAGTCAGTGAAGCCCCGCCCCTAATCAGGGCTCAGCTTCTCTCACAGCACCTAGCCCCTCCAAGCCTCTACACATACAGATAATACCAATACAAAAACACACACAAATACCTTCTCCTCCAACAGAACTCCCACTCAAACGCCCCTGTTCACAGCTCTGTTTGCTAGCTCCTGTGCCACTGCAGCTGTCTGTTCCGCTGCCTGACTGGCTGCTACCTTTATAGGACCCCTAGTCAGTGAAGCCCCGCCCCCTAATCAGGGCTCAGCTTCTCTCCCAGCACAAAGCCCCTCCAAGCCTCTACACACACAGATACTACCAATACAAAACCAAACACACACAAATACCTTCTCGTCCAACAGAACTCCCACTCAAACTCCCCTGTTTAGAGCTCTGTTTGCTAGCTCCTGTGCCGCTGCAGCTGTCTGTGCCGCTGCCTGACTGGCTGCTACCTTTATAGGACCCCTAGTCAGTGAAGCCCCGCCCCCTAATCAGGGTTCAGCTTCTCTCCAAGCACAAAGCTCCGCCAAACCCCGACACATACAGATACTACCAATAAAAAACCAAACACACACAAATACCATCTCCTCCAACAACTCCCACTCAAACTCCCCTGTTTACAGCTCTGTTTGCTAGCTCCTGTGCCGCTGCCTGACTGGCAGCTAGCTTTATAGGACCCCTAGTCAGTGAAGCCCCGCCCCCTAATCAGGGCTCAGCTTCTCTCCCAGCACAAAGCCCCTCCAAGCCTCTACACATACAGATACTACCAATACAAAAAACCACACAAATACCTTCTCCTCCAAAAGAACTCCCACTCAAACTCCCCTGCTTACAGCTCTGTTTGCTAGCTCCTGTGCCGCTGCCTGACTGGCTCCTACCTTTATAGGACCCCTAGTCAGTGAAGCCCCGCCCCCTAATCAGGGCTCAGCTTCTCTCGCAGCACCTAGCCCCTCCAAGCCTCTACACATACAGATACTACCAATACAAAACCACACACAAATACCTTCTCCTCCAACAGAACTCCCACTCAAACTCCCCTGTTCACAGCTCTGTTTTCTAGCTCCTGTGCCGCTGCCTGACTGGCTCCTACCTTTATAGGACCCCTAGTCAGTGAAGCCCCGCCCCCTAATCAGGGCTCAGCTTCTCTCCCAGCACAAAGCCCCTTCAAACCTCTACACATACAGGAACTACCAATACAAAAACACACACAAATACCTTCTCCTCCAAAAGAACTCCCACTCAAACCCCCCTGTTTACACCTCAGTTTGCTAGCTCCTGTGCCGCTGCAGCTGTCTGTGCCGCTGCCTGACTGGCTGCTCCCTTTATAGGACACCTAGTCAGTGAAGCCCCGCCCCCTAATCAGGGCCCAGCTTCTCTCCCAGCACAAAGCCCCTCCAAGCCTCTACACATACAGATAATACCAATACAAAAACACACACTAATACCTTCTCCTCCAACAGAACTCCCACTCAAACTCCCCTGTTCACAGCTCTGTTTGCTAGCTCCTGTGCCGCTGCCTGACTGGCTGCTACCTTTATAGGACCCCTCGTCAGTGAAGCCCCGCCCCCTAATCAGGGTTCAGCTTCTCTCCAAGCACAAAGCCCCGCCAAACCCCTTCACATACAGATACTACCAATAAAAAACCAAACACACATAAATACCTTCTCCTCCAACAGAACTCCCACTCAAACTCCCCTGTTTACAGATCTGTTTGCTAGCTCCTGTGCCGCTGCCTGACTGGCTGCTACCTTTATAGGACCGCTAGTCAGTGAAGCCCCGCCCCCTAATCAGGGCTCAGCTTCTGTCCCAGCACAAAGCCCGTACACAAACAGATACTACCAATACAAAACCGAACACACACAAATACCTTCTCCTCCAACAGAACTCCCACTCAAACTCCCCTCTTTACAGCCCTGTTTGCTAGCTGCTGTGCCACTGCAGCTGTCTGTGCCGCTGCCTGACTGGCTGCTACCTTTATAGGACCGCTAATCAGTGAAGCCCCGCCCCCTAATCAGGGCCCAGCTTCTCTCCCATCACAAAGCCCCTCCAAGCCTCTACACATACAGATAATACGAATACAAAAACACACACAAATACCTTCTCCTCCAACAGAACTCCCACTCAAACTCCCCTGTTTACAGCTCTGTTTGCTAGCTCCTGTGCCGCTGCCTGACTGGCTGCTACCTTTATAGGACCCCTAGTCACTGAAGCCCCGCCCCCTAATCAGGGCACAGCTTCTCTCGCAGCACCTAGCCCCTCCAAGCCTCTACACATACAGATACTACCAATACAAAAACACACACAAATACCTTCTCCTCCAACAGAACTCGCACTCAAACTCCCCTGTTTACAACTCTGTTTGCAAGCTCCTCTGCCGCTGCAGCTCTCTGTGCCACTGCCTGACTGGCTCCTACCTTTATAGGACCCCTAGTCAGTGAAGCCCCGCCCCCTGATCAGGGCTCAGCTTCTCTCCCAGCACAAAGCCCCTGCACATACAGATACTACCAATGCAAAACCAAACACACACAAATACCTTCTCCTCCAACAGAACTCCCACTCAAACTCCCCTGTTCACAGCTCTGTTTGCTAGCTCCTGTGCCACTGCAGCTGTCTGTGCCGCTGCCTGACTGGCTGCTACCTTTATAGGACCCCTAGTCAGTGAAGCCCCGCCCCTAATCAGGGCTCAGCTTCTCTCACAGCACCTAGCCCCTCCAAGCCTCTACACATACAGATAATACCAATACAAAAACACACACAAATACCTTCTCCTCCAACAGAACTCCCACTCAAACGCCCCTGTTCACAGCTCTGTTTGCTAGCTCCTGTGCCACTGCAGCTGTCTGTTCCGCTGCCTGACTGGCTGCTACCTTTATAGGACCCCTAGTCAGTGAAGCCCCGCCCCCTAATCAGGGTTCAGCTTCTCTCCCAGCACAAAGCCACTCCAAGCCTCTACACATACAGATACTACCAATACAAAACCAAACACACACAAATACCTTCTCCTCCAACAGAACTCCCACTCAAACTCCCCTCTTTACAGCTCTGTTTGCTAGCTCCTGTGCCACTGCAGCTGTCTGTGCCGCTGCCTGACTGGCTGCTCCCTTTCTAGGACCCCTAATCAGTGAAGCCCCGCCCCCTAATCAGGGCCCAGCTTCTCTCCCAGCACAAAGCCCCTCCAAGCCTCTACACATACAGATAATACCAATACAAAAACACACACAAATACGTTCTCCTCCGACAGAACTCCCACTCAAACTCCCCTGTTTACAGGTCTGTTTGCTAGCTCCTGTGCCGCTGCCTGACGGGCTGCTACCTTTATAGGACCCCAAGTCAGTGAAGCCCCGCCCCCTAATCAGGGCTCAGCTTCTCTCGCAGCACCTAGCCCCTCCAAGCCTCTACACATACAGATACTACCAATACAAAAACACACACAAATACCTTCTCCTCCAACAGAACTCCCACTCAAACTCCCCTGTTCACAGCTCTGTTTGCTAGCTCCTGTGCCGCTGCCTGACTGGCTGCTACCTTTATAGGACCCCTAGTCAGTGAAGCCCCGCCCCTAATCAGGGCTCAGCTTCTCTCACAGCACCTAGCCCCTCCAAGCCTCTACACATACAGATAATACCAATACAAAAACACACACAAATACCTTCTCCTCCAACAGAACTCCCACTCAAACTCCCCTGTTTACAGGTCTGTTTGCTAGCTCCTGTGCCGCTGCCTGACGGGCTGCTACCTTTATAGGACCCCAAGTCAGTGAAGCCCCGCCCCCTAATCAGGGCTCAGCTTCTCTCGCAGCACCTAGCCCCTCCAAGCCTCTACACATACAGATACTACCAATACAAAAACACACACAAATACCTTCTCCTCCAACAGAACTCCCACTCAAACTCCCCTGTTCACAGCTCTGTTTGCTAGCTCCTGTGCCGCTGCCTGACTGGCTGCTACCTTTATAGGACCCCTAGTCAGTGAAGCCCCGCCCCCTAATCAGGGCTCAGCTTCTCTCGCAGCACCTAGCCCCTCCAAGCCTCTACATATACAGATACTACCAATACAAAAAAACACACAAATACCTTCTCCTCCAACAGAACTCCCACTCAAACTCCCCTCTTTACAGCTCTGTTTGCTAGCTCCTGTGCCACTGCAGCTGTCTGTGCCGCTGCCTGACTGGCTGCTCCCTTTCTAGGGCCCCTAATCAGTGAAGCCCCGCCCCCTAATCAGGGCCCAGCTTCTCTCCCAGCACAAAGCCCCTCCAAGCCTCTACACATACAGATAATACCAACACAAAAACACACACAAATACGTTCTCCTCCAACAGAACTCCCACTCAAACTCCCCTGTTTACAGGTCTGTTTGCTAGCTCCTGTGCCGCTGCCTGACTGGCTGCTACCTTTATAGGACCCCTAGTCACTGAAGCCCCGCCCCCAAACCAGGGCTCAGCTTCTCTCCCAGCACAAAGCCCCTTCAAACCTCTACACATACAGGAACTACCAATACAAAAACACACACAAATACCTTCTCCTCCAACAGAACTCGCACTCAAACTCCCCTGTTTACAACTCTGTTTGCAAGCTCCTCTGCCGCTGCAGCTCTCTGTGCCACTGCCTGGCTGGCTCCTACCTTTATAGGACCCCTAGTCAGTGAAGCCCCGCCCCCTGATCAGGGCTCAGCTTCTCTCCCAGCACAAAGCCCCTGCACATACAGATACTACCAATGCAAAACCAAACACACACAAATACCTTCTCCTCCAACAGAACTCCCACTCAAACTCCCCTGTTCACAGCTCTGTTTGCTAGCTCCTGTGCCACTGCAGCTGTCTGTGCCGCTCCCTGACTGGCTGCTACCTTTATAGGACCCCTAGTCAGTGAAGCCCCGCCCCCTAATCAGGGCTCAGCTTCTCTCCCAGCACCAAGCCCCTCCAAGCCTCTACACATACAGATAATACCAATACAAAAACACACACAAATACCTTCTCCTCCAACAGAACTCCCACTCAAACTCCCCTGTTTACAGGTCTGTTTGCTAGCTCCTGTGCCGCTGCAGCTGTCTGTGCCGCTGCCTGACTGGCTGCTCCCTTTCTAGGACCCCTAATCAGTGAAGCCCCGCCCCCTAATCAGGGCCCAGCTTCTCTCCCAGCACAAAGCCCCTCCAAGCCTCTACACATACAGATAATACCAATACAAAAACACACACAAATACGTTCTCCTCCAACAGAGCTCCCACTCAAACTCCCCTGTTTACAGGTCTGTTTGCTAGCTCCTGTGCCGCTGCCTGACGGGCTGCTACCTTTATAGGACCCCTAGTCATTGAAGCCCCGCCCCCTAATCAGGGCTCAGCTTCTCTCGCAGCACCTAGCCACTCCAAGCCTCTACACATACAGATACTACCAATACAAAAACACACACAAATACCTTCTCCTCCAACAGAACTCCCACTCAAACTCCCCTGTTCACAGCTCTGTTTGCTAGCTCCTGTGCCGCTGCCTGACTGGCTGCTACCTTTATAGGACCCCTAGTCAGTGAAGCCCCGCTCCCTAATCAGGGCTCAGCTTCTCTCCCAGCACAAAGCCCCTCCAAGCCTCTACATATACAGATACTACCAATACAAAGAAACACACAAATACCTTCTCCTCCAACAGAACTCCCACTCAAACTCCCCTGTTCACAGCTCTTTTTGCTAGCTCCTGTGCCACTGCAGCTGTCTGTGCCGCTGCCTGACTGGCTGCTACCTTCATAGGACCCCTAGTCAGTGAAGCCCCGCCCCTAATCAGGGCTCAGCTTCTCTCACAGCACCTAGCCCCTCCAAGCCTCTACACATACAGATAATAAAAATACAAAAACACACACAAATACCTTCTCCTCCAACAGAACTCCCACTCAAACTCCCCTGTTTACAGGTCTGTTTGCTAGCTCCTGTGCCGCTGCCTGACTGGCTGCTACCTTTATAGGACCCCTAGTCACTGAAGCCCCGCCCCCAAACCAGGGCTCAGCTTCTCTCCCAGCACAAAGCCCCTCCAAGCCTCTACACATACAGATACTACCAATACAAAACCAAACACACACAAATACCTTCTCCCCCAACAGAACTCCCACTCAAACTCCCCTGTTTACAGCTCTGTTTGCTAGCTCCTGTGCCGCTGCAGCTGTCTTTTCCGCTGCCTGACTGGCTGCTACCTTTATAGGACCCCTAGTCAGTGAAGCCCCGCCCCCTAATCAGGGTTCAGCTTCTCTCCCAGCACAAAGCCCCTCCAAGCCTCTACATATACAGATACTACCAATACAAAAACACACACAAATACCTTCTCCTCCAACAGAACTCCCACTCAAACTCCCCTGCTTACAGCTCTGTTTGCTAGCTCCTGTGCCGCTGCCTGACTGGCTGGTACCTTTATAGGACCCCTAGTCAGTGAAGCCCCGCCCCCTAATCAGGGCTCAGCTTCTCTCCCAGCACAGAGCCCCTCCAAGCCTCTACACATACAGATACTACCAATACAAAACCAAACACACACAAATACCTTCTCCTCCAACAGAACTCCTACTCAAACTCCCCTGCTTACAGCTCTGTTTGCTAGCTCCTGTGCCACTGCAGCTGTCTGTGCCGCTGCCTGACTGGCTGCTCCCTTTCTAGGACCCCTAATCAGTGAAGCCCCGCCCCTAATCAGGGCCCAGCTTCTCTCCCATCACAAAGCCCCTCCAAGCCTCTACACATACAGATAATACCAATACAAAAACACACACAAATACCTTCTTCTCCAACAGAACTCCCACTCAAACTCCACTGTTTACAGGTCTGTTTGCTAGCTCCTGTGCCGCTGCAGCTGTCTGTGCCGCTGCCTGACTGGCTGCTCCCTTTATAGGACACCTAGTCAGTGAAGCCCCGCCCCCTAATCAGGGCCCAGCTTCTCTCCCAGCACAAAGCCCCTACAAGCCTCTACACATACAGATAATACCAATACAAAAACACACACAAATACGTTCTCCTCCAACAGAACTCCCACTCAAACTCCCCTGTTTACAGGTCTGTTTGCTAGCTCCTGTACCGCTCCAGCTGTCTGTGCCGCTGCCTGACTGGCTGCTACCTTTATAGGACCCCTAGTCAGTGAAGCCCCGCCCCCTAATCAGGGCTCAGCTTCTCTCGCAGCACCTAGCCCCTCCAAGCCTCTACACATACAGATACTACCAATACAAAAACACACACAAATACCTTCTCCTCCAACAGAACTCCCACTCAAACTCCCCTGTTTACAACTCTGTTTGCTAGCTCCTGTACCGCTCCAGCTGTCTGTGCCGCTGCCTGACTGGCTGCTACCTTTATAGGACCCCTAGTCACTGAAGCCCCGCCCCCAAACCAGGGCTCAGCTTCTCTCCAGCACAAAGCCCCTCCAAGCCTCTACACATACAGATAATACCAATACAAAAACACACACAAATACCTTCTCCTCCAACAGAACTCCCACTCAAACTCCCCTGTTTACAGGTCTGTTTGCTAGCTCCTGTGCCGCTGCCTGACGGGCTGCTACCTTTATAGGACACCTAGTCAGTGAAGCCCCGCCCCCTAATCAGGGTTCAGCTTCTCTCCAAGCACAAAGCTCCGCCAAACCCCGACACATACAGATACTACCAATAAAAAACCAAACACACACAAATACCATCTCCTCCAACAACTCCCACTCAAACTCCCCTGTTTACAGCTCTGTTTGCTAGCTCCTGTGCCGCTGCCTGACTGGCAGGTAGCTTTATAGGACCCCTAGTCAGTGAAGCCCCGCCCCCTAATCAGGGCTCAGCTTCTCTCCCAGCACAAAGCCCCTCCAAGCCTCTACACATACAGATACTACCAATACAAAAAAACACACAAATACCTTCTCCTCCAAAAGAACTCCCACTCAAACTCCCCTGCTTACAACTCTGTTTGCTAGCTCCTGTGCCGCTGCCTGACTGGCTCCTACCTTTATAGGACCCCTAGTCAGTGAAGCCCCGCCCCCTAATCAGGGCTCAGCTTCTCTCGCAGCACCTAGCCCCTCCAAGCCTCTACACATACAGATACTACCAATACAAAAACACACACAAATACCTTCTCCTCCAACAGAACTCCCACTCAAACTCCCCTGTTCACAGCTCTGTTTGCTAGCTCCTGTGCCGCTGCCTGACTGGCTGCTACCTTTATAGGACCCCTAGTCAGTGAAGCCCCGCCCCCTAATCAGGGCTCAGCTTCTCTCCCAGCACCAAGCCCCTCCAAGCCTCTACACATACAGATAATACCAATACAAAAACACACACAAATACCTTCTCCTCCAACAGAACTCCCACTCAAACTCCCCTGTTTACAGGTCTGTTTGCTAGCTCCTGTGCCGCTGCAGCTGTCTGTGCCGCTGCCTGACTGGCTGCTCCCTTTCTAGGACCCCTAATCAGTGAAGCCCCGCCCCCTAATCAGGGCCCAGCTTCTCTCCCAGCACAAAGCCCCTCCAAGCCTCTACACATACAGATAATACCAATACAAAAACACACACAAATACGTTCTCCTCCAACAGAGCTCCCACTCAAACTCCCCTGTTTACAGGTCTGTTTGCTAGCTCCTGTGCCGCTGCCTGACGGGCTGCTACCTTTATAGGACCCCTAGTCATTGAAGCCCCGCCCCCTAATCAGGGCTCAGCTTCTCTCGCAGCACCTAGCCACTCCAAGCCTCTACACATACAGATACTACCAATACAAAAACACACACAAATACCTTCTCCTCCAACAGAACTCCCACTCAAACTCCCCTGTTCACAGCTCTGTTTGCTAGCTCCTGTGCCGCTGCCTGACTGGCTGCTACCTTTATAGGACCCCTAGTCAGTGAAGCCCCGCTCCCTAATCAGGGCTCAGCTTCTCTCCCAGCACAAAGCCCCTCCAAGCCTCTACATATACAGATACTACCAATACAAAAAAACACACAAATACCTTCTCCTCCAACAGAACTCCCACTCAAACTCCCCTCTTCACAGCTCTGTTTGCTAGCTCCTGTGCCACTGCAGCTGTCTGTGCCGCTGCCTGACTGGCTGCTCCCTTTCTAGGGCCCCTAATCAGTGAAGCCCCGCCCCCTAATCACGGCCCAGCTTCTCTCCCAGCACAAAGCCCCTCCAAGCCTCTACACATACAGATAATACCAATACAAAAACACACACAAATACCATCTCCTCCAACAGAACTCCCACTCAAACTCCCCTGTTTACAGCTCTGTTTGTCAGCTCCTGTGCCGCTGCCTGACTGGCAGCTAGCTTTATAGGACCCCTTGTCAGTGAAGCCCCGCCCCCTAATCAGGGCTCAGCTTCTCTCCCAGCACAAAGCCCCTCCAAGCCTCTACACATAGAGATAATACCAATACAAAAAAACACACAAATACCTTCTCCTCCAAAAGAACTCCCACTCAAACTCCCCTGCTTACAGCTCTGTTTGCTAGCTCCTGTGCCGCTGCCTGACTGGCTCCTACCTTTATAGGACCCCTAGTCAGTGAAGCCCCGCCCCCTAATCAGGGCTCAGCTTCTCTCACAGCACCTAGCCCCTCCCAGCCTCTACACATACAGATAATACCAATACAAAAACACACACAAATACCTTCTCCTCCAACAGAACTCCCACTCAAACTCCCCTGTTTAGAGCTCTGTTTGCTCGCTCCTGTGCCGCTGCAGCTGTCTGTGCCGCTGCCTGACTGGCTGCTCCCTTCTAGGACCCCTAATCAGTGAAGCCCCGCCCCCTAATCAGGGCCCAGCTTCTCTCCCACCACAAAGCCCCTCCAAGCCTCTACACATACAGATAATACCAATACAAAAACACACACAAATACGTTCTCCTCCAACAGAACTCCCACTCAAACTCCCCTGTTTACAGGTCTGTTTGCTAGCTCCTGTGCCGCTGCCTGACTGGCTGCTACCTTTATAGGACCGCTAGTCACTGAAGCCCCGCCCCCAAACCAGGGCTCAGCTTCTCTCCCAGCACAAAGCCCGTACACATACAGATACTACCAATACAAAACCGAACACACACAAATACCTTCTCCTCCAACAGAACTCCCACTCAAACTGCCCTGTTTACAGGTCTGTTTGCTAGCTCCTGTGCCGCTGCCTGACTGGCTGGTACCTTTATAGGACCCCTAGTCAGTGAAGCCCCGCCCCCTAATCAGGGCTCAGCTTCTCTCCCAGCACAAAGCCCCTCCAAGCCTCTACATATACAGATACTACCAATACAAAACCAAACACACACAAATACCTTCTCCTCCAACAGAACTCCCACTCAAACTCCCCTGTTCACAGCTCTGTTTGCTAGCTCCTGTGCCACTGCAGCTGTCTGTGCCGCTGCCTGACTGGCTGCTCCCTTTCTAGGACCCCTAGTCAGTGAAGCCCCGCCCCTAATCAGGGCTCAGCTTCTCTCACAGCACCTAGCCCCTCCCAGCCTCTACACATACAGATAATACCAATACAAAAACACACACAAATACCTTCTCCTCCAACAGAACTCCCACTCAAACTCCCCTGTTTAGAGCTCTGTTTGCTCGCTCCTGTGCCGCTGCAGCTGTCTGTGCCGCTGCCTGACTGGCTGCTCCCTTCTAGGACCCCTAATCAGTGAAGCCCCGCCCCCTAATCAGGGCCCAGCTTCTCTCCCAGCACAAAGCCCCTCCAAGCCTCTACACATACAGATAATACCAATACAAAAACACACACAAATACGTTCTCCTCCAACAGAACTCCCACTCAAACTCCCCTGTTTACAGGTCTGTTTGCTAGCTCCTGTGCCGCTGCCTGACTGGCTGCTACCTTTATAGGACCCCTAGTCACTGAAGCCCCGCCCCCAAACCAGGGCTCAGCTTCTCTCCCAGCACAAAGCCCCTCCAAGCCTCTACACATACAGATACTACCAATACAAAACCAAACACACACAAATACCTTCTCCTACAACAGAACTCCCACTCAAACTCCCCTGTTTAGAGCTCTGTTTGCTAGCCCCTGTGCCGCTGCAGCTGTCTGTTCCGCTGCCTGACTGGCTGCTACCTTTATAGGACCCCTAGTCAGTGAAGCCCCGCCCCCTAATCAGGGCCCAGCTTCTCTCCCAGCACAAAGCCCCTCCAAGCCTCAACACATACAGATAATACCAATACAAAAACACACACAAATACCTTCTCCTCCAAAAGAACTCCCACTCAAACCCCCCTGTTTACACCTCAGTTTGCTAGCTCCTGTGCCGCTGCAGCTGTCTGTGCCGCTGCCTGACTGGCTGCTCCCTTTATAGGACACCTAGTCAGTGAAGCCCCGCCCCCTAATCAGGGCCCAGCTTCTCTCCCAGCACAAAGCCCCTCCAAGCCTCTACACATACAGATAATACCAATACAAAAACACACACTAATACCTTCTCCTCCAACAGAACTCCCACTCAAACTCCCCTGTTCACAGCTCTGTTTGCTAGCTCCTGTGCCGCTGCCTGACTGGCTGCTACCTTTATAGGACCCCTCGTCAGTGAAGCCCCGCCCCCTAATCAGGGCTCAGCTTCTGTCCCAGCACAAAGCCCGTACACAAACAGATACTACCAATACAAAACCGAACACACACAAATACCTTCTCCTCCAACAGAACTCCCACTCAAACTGCCCTGTTTACAGGTCTGTTTGCTAGCTCCTGTGCCGCTGCCTGACTGGCTGGTACCTTTATAGGACCCCTAGTCAGTGAAGCCCCGCCCCCTGTTCAGGGCTCAGCTTCTCTCCCAGCACAAAGCCCCTGCACATACAGATACTACCAATGCAAAACCAAACACACACAAATACCTTCTCCTCCAACAGAACTCCCACTCAAACTCCCCTGTTCACAGCTCTGTTTGCTAGCTCCTGTGCCGCTGCCTGACTGGCTGCTACCTTTATAGGACCCCTAGTCAGTGAAGCCCCGCCCCCTAATCAGGGCTCAGCTTCTCTCGCAGCACCTAGCCCCTCCAAGCCTCTACATATACAGATACTACCAATACAAAAAAACACACAAATACCTTCTCCTCCAACAGAACTCCCACTCAAACTCCCCTCTTTACAGCTCTGTTTGCTAGCTCCTGTGCCACTGCAGCTGTCTGTGCCGCTGCCTGACTGGCTGCTCCCTTTCTAGGGCCCCTAATCAGTGAAGCCCCGCCCCCTAATCAGGGCCCAGCTTCTCTCCCAGCACAAAGCCCCTCCAAGCCTCTACACATACAGATAATACCAATACAAAAACACACACAAATACGTTCTCCTCCAACAGAACTCCCACTCAAACTCCCCTGTTTACAGGTCTGTTTGCTAGCTCCTGTGCCGCTGCCTGACTGGCTGCTACCTTTATAGGACCCCTAGTCACTGAAGCCCCGCCCCCAAACCAGGGCTCAGCTTCTCTCCCAGCACAAAGCCCCTTCAAACCTCTACACATACAGGAACTACCAATACAAAACCAAACACACACAAATACCTTCTCCTCCAACAGAACTCCCACTCAAACTCCCCTGTTTACAGCTCTGTTTGCTAGCTCCTGTGCCGCTGCAGCTGTCTGTTCCGCTGCCTGACTGGCTGCTACCTTTATAGGATCCCTAGTCAGTGAAGCCCCGCCCCCTAATCAGGGTTCAGCTTCTCTCCCAGCACAAAGCCCCTCCAAGCCTCTACATATACAGATACTACCAATACAAAAAAACACACAAATACCTTCTCCTCCAACAGAACTCCCACTCAAACTCCGCTGCTTACAGCTCTGTTTGCTAGCTCCTGTGCCGCTGCCTGACTGGCTGCTACCTTTATAGGACCCCTCGTCAGTGAAGCCCCGCCCCCTAATCAGGGTTCAGCTTCTCTCCCAGCACAAAGCCCCTCCAAGCCTCTACATATACAGATACTACCAATACAAAAAAACACACAAATACCTTCTCCTCCAACAGAACTCCCACTCAAACTCCCCTGTTCACAGCTCTGTTTGCTAGCTCCTGTGCCACTGCAGCTGTCTGTTCCGCTGCCTGACTGGCTGCTACCTTTATAGGACCCCTAGTCAGTGAAGCCCCGCCCCTAATCAGGGCTCAGCTTCTCTCACAGCACCTAGCCCCTCCAAGCCTCTACACATACAGATAATACCAATACAAAAACACACACAAATACCTTCTCCTCCAACAGAACTCCCACTCAAACGCCCCTGTTCACAGCTCTGTTTGCTAGCTCCTGTGCCACTGCAGCTGTCTGTTCCGCTGCCTGACTGGCTGCTACCTTTATAGGACCCCTAGTCAGTTAAGCCCCGCCCCCTAATCAGGGTTCAGCTTCTCTCCAAACACAAAGCTCCGCCAAACCCCGACACATACAGATACTACCAATAAAAAACCAAACACAGACAAATACCTTCTCCTCCAACAGAAATCCCACTCAAACTCCCCTGTTCACAGCTCTGTTTGCTAGCTCCTGTGCCGCTGCCTGACTGGCTGCTACCTTTATAGGACCCCTAGTCAGTGAAGCCCCGCCCCCTAATCAGGGCTCAGCTTCTCTCCCAGCACAAAGCCCCTCCAAGCCTCTACACATACAGATAATACCAATACAAAAACACACACAAATACGTTCTCCTCCAACAGAACTCCCACTCAAACTCCCCTGTTTACAGGTCTGTTTGCAAGCTCCTATGCCGCTGCCTGACGGGCTGCTACCTTTATAGGACCCCTAGTCAGTGAAGCCCCGCCCCCTAATCAGGGCTCAGCTTCTCTCGCAGCACCTAGCCCCTCCAAGGCTCTACACATACAGATACTACCAATACAAAAACACACACAAATACCTTCTCCTCCAACAGAACTCCCACTCAAACTCCCCTGTTCACAGCTCTGTTTGCTAGCTCCTGTGCCGCTGCCTGACTGGCTGCTACCTTTATAGGACCCCTAGTCAGTGAAGCCCCGCCCCCTAATCAGGGCTCAGCTTCTCTCGCAGCACCTAGCCACTGCAAGCCTCTACACATACAGATACTACCAATACAAAAACACACACAAATACCTTCTCCTCCAACAGAACTCCCACTCAAACTCCCCTGTTCACAGCTCTGTTTGCTAGCTCCTGTGCCGCTGCCTGACTGGCTGCTACCTTTATAGGACCCCTAGTCAGTGAAGCCCCGCCCCCTAATCAGGGCTCAGCTTCTCTCGCAGCACCTAGCCACTCCAAGCCTCTACACATACAGATACTACCAATACAAAAACACACACAAATACCTTCTCCTCCAACAGAACTCCCACTCAAACTCCCCTGTTCACAGCTCTGTTTGCTAGCTCCTGTGCCGCTGCCTGACTGGCTGCTACCTTTATAGGACCCCTAGTCAGTGAAGCCCCGCCCCTAATCAGGGCTCAGCTTCTCTCACAGCACCTAGCCCCTCCAAGCCTCTACACATACAGATAATACCAATACAAAAACACACACAAATACCTTCTCCTCCAACAGAACTCCCACTCAAACGCCCCTGTTCACAGCTCTGTTTGCTAGCTCCTGTGCCACTGCAGCTGTCTGTTCCGCTGCCTGACTGGCTGCTACCTTTATAGGACCCCTAGTCAGTGAAGCCCCGCCCCCTAATCAGGGCTCAGCTTCTCTCCCAGCACAAAGCCCCTCCAAGCCTCTACACACACAGATACTACCAATACAAAACCAAACACACACAAATACCTTCTCGTCCAACAGAACTCCCACTCAAACTCCCCTGTTTAGAGCTCTGTTTGCTAGCTCCTGTGCCGCTGCAGCTGTCTGTGCCGCTGCCTGACTGGCTGCTACCTTTATAGGACCCCTAGTCAGTGAAGCCCCGCCCCCTAATCAGGGTTCAGCTTCTCTCCAAGCACAAAGCTCCGCCAAACCCCGACACATACAGATACTACCAATAAAAAACCAAACACACACAAATACCATCTCCTCCAACAACTCCCACTCAAACTCCCCTGTTTACAGCTCTGTTTGCTAGCTCCTGTGCCGCTGCCTGACTGGCAGCTAGCTTTATAGGACCCCTAGTCAGTGAAGCCCCGCCCCCTAATCAGGGCTCAGCTTCTCTCCCAGCACAAAGCCCCTCCAAGCCTCTACACATACAGATACTACCAATACAAAAAACCACACAAATACCTTCTCCTCCAAAAGAACTCCCACTCAAACTCCCCTGCTTACAGCTCTGTTTGCTAGCTCCTGTGCCGCTGCCTGACTGGCTCCTACCTTTATAGGACCCCTAGTCAGTGAAGCCCCGCCCCCTAATCAGGGCTCAGCTTCTCTCGCAGCACCTAGCCCCTCCAAGCCTCTACACATACAGATACTACCAATACAAAACCACACACAAATACCTTCTCCTCCAACAGAACTCCCACTCAAACTCCCCTGTTCACAGCTCTGTTTTCTAGCTCCTGTGCCGCTGCCTGACTGGCTCCTACCTTTATAGGACCCCTAGTCAGTGAAGCCCCGCCCCCTAATCAGGGCTCAGCTTCTCTCCCAGCACAAAGCCCCTTCAAACCTCTACACATACAGGAACTACCAATACAAAAACACACACAAATACCTTCTCCTCCAAAAGAACTCCCACTCAAACCCCCCTGTTTACACCTCAGTTTGCTAGCTCCTGTGCCGCTGCAGCTGTCTGTGCCGCTGCCTGACTGGCTGCTCCCTTTATAGGACACCTAGTCAGTGAAGCCCCGCCCCCTAATCAGGGCCCAGCTTCTCTCCCAGCACAAAGCCCCTCCAAGCCTCTACACATACAGATAATACCAATACAAAAACACACACTAATACCTTCTCCTCCAACAGAACTCCCACTCAAACTCCCCTGTTCACAGCTCTGTTTGCTAGCTCCTGTGCTGCTGCCTGACTGGCTGCTACCTTTATAGGACCCCTCGTCAGTGAAGCCCCGCCCCCTAATCAGGGTTCAGCTTCTCTCCAAGCACAAAGCCCCGCCAAACCCCTTCACATACAGATACTACCAATAAAAAACCAAACACACATAAATACCTTCTCCTCCAACAGAACTCCCACTCAAACTCCCCTGCTTACAGCTCTGTTTGCTAGCTCCTGTGCCGCTGTCTGACTGGCTCCTACCTTTATAGGACCCCTAGTCAGTGAAGCCCCGCCCCCTGATCAGGGCTCAGCTTCTCTCCCAGCACAAAGCCCCTCCAAGCCTCTACATATACAGATACTACCAATACAAAAAAATACACAAATACCTTCTCCTCCAACAGAACTCCCACTCAAACTCCCCTGTTTACAGATCTGTTTGCTAGCTCCTGTGCCGCTGCCTGACTGGCTGCTACCTTTATAGGACCGCTAGTCAGTGAAGCCCCGCCCCCTAATCAGGGCTCAGCTTCTGTCCCAGCACAAAGCCCGTACACAAACAGATACTACCAATACAAAACCGAACACACACAAATACCTTCTCCTCCAACAGAACTCCCACTCAAACTGCCCTGTTTACAGGTCTGTTTGCTAGCTCCTGTGCCGCTGCCTGACTGGCTGGTACCTTTATAGGACCCCTAGTCAGTGAAGCCCCGCCCCCTGTTCAGGGCTCAGCTTCTCTCCCAGCACAAAGCCCCTGCACATACAGATACTACCAATGCAAAACCAAACACACACAAATACCTTCTCCTCCAACAGAACTCCCACTCAAACTCCCCTGTTCACAGCTCTGTTTGCTAGCTCCTGTGCCGCTGCCTGACTGGCTGCTACCTTTATAGGACCCCTAGTCAGTGAAGCCCCGCCCCCTAATCAGGGCTCAGCTTCTCTCCCAGCACAAAGCCCCTCCAAGCCTCTACACATACAGATAATACCAATACAAAAACACACACAAATACGTTCTCCTCCAACAGAACTCCCACTCAAACTCCCCTGTTTACAGGTCTGTTTGCAAGCTCCTATGCCGCTGCCTGACGGGCTGCTACCTTTATAGGACCCCTAGTCAGTGAAGCCCCGCCCCCTAATCAGGGCTCAGCTTCTCTCGCAGCACCTAGCCCCTCCAAGGCTCTACACATACAGATACTACCAATACAAAAACACACACAAATACCTTCTCCTCCAACAGAACTCCCACTCAAACTCCCCTGTTCACAGCTCTGTTTGCTAGCTCCTGTGCCGCTGCCTGACTGGCTGCTACCTTTATAGGACCCCTAGTCAGTGAAGCCCCGCCCCCTAATCAGGGCTCAGCTTCTCTCGCAGCACCTAGCCACTGCAAGCCTCTACACATACAGATACTACCAATACAAAAACACACACAAATACCTTCTCCTCCAACAGAACTCCCACTCAAACTCCCCTGTTCACAGCTCTGTTTGCTAGCTCCTGTGCCGCTGCCTGACTGGCTGCTACCTTTATACGACCCCTAGTCAGTGAAGCCCCGCCCCCTAATCAGGGCTCAGCTTCTCTCGCAGCACCTAGCCACTCCAAGCCTCTACACATACAGATACTACCAATACAAAAACACACACAAATACCTTCTCCTCCAACAGAACTCCCACTCAAACTCCCCTGTTCACAGCTCTGTTTGCTAGCTCCTGTGCCGCTGCCTGACTGGCTGCTACCTTTATAGGACCCCTAGTCAGTGAAGCCCCGCCCCTAATCAGGGCTCAGCTTCTCTCACAGCACCTAGCCCCTCCAAGCCTCTACACATACAGATAATACCAATACAAAAACACACACAAATACCTTCTCCTCCAACAGAACTCCCACTCAAACGCCCCTGTTCACAGCTCTGTTTGCTAGCTCCTGTGCCACTGCAGCTGTCTGTTCCGCTGCCTGACTGGCTGCTACCTTTATAGGACCCCTAGTCAGTGAAGCCCCGCCCCCTAATCAGGGCTCAGCTTCTCTCCCAGCACAAAGCCCCTCCAAGCCTCTACACACACAGATACTACCAATACAAAACCAAACACACACAAATACCTTCTCGTCCAACAGAACTCCCACTCAAACTCCCCTGTTTAGAGCTCTGTTTGCTAGCTCCTGTGCCGCTGCAGCTGTCTGTGCCGCTGCCTGACTGGCTGCTACCTTTATAGGACCCCTAGTCAGTGAAGCCCCGCCCCCTAATCAGGGTTCAGCTTCTCTCCAAGCACAAAGCTCCGCCAAACCCCGACACATACAGATACTACCAATAAAAAACCAAACACACACAAATACCATCTCCTCCAACAACTCCCACTCAAACTCCCCTGTTTACAGCTCTGTTTGCTAGCTCCTGTGCCGCTGCCTGACTGGCAGCTAGCTTTATAGGACCCCTAGTCAGTGAAGCCCCGCCCCCTAATCAGGGCTCAGCTTCTCTCCCAGCACAAAGCCCCTCCAAGCCTCTACACATACAGATACTACCAATACAAAAAACCACACAAATACCTTCTCCTCCAAAAGAACTCCCACTCAAACTCCCCTGCTTACAGCTCTGTTTGCTAGCTCCTGTGCCGCTGCCTGACTGGCTCCTACCTTTATAGGACCCCTAGTCAGTGAAGCCCCGCCCCCTAATCAGGGCTCAGCTTCTCTCGCAGCACCTAGCCCCTCCAAGCCTCTACA
Organism: Lepidochelys kempii; assembly: GCF_965140265.1. NCBI lineage: Eukaryota > Metazoa > Chordata > Testudines > Cheloniidae > Lepidochelys > Lepidochelys kempii. Next base: position 26,771,693 of record NC_133272.1, read on the forward strand.
CATACAGATACTACCAATACAAAACCACACACAAATACCTTCTCCTCCAACAGAACTCCCACTCAAACTCCCCTGTTCACAGCTCTGTTTTCTAGCTCCTGTGCCGCTGCCTGACTGGCTCCTACCTTTATAGGACCCCTAGTCAGTGAAGCCCCGCCCCCTAATCAGGGCTCAGCTTCTCTCCCAGCACAAAGCCCCTTCAAACCTCTACACATACAGGAACTACCAATACAAAAACACACACAAATACCTTCTCCTCCAAAAGAACTCCCACTCAAACCCCCCTGTTTACACCTCAGTTTGCTAGCTCCTGTGCCGCTGCAGCTGTCTGTGCCGCTGCCTGACTGGCTGCTCCCTTTATAGGACACCTAGTCAGTGAAGCCCCGCCCCCTAATCAGGGCCCAGCTTCTCTCCCAGCACAAAGCCCCTCCAAGCCTCTACACATACAGATAATACCAATACAAAAACACACACTAATACCTTCTCCTCCAACAGAACTCCCACTCAAACTCCCCTGTTCACAGCTCTGTTTGCTAGCTCCTGTGCCGCTGCCTGACTGGCTGCTACCTTTATAGGACCCCTCGTCAGTGAAGCCCCGCCCCCTAATCAGGGTTCAGCTTCTCTCCAAGCACAAAGCCCCGCCAAACCCCTTCACATACAGATACTACCAATAAAAAACCAAACACACATAAATACCTTCTCCTCCAACAGAACTCCCACTCAAACTCCCCTCCTTACAGCTCTGTTTGCTAGCTCCTGTGCCGCTGTCTGACTGGCTCCTACCTTTATAGGACCCCTAGTCAGTGAAGCCCCGCCCCCTGATCAGGGCTCAGCTTCTCTCCCAGCACAAAGCCCCTCCAAGCCTCTACATATACAGATACTACCAATACAAAAAAATACACAAATACCTTCTCCTCCAACAGAACTCCCACTCAAACTCCCCTGTTTACAGATCTGTTTGCTAGCTCCTGTGCCGCTGCCTGACTGGCTGCTACCTTTATAGGACCGCTAGTCAGTGAAGCCCCGCCCCCTAATCAGGGCTCAGCTTCTGTCCCAGCACAAAGCCCGTACACAAACAGATACTACCAATACAAAACCGAACACACACAAATACCTTCTCCTCCAACAGAACTCCCACTCAAACTGCCCTGTTTACAGGTCTGTTTGCTAGCTCCTGTGCCGCTGCCTGACTGGCTGGTACATTTATAGGACCCCTAGTCAGTGAAGCCCCGCCCCCTAATCAGGGCTCAGCTTCTCTCCCAGCACAGAGCCCCTCCAAGCCTCTACACATACAGATACTACCAATACAAAACCAAACACACACAAATACCTTCTCCTCCAACAGAACTCCCACTCAAACTCCCCTCTTTACAGCCCTGTTTGCTAGCTGCTGTGCCACTGCAGCTGTCTGTGCCGCTGCCTGACTGGCTGCTACCTTTATAGGACCGCTAATCAGTGAAGCCCCGCCCCCTAATCAGGGCCCAGCTTCTCTCCCATCACAAAGCCCCTCCAAGCCTCTACACATACAGATAATACGAATACAAAAACACACACAAATACCTTCTCCTCCAACAGAACTCCCACTCAAACTCCCCTGTTTACAGCTCTGTTTGCTAGCTCCTGTGCCGCTGCCTGACTGGCTGCTACCTTTATAGGACCCCTAGTCACTGAAGCCCCGCCCCCTAATCAGGGCACAGCTTCTCTCGCAGCACCTAGCCCCTCCAAGCCTCTACACATACAGATACTACCAATACAAAAACACACACAAATACCTTCTCCTCCAACAGAACTCGCACTCAAACTCCCCTGTTTACAACTCTGTTTGCAAGCTCCTCTGCCGCTGCAGCTCTCTGTGCCACTGCCTGACTGGCTCCTACCTTTATAGGACCCCTAGTCAGTGAAGCCCCGCCCCCTGATCAGGGCTCAGCTTCTCTCCCAGCACAAAGCCCCTGCACATACAGATACTACCAATGCAAAACCAAACACACACAAATACCTTCTCCTCCAACAGAACTCCCACTCAAACTCCCCTGTTCACAGCTCTGTTTGCTAGCTCCTGTGCCACTGCAGCTGTCTGTGCCGCTGCCTGACTGGCTGCTACCTTTATAGGACCCCTAGTCAGTGAAGCCCCGCCCCTAATCAGGGCTCAGCTTCTCTCACAGCACCTAGCCCCTCCAAGCCTCTACACATACAGATAATACCAATACAAAAACACACACAAATACCTTCTCCTCCAACAGAACTCCCACTCAAACGCCCCTGTTCACAGCTCTGTTTGCTAGCTCCTGTGCCACTGCAGCTGTCTGTTCCGCTGCCTGACTGGCTGCTACCTTTATAGGACCCCTAGTCAGTGAAGCCCCGCCCCCTAATCAGGGTTCAGCTTCTCTCCCAGCACAAAGCCACTCCAAGCCTCTACACATACAGATACTACCAATACAAAACCAAACACACACAAATACCTTCTCCTCCAACAGAACTCCCACTCAAACTCCCCTCTTTACAGCTCTGTTTGCTAGCTCCTGTGCCACTGCAGCTGTCTGTGCCGCTGCCTGACTGGCTGCTCCCTTTCTAGGACCCCTAATCAGTGAAGCCCCGCCCCCTAATCAGGGCCCAGCTTCTCTCCCAGCACAAAGCCCCTCCAAGCCTCTACACATACAGATAATACCAATACAAAAACACACACAAATACGTTCTCCTCCGACAGAACTCCCACTCAAACTCCCCTGTTCACAGCTCTGTTTGCTAGTTCCTGTGCCGCTGCAGCTGTCTGTGCCGCTGCCTGACTGGCTGCTACCTTTATAGGACCCCTAGTCAGTGAAGCCCCGCCCCCTAATCAGGGTTCAGCTTCTCTCCAAGCACAAAGCTCCGCCAAACCCCGACACATACAGATACTACCAATAAAAAACCAAACACACACAAATACCATCTCCTCCAACAACTCCCACTCAAACTCCCCTGTTTACAGCTCTGTTTGCTAGCTCCTGTGCCGCTGCCTGACTGGCAGCTAGCTTTATAGGACCCCTAGTCAGTGAAGCCCCGCCCCCTAATCAGGGCTCAGCTTCTCTCCCAGCACAAAGCCCCTCCAAGCCTCTACACATACAGATACTACCAATACAAAAAACCACACAAATACCTTCTCCTCCAAAAGAACTCCCACTCAAACTCCCCTGCTTACAGCTCTGTTTGCTAGCTCCTGTGCCGCTGCCTGACTGGCTCCTACCTTTATAGGACCCCTAGTCAGTGAAGCCCCGCCCCCTAATCAGGGCTCAGCTTCTCTCGCAGCACCTAGCCCCTCCAAGCCTCTACACATACAGATACTACCAATACAAAACCACACACAAATACCTTCTCCTCCAACAGAACTCCCACTCAAACTCCCCTGTTCACAGCTCTGTTTTCTAGCTCCTGTGCCGCTGCCTGACTGGCTCCTACCTTTATAGGACCCCTAGTCAGTGAAGCCCCGCCCCCTAATCAGGGCTCAGCTTCTCTCCCAGCACAAAGCCCCTTCAAACCTCTACACATACAGGAACTACCAATACAAAAACACACACAAATACCTTCTCCTCCAAAAGAACTCCCACTCAAACCCCCCTGTTTACACCTCAGTTTGCTAGCTCCTGTGCCGCTGCAGCTGTCTGTGCCGCTGCCTGACTGGCTGCTCCCTTTATAGGACACCTAGTCAGTGAAGCCCCGCCCCCTAATCAGGGCCCAGCTTCTCTCCCAGCACAAAGCCCCTCCAAGCCTCTACACATACAGATAATACCAATACAAAAACACACACTAATACCTTCTCCTCCAACAGAACTCCCACTCAAACTCCCCTGTTCACAGCTCTGTTTGCTAGCTCCTGTGCCGCTGCCTGACTGGCTGCTACCTTTATAGGACCCCTCGTCAGTGAAGCCCCGCCCCCTAATCAGGGTTCAGCTTCTCTCCAAGCACAAAGCCCCGCCAAACCCCTTCACATACAGATACTACCAATAAAAAACCAAACACACATAAATACCTTCTCCTCCAACAGAACTCCCACTCAAACTCCCCTGCTTACAGCTCTGTTTGCTAGCTCCTGTGCCGCTGTCTGACTGGCTCCTACCTTTATAGGACCCCTAGTCAGTGAAGCCCCGCCCCCTGATCAGGGCTCAGCTTCTCTCCCAGCACAAAGCCCCTCCAAGCCTCTACATATACAGATACTACCAATACAAAAAAATACACAAATACCTTCTCCTCCAACAGAACTCCCACTCAAACTCCCCTGTTTACAGATCTGTTTGCTAGCTCCTGTGCCGCTGCCTGACTGGCTGCTACCTTTATAGGACCGCTAGTCAGTGAAGCCCCGCCCCCTAATCAGGGCTCAGCTTCTGTCCCAGCACAAAGCCCGTACACAAACAGATACTACCAATACAAAACCGAACACACACAAATACCTTCTCCTCCAACAGAACTCCCACTCAAACTGCCCTGTTTACAGGTCTGTTTGCTAGCTCCTGTGCCGCTGCCTGACTGGCTGGTACATTTATAGGACCCCTAGTCAGTGAAGCCCCGCCCCCTAATCAGGGCTCAGCTTCTCTCCCAGCACAGAGCCCCTCCAAGCCTCTACACATACAGATACTACCAATACAAAACCAAACACACACAAATACCTTCTCCTCCAACAGAACTCCCACTCAAACTCCCCTCTTTACAGCCCTGTTTGCTAGCTGCTGTGCCACTGCAGCTGTCTGTGCCGCTGCCTGACTGGCTGCTACCTTTATAGGACCGCTAATCAGTGAAGCCCCGCCCCCTAATCAGGGCCCAGCTTCTCTCCCATCACAAAGCCCCTCCAAGCCTCTACACATACAGATAATACGAATACAAAAACACACACAAATACCTTCTCCTCCAACAGAACTCCCACTCAAACTCCCCTGTTTACAGCTCTGTTTGCTAGCTCCTGTGCCGCTGCCTGACTGGCTGCTACCTTTATAGGACCCCTAGTCACTGAAGCCCCGCCCCCTAATCAGGGCACAGCTTCTCTCGCAGCACCTAGCCCCTCCAAGCCTCTACACATACAGATACTACCAATACAAAAACACACACAAATACCTTCTCCTCCAACAGAACTCGCACTCAAACTCCCCTGTTTACAACTCTGTTTGCAAGCTCCTCTGCCGCTGCAGCTCTCTGTGCCACTGCCTGACTGGCTCCTACCTTTATAGGACCCCTAGTCAGTGAAGCCCCGCCCCCTGATCAGGGCTCAGCTTCTCTCCCAGCACAAAGCCCCTGCACATACAGATACTACCAATGCAAAACCAAACACACACAAATACCTTCTCCTCCAACAGAACTCCCACTCAAACTCCCCTGTTCACAGCTCTGTTTGCTAGCTCCTGTGCCACTGCAGCTGTCTGTGCCGCTGCCTGACTGGCTGCTACCTTTATAGGACCCCTAGTCAGTGAAGCCCCGCCCCTAATCAGGGCTCAGCTTCTCTCACAGCACCTAGCCCCTCCAAGCCTCTACACATACAGATAATACCAATACAAAAACACACACAAATACCTTCTCCTCCAACAGAACTCCCACTCAAACGCCCCTGTTCACAGCTCTGTTTGCTAGCTCCTGTGCCACTGCAGCTGTCTGTTCCGCTGCCTGACTGGCTGCTACCTTTATAGGACCCCTAGTCAGTGAAGCCCCGCCCCCTAATCAGGGTTCAGCTTCTCTCCCAGCACAAAGCCACTCCAAGCCTCTACACATACAGATACTACCAATACAAAACCAAACACACACAAATACCTTCTCCTCCAACAGAACTCCCACTCAAACTCCCCTCTTTACAGCTCTGTTTGCTAGCTCCTGTGCCACTGCAGCTGTCTGTGCCGCTGCCTGACTGGCTGCTCCCTTTCTAGGACCCCTAATCAGTGAAGCCCCGCCCCCTAATCAGGGCCCAGCTTCTCTCCCAGCACAAAGCCCCTCCAAGCCTCTACACATACAGATAATACCAATACAAAAACACACACAAATACGTTCTCCTCCGACAGAACTCCCACTCAAACTCCCCTGTTCACAGCTCTGTTTGCTAGCTCCTGTGCCGCTGCCTGACTGGCTGCTACCTTTATAGGACCCCTAGTCAGTGAAGCCCCGCCCCTAATCAGGGCTCAGCTTCTCTCACAGCACCTAGCCCCTCCAAGCCTCTACACATACAGATAATACCAATACAAAAACACACACAAATACCTTCTCCTCCAACAGAACTCCCACTCAAACGCCCCTGTTCACAGCTCTGTTTGCTAGCTCCTGTGCCACTGCAGCTGTCTGTTCCGCTGCCTGACTGGCTGCTACCTTTATAGGACCCCTAGTCAGTGAAGCCCCGCCCCCTAATCAGGGCTCAGCTTCTCTCGCAGCACCTAGCCCCTCCAAGCCTCTACATATACAGATACTACCAATACAAAAAAACACACAAATACCTTCTCCTCCAACAGAACTCCCACTCAAACTCCCCTCTTTACAGCTCTGTTTGCTAGCTCCTGTGCCACTGCAGCTGTCTGTGCCGCTGCCTGACTGGCTGCTCCCTTTCTAGGGCCCCTAATCAGTGAAGCCCCGCCCCCTAATCAGGGCCCAGCTTCTCTCCCAGCACAAAGCCCCTCCAAGCCTCTACACATACAGATAATACCAACACAAAAACACACACAAATACGTTCTCCTCCAACAGAACTCCCACTCAAACTCCCCTGTTTACAGGTCTGTTTGCTAGCTCCTGTGCCGCTGCCTGACTGGCTGCTACCTTTATAGGACCCCTAGTCACTGAAGCCCCGCCCCCAAACCAGGGCTCAGCTTCTCTCCCAGCACAAAGCCCCTTCAAACCTCTACACATACAGGAACTACCAATACAAAAACACACACAAATACCTTCTCCTCCAACAGAACTCGCACTCAAACTCCCCTGTTTACAACTCTGTTTGCAAGCTCCTCTGCCGCTGCAGCTCTCTGTGCCACTGCCTGACTGGCTCCTACCTTTATAGGACCCCTAGTCAGTGAAGCCCCGCCCCCTGATCAGGGCTCAGCTTCTCTCCCAGCACAAAGCCCCTGCACATACAGATACTACCAATGCAAAACCAAACACACACAAATACCTTCTCCTCCAACAGAACTCCCACTCAAACTCCCCTGTTCACAGCTCTGTTTGCTAGCTCCTGTGCCACTGCAGCTGTCTGTGCCGCTCCCTGACTGGCTGCTACCTTTATAGGACCCCTAGTCAGTGAAGCCCCGCCCCTAATCAGGGCTCAGCTTCTCTCACAGCACCTAGCCCCTCCAAGCCTCTACACATACAGATAATACCAATACAAAAACACACACAAATACCTTCTCCTCCAACAGAACTCCCACTCAAACGCCCCTGTTCACAGCTCTGTTTGCTAGCTCCTGTGCCACTGCAGCTGTCTGTTCCGCTGCCTGACTGGCTGCTACCTTTATAGGACCCCTAGTCAGTGAAGCCCCGCCCCCTAATCAGGGTTCAGCTTCTCTCCCAGCACAAAGCCTCTCCAAGCCTCTACACATACAGATACTACCAATACAAAACCCAACACACACAAATACCTTCTCCTCCAACAGAACTCCCACTCAAACTCCCCTCTTTACAGCTCTGTTTGCTAGCTCCTGTGCCGCTGCCTGACTGGCTGCTACCTTTATAGGACCGCTAGTCAGTGAAGCCCCGCCCCCTAATCAGGGCTCAGCTTCTGTCCCAGCACAAAGCCCGTACACATACAGATACTACCAATACAAAACCCAACACACACAAATACCTTCTCCTCCAACAGAACTCCCACTCAAACTGCCCTGTTTACAGGTCTGTTTGCTAGCTCCTGTGCCGCTGCCTGACTGGCTGGTACCTTTATAGGACCCCTAGTCAGTGAAGCCCCGCCCCCTAATCAGGGTTCAGCTTCTCTCCAAGCACAAAGCTCCGCCAAACCCCGACACATACAGATAATACCAATACAAAAACACACACAAATACTTTCTCCTCCAACAGAACTCCCACTCAAACTCCCCTGTTTACAGGTCTGTTTGCAAGCTCCTATGCCGCTGCCTGACGGGCTGCTACCTTTATAGGACCCCTAGTCAGTGAAGCCCCGCCCCCTAATCAGGGCTCAGCTTCTCTCGCAGCACCTAGCCCCTCCAAGGCTCTACACATACAGATACTACCAATACAAAAACACACACAAATACCTTCTCCTCCAACAGAACTCCCACTCAAACTCCCCTGTTCACAGCTCTGTTTGCTAGCTCCTGTGCCGCTGCCTGACTGGCTGCTACCTTTATAGGACCCCTAGTCAGTGAAGCCCCGCCCCCTAATCAGGGCTCAGCTTCTCTCGCAGCACCTAGCCACTGCAAGCCTCTACACATACAGATACTACCAATACAAAAACACACACAAATACCTTCTCCTCCAACAGAACTCCCACTCAAACTCCCCTGTTCACAGCTCTGTTTGCTTGCTCCTGTGCCGCTGCCTGACTGGCTGCTACCTTTATAGGACCCCTAGTCAGTGAAGCCCCGCCCCCTAATCAGGGCTCAGCTTCTCTCGCAGCACCTAGCCACTCCAAGCCTCTACACATACAGATACTACCAATACAAAAACACACACAAATACCTTCTCCTCCAACAGAACTCCCACTCAAACTCCCCTGTTCACAGCTCTGTTTGCTAGCTCCTGTGCCGCTGCCTGACTGGCTGCTACCTTTATAGGACCCCTAGTCAGTGAAGCCCCGCCCCCTAATCAGGACTCAGCTTCTCTCCCAGCACAAAGCCCCTCCAAGCCTCTACATATACAGCTACTACCAATACAAAAAAACACACAAATACCTTCTCCTCCAACAGAACTCCCACTCAAACTCCCCTGTTCACAGCTCTGTTTGCTAGCTCCTGTGCCACTGCAGGTGTCTGTGCCGCTGCCTGACTGGCTGCTACCTTTATAGGACCCCTAGTCAGTGAAGCCCCGCCCCTAATCAGGGCTCAGCTTCTCTCACAGCACCTAGCCCCTCCAAGCCTCTACACATACAGATAATACCAATACAAAAACACACACAAATACCTTCTCCTCCAACAGAACTCCCACTCAAACGCCCCTGTTCACAGCTCTGTTTGCTAGCTCCTGTGCCACTGCAGCTGTCTGTTCCGCTGCCTGACTGGCGGCTACCTTTATAGGACCCCTAGTCAGTGAAGCCCCGGCTCCTAATCAGGGCTCAGCTTCTCTCCCAGCACAAAGCCCCTCCAAGCCTCTACACATACAGATACTACCAATACAAAACCAAACACACACAAATACCTTCTCGTCCAACAGAACTCCCACTCAAACTCCCCTGTTTAGAGCTCTGTTTGCTAGCTCCTGTGCCGCTGCCTGACAGGCAGCTAGCTTTATAGGACCCCTAGTCAGTGAAGCCCCGCCCCCTAATCAGGGCTCAGCTTCTCTCCCAGCACAAAGCCCCTCCAAGCCTCTACACATACAGATACTACCAATACAAAAACACACACAAATACGTTCTCCTCCAACAGAACTCCCACTCAAACTCCCCTGTTTACAGGTCTGTTTGCTAGCTCCTGTGCCGCTGCCTGACTGGCTGCTACCTTTATAGGACCCCTAGTCACTGAAGCCCCGCCCCCAAACCAGGGCTCAGCTTCTCTCCCAGCACAAAGCCCCTCCAAGCCTCTACACATACAGATACTACCAATACAAAACCAAACACACACAAATACCTTCTCCTCCAACAGAACTCCCACTCAAACTCCCCTGTTTACAGCTCTGTTTGTTAGCTCCTGTGCCGCTGCCTGACTGGCAGCTAGCTTTATAGGACCCCTAGTCAGTGAAGCCCCGCCCCTAATCAGGGCTCAGCTTCTCTCACAGCACCTAGCCCCTCCAAGCCTCTACACATACAGATAATACCAATACAAAAACACACACAAATACCTTCTCCTCCAACAGAACTCCCACTCAAACGCCCCTGTTCACAGCTCTGTTTGCTAGCTCCTGTGCCACTGCAGCTGTCTTTTCCGCTGCCTGACTGGCTGCTACCTTTATAGGACCCCTAGTCAGTGAAGCCCCGCCCCCTAATCAGGGCTCAGTTTCTCTCACAGCACCTAGCCCCTCCAAGCCTCTACACATACAGATACTACCAATACAAAAACACACACAAATACCTTCTCCTCCAACAGAACTCCCACTCAAACTCCCCTGTTCACAGCTCTGTTTGCTAGCTCCTGTGCCACTGCAGCTGTCTGTGCCGCTGCCTGACTGGCTGCTAGCTTTATAGGACCCCTAGTCAGTGAAGCCCCGCCCCTAATCAGGGCTCAGCTTCTCTCACAGCACCTAGCCCCTCCAAGCCTCTACACATACAGATAATACCAATACAAAAACACACACAAATACCTTCTCCTCCAACAGAACTCCCACTCAAACGCCCCTGTTCACAGCTCTGTTTGCTAGCTCCTGTGCCACTGCAGCTGTCTGTTCCGCTGCCTGACTGGCTGCTACCTTTATAGGACCCCTAGTCAGTGAAGCCCCGCCCCCTAATCAGGGCTCAGCTTCTCTCCCAGCACAAAGCCCCTCCAAGCCTCTACACACACAGATACTACCAATACAAAACCAAACACACACAAATACCTTCTCGTCCAACAGAACTCCCACTCAAACTCCCCTGTTTAGAGCTCTGTTTGCTAGCTCCTGTGCCGCTGCAGCTGTCTGTGCCGCTGCCTGACTGGCTGCTACCTTTATAGGACCCCTAGTCAGTGAAGCCCCGCCCCCTAATCAGGGTTCAGCTTCTCTCCAAGCACAAAGCTCCGCCAAACCCCGACACATACAGATACTACCAATAAAAAACCAAACACACACAAATACCATCTCCTCCAAAAGAATCAGTGAAGCCCCGCCCCCTAATCAGGGCCCAGCTTCTCTCCCAGCACAAAGCCCCTCCAAGCCTCTACACATACAGATACTACCAATACAAAACCAAACACACACAAATACCTTCTCCTACAACAGAACTCCCACTCAAACTCCCCTGTTTAGAGCTCTGTTTGCTAGCTCCTGTGCCGCTGCAGCTGTCTGTGCCGCTGCCTGACTGGCTGCTAGCTTTATAGGACCCCTAGTCAGTGAAGCCCCGCCCCCTAATCAGGGCTCAGCTTCTCTCCCAGCACAAAGCCCCTCCAAGCCTCTACATATACAGATACTACCAATACAAAAAAACACACAAATACCTTCTCCTCCAACAGAACTCCCACTCAAACTCCCCTGTTCACAGCTCTGTTTGCTAGCTCCTGTGCCACTGCAGCTGTCTGTGCCGCTGCCTGACTGGCTGCTACCTTTATAGGACCCCTAGTCAGTGAAGCCCCGCCCCTAATCAGGGCTCAGCTTCTCTCACAGCACCTAGCCCCTCCAAGCCTCTACACATACAGATAATACCAATACAAAAACACACACAAATACCTTCTCCTCCAACAGAACTCCCACTCAAACGCCCCTGTTCACAGCTCTGTTTGCTAGCTCCTGTGCCACTGCAGCTGTCTGTTCCGCTGCCTGACTGGCTGCTACCTTTATAGGACCCCTAGTCAGTGAAGCCCCGCCCCCTAATCAGGGTTCAGCTTCTCTCCAAGCACAAAGCTCCGCCAAACCCCGACACATACAGATACTACCAATAAAAAACCAAACACACACAAATACCATCTCCTCCAACAACTCCCACTCAAACTCCCCTGTTTACAGCTCTGTTTGCTAGCTCCTGTGCCGCTGCCTGACGGGCTGCTACCTTTATAGGACCCCTAGTCAGTGAAGCCCCGCCCCCTAATCAGGGCTCAGCTTCTCTCGCAGCACCTAGCCCCTCCAAGCCTCTACACATACAGATACTACCAATACAAAAACACACACAAATACCTTCTCCTCCAACAGAACTCCCACTCAAACTCCCCTGTTCACAGCTCTGTTTGCTAGCTCCTGTGCCGCTGCCTGACTGGCTGCTACCTTTATAGGACCCCTAGTCAGTGAAGCCCCGCCCCCTAATCAGGGCTCAGCTTCTCTCGCAGCACCTAGCCACTCCAAGCCTCTACACATACAGATACTACCAATACAAAAACACACACAAATTCCTTCTCCTCCAACAGAACTCCCACTCAAACTCCCCTGTTCAGAGCTCTGTTTGCTAGCTCCTGTGCCGCTGCCTGACTGGCTGCTACCTTTATAGGACCCCTAGTCAGTGAAGCCCCGCCCCCTAATCAGGGCTCAGCTTCTCTCCCAGCACAAAGCCCCTCCAAGCCTCTACACATACAGATAATACCAATACAAAAACACACACAAATACGTTCTCCTCCAACAGAACTCCCACTCAAACTCCCCTGTTTACAGGTCTGTTTGCTAGCTCCTGTGCCGCTGCCTGACTGGCTGCTACCTTTATAGGACCCCTAGTCACTGAAGCCCCGCCCCCAAACCAGGGCTCAGCTTCTCTCCCAGCACAAAGCCCCTCCAAGCCTCTACACATACAGATACTACCAATACAAAACCAAACACACACAAATACCTACTCCTACAACAGAACTCCCACTGAAACTCCCCTGTTTAGAGCTCTGTTTGCTAGCTCCTGTGCCGCTGCAGCTGTCTGTGCCGCTGCCTGACTGGCTGCTAGCTTTATAGGACCCCTAGTCAGTGAAGCCCCGCCCCCTAATCAGGGCTCAGCTTCTCTCCCAGCACAAAGCCCCTTCAAACCTCTACAGATACAGGAACGACCAATACAAAAACACACACAAATACCTTCTCCTCCAACAGAACTCCCACTCAAACTCCCCTGTTTACAGCTCTGTTTGCTAGCTTCTGTGCCGCTGCAGCTGTCTGTTCCGCTGCCTGACTGGCTGCTACCTTTATAGGACCCCTAGTCAGTGAAGCCCCGCCCCCTAATCAGGGTTCAGCTTCTCTCCCAGCACAAAGCCCCTCCAAGCCTCTACATATACAGATACTACCAATACAAAAAACCACACAAATACCTTCTCCTCCAACAGTACTCCCACTCAAACTCCCCTGCTTACAGCTCTGTTTGCTAGCTCCTGTGCCGCTGCCTGACTGGCTGCTCCCTTTCTAGGACCCCTAATCAGTGAAGCCCCGCCCCCTAATCAGGGCCCAGCTTCTCTCCCATCACAAAGCCCCTCCAAGCCTCTACACATACAGATAATACCAATACAAAAACACACACAAATACCTTCTCCTCCAAAAGAACTCCCACTCAAACTCCCCTGCTTACAGCTCTGTTTGCTAGCTCCTGTGCCGCTGCAGCTGTCTGTGCCGCTGCCTGACTGGCTGCTCCCTTTATAGGACACCTAGTCAGTGAAGCCCCGGCCCCTAATCAGGGCTCAGCTTCTCTCGCAGCACCTAGCCCCTCCAAGCCTCTACACATACAGATACTACCAATACAAAAACACACACAAATACCTTCTCCTCCAACAGAACTCCCACTCAAACTCCCCTGTTCACAGCTCTGTTTGCTAGCTCCTGTGCCGCTGCCTGACTGGCTGCTACCTTTATAGGACCCCTAGTCAGTGAAGCCCCGCCCCCTAATCAGGGCTCAGCTTCTCTCGCAGCACCTAGCCCCTCCAAGCCTCTACACATACAGATACTACCAATACAAAAACACACACAAATACCTTCTCCTCCAACAGAACTCCCACTCAAACTCCCCTGTTCACAGCTCTGTTTGCTAGCTCCTGTGCCGCTGCCTGACTGGCTGCTACCTTTATAGGACCCCTCGTCAGTGAAGCCCCGCCCCCTAATCAGGGCTCAGCTTCTCTCGCAGCACCTAGCCCCTCCAAGCCTCTACACATACAGATACTACCAATACAAAAACACACACAAATACCTTCTCCTCCAAAAGAACTCCCACTCAAACCCCCCTGTTTACACCTCAGTTTGCTAGCTCCTGTGCCGCTGCAGCTGTCTGGGCCGCTGCCTGACTGGCTGCTCCCTTTATAGGACACCTAGTCAGTGAAGCCCCGCCCCCTAATCAGGGCCCAGCTTCTCTCCCAGCACAAAGCCCCTCCAAGCCTCTACACATACAGATAATACCAATACAAAAACACACACTAATACCTTCTCCTCCAACAGAACTCCCACTCAAACTCCCCTGTTCACAGCTCTGTTTGCTAGCTCCTGTGCCGCTGCCTGACTGGCTGCTACCTTTATAGGACCCCTCGTCAGTGAAGCCCCGCCCCCTAATCAGGGCTCAGCTTCTCTCGCAGCACCTAGCCCCTCCAAGCCTCTACACATACAGATACTACCAATACAAAAACACACACAAATACCTTCTCCTCCAACAGAACTCCCACTCAAACTCCCCTGTTCACAGCTCTGTTTGCTAGCTCCTGTGCCGCTGCCTGACTGGCTGCTACCTTTATAGGACCCCTAGTCAGTGAAGCCCCGCCCCCTAAGAAGGGCTCAGCTTCTCTCCCAGCACAAAGGCCCTCCAAGCCTCTACACATACAGATAATACCAATACAAAAACACACACAAATACGTTCTCCTCCAACAGAACTCCCACTCAAACTCCCCTGTTTACAGCTCTGTTTGCTAGCTCCTGTGCCGCTGCAGCTGTCTGTTCCGCTGCCTGACTGGCTGCTACCTTTATAGGACCCCTAGTCAGTGAAGCCCCGCCCCCTAATCAGGGTTCAGCTTCTCTCCAAGCACAAAGCCCCGCCAAACCCCTTCACATACAGATACTACCAATAAAAAACCAAACACACATAAATACCTTCTCCTCCAACAGAACTCCCACTCAAACTCCCCTGCTTACAGCTCTGTTTGCTAGCTCCTGTGCCGCTGTCTGACTGGCTCCTACCTTTATAGGACCCCTAGTCAGTGAAGCCCCGCCCCCTGATCAGGGCTCAGCTTCTCTCCCAGCACAAAGCCCCTCCAAGCCTCTACATATACAGATACTACCAATACAAAAAAATACACAAATACCTTCTCCTCCAACAGATCTCCCACTCAAACTCCCCTGTTTACAGATCTGTTTGCTAGCTCCTGTGCCGCTGCCTGACTGGCTGCTACCTTTATAGGACCGCTAGTCAGTGAAGCCCCGCCCCCTAATCAGGGCTCAGCTTCTGTCCCAGCACAAAGCCCGTACACAAACAGATACTACCAATACAAAACCGAACACACACAAATACCTTCTCCTCCAACAGAACTCCCACTCAAACTGCCCTGTTTACAGGTCTGTTTGCTAGCTCCTGTGCCGCTGCCTGACTGGCTGGTACATTTATAGGACCCCTAGTCAGTGAAGCCCCGCCCCCTAATCAGGGCTCAGCTTCTCTCCCAGCACAGAGCCCCTCCAAGCCTCTACACATACAGATACTACCAATACAAAACCAAACACACACAAATACCTTCTCCTCCAACAGAACTCCCACTCAAACTCCCCTCTTTACAGCCCTGTTTGCTAGCTGCTGTGCCACTGCAGCTGTCTGTGCCGCTGCCTGACTGGCTGCTACCTTTATAGGACCGCTAATCAGTGAAGCCCCGCCCCCTAATCAGGGCCCAGCTTCTCTCCCATCACAAAGCCCCTCCAAGCCTCTACACATACAGATAATACGAATACAAAAACACACACAAATACCTTCTCCTCCAACAGAACTCCCACTCAAACTCCCCTGTTTACAGCTCTGTTTGCTAGCTCCTGTGCCGCTGCCTGACTGGCTGCTACCTTTATAGGACCCCTAGTCACTGAGGCCCCGCCCCCTAATCAGGGCTCAGCTTCTCTCGCAGCACCTAGCCCCTCCAAGCCTCTACACATACAGATACTACCAATACAAAAACACACACAAATACCTTCTCCTCCAACAGAACTCGCACTCAAACTCCCCTGTTTACAACTCTGTTTGCAAGCTCCTCTGCCGCTGCAGCTCTCTGTGCCACTGCCTGACTGGCTCCTACCTTTATAGGACCCCTAGTCAGTGAAGCCCCGCCCCCTGATCAGGGCTCAGCTTCTCTCCCAGCACAAACCCCCTGCACATACAGATACTACCAATGCAAAACCAAACACACACAAATACCTTCTCCTCCAACAGAACTCCCACTCAAACTCCCCTGTTCACAGCTCTGTTTGCTAGCTCCTGTGCCACTGCAGCTGTCTGTGCCGCTGCCTGACTGGCTGCTACCTTTATAGGACCCCTAGTCAGTGAAGCCCCGCCCCTAATCAGGGCTCAGCTTCTCTCACAGCACCTAGCCCCTCCAAGCCTCTACACATACAGATAATACCAATACAAAAACACACACAAATACCTTCTCCTCCAACAGAACTCCCACTCAAACGCCCCTGTTCACAGCTCTGTTTGCTAGCTCCTGTGCCACTGCAGCTGTCTGTTCCGCTGCCTGACTGGCTGCTACCTTTATAGGACCCCTAGTCAGTGAAGCCCCGCCCCCTAATCAGGGTTCAGCTTCTCTCCCAGCACAAAGCCACTCCAAGCCTCTACACATACAGATACTACCAATACAAAACCAAACACACACAAATACCTTCTCCTCCAACAGAACTCCCACTCAAACTCCCCTCTTTACAGCTCTGTTTGCTAGCTCCTGTGCCACTGCAGCTGTCTGTGCCGCTGCCTGACTGGCTGCTCCCTTTCTAGGACCCCTAATCAGTGAAGCCCCGCCCCCTAATCAGGGCCCAGCTTCTCTCCCAGCACAAAGCCCCTCCAAGCCTCTACACATACAGATAATACCAATACAAAAACACACACAAATACGTTCTCCTCCAACAGAACTCCCACTCAAACTCCCCTGTTTACAGGTCTGTTTGCTAGCTCCTGTGCCGCTGCCTGACGGGCTGCTACCTTTATAGGACCCCAAGTCAGTGAAGCCCCGCCCCCTAATCAGGGCTCAGCTTCTCTCGCAGCACCTAGCCCCTCCAAGCCTCTACACATACAGATACTACCAATACAAAAACACACACAAATACCTTCTCCTCCAACAGAACTCCCACTCAAACTCCCCTGTTCACAGCTCTGTTTGCTAGCTCCTGTGCCGCTGCCTGACTGGCTGCTACCTTTATAGGACCCCTAGTCAGTGAAGCCCCGCCCCTAATCAGGGCTCAGCTTCTCTCACAGCACCTAGCCCCTCCAAGCCTCTACACATACAGATAATACCAATACAAAAACACACACAAATACCTTCTCCTCCAACAGAACTCCCACTCAAACTCCCCTGTTTACAGGTCTGTTTGCTAGCTCCTGTGCCGCTGCCTGACGGGCTGCTACCTTTATAGGACCCCAAGTCAGTGAAGCCCCGCCCCCTAATCAGGGCTCAGCTTCTCTCGCAGCACCTAGCCCCTCCAAGCCTCTACACATACAGATACTACCAATACAAAAACACACACAAATACCTTCTCCTCCAACAGAACTCCCACTCAAACTCCCCTGTTCACAGCTCTGTTTGCTAGCTCCTGTGCCGCTGCCTGACTGGCTGCTCCCTTTCTAGGGCCCCTAATCAGTGAAGCTCCGCCCCCTAATCAGGGCCCAGCTTCTCTCCCAGCACAAAGCCCCTCCAAGCCTCTACACATACAGATAATACCAACACAAAAACACACACAAATACCTTCTCCTCCAACAGAACTCCCACTCAAACTCCCCTGTTTACAGGTCTGTTTGCTAGCTCCTGTGCCGCTGCCTGACTGGCTGCTACCTTTATAGGACCCCTAGTCACTGAAGCCCCGCCCCCAAACCAGGGCTCAGCTTCTCTCCCAGCACAAAGCCCCTTCAAACCTCTACACATACAGGAACTACCAATACAAAACCAAACACACACAAATACCTTCTCCTCCAACAGAACTCCCACTCAAACTCCCCTGTTTACAGCTCTGTTTGCTAGCTCCTGTGCCGCTGCAGCTGTCTGTTCCGCTGCCTGACTGGCTGCTACCTTTATAGGACCCCTAGTCAGTGAAGCCCCGCCCCTAATCAGGGCTCAGCTTCTCTCACAGCACCTAGCCCCTCCAAGCCTCTACACATACAGATAATACCAATACAAAAACACACACAAATACCTTCTCCTCCAACAGAACTCCCACTCAAACGCCCCTGTTCACAGCTCTGTTTGCTAGCTCCTGTGCCACTGCAGCTGTCTGTTCCGCTGCCTGACTGGCTGCTACCTTTATAGGACCCCTAGTCAGTGAAGCCCCGCCCCCTAATCAGGGTTCAGCTTCTCTCCAAGCACAAAGCTCCGCAAACCCCGACACATACAGATACTACCAATAAAAAACCAAACACACACAAATACCTTCTCCTCCAACAGAACTCCCACTCAAACTCCCCTGTTCACAGCTCTGTTTGCTAGCTCCTGTGCCGCTGCCTGACTGGCTGCTACCTTTATAGGACCCCTAGTCAGTGAAGCCCCGCCCCCTAATCAGGGCTCAGCTTCTCTCCCAGCACAAAGCCCCTCCAAGCCTCTACACATACAGATAATACCAATACAAAAACACACACAAATACGTTCTCCTCCAACAGAACTCCCACTCAAACTCCCCTGTTTACAGGTCTGTTTGCTAGCTCCTGTGCCGCTGCCTGACTGGCTGCTACCTTTATAGGACCCCTAGTCAGTGAAGCCCCGCCCCCTAATCAGGGCTCAGCTTCTGTCCCAGCACAAAGCCCGTACACAAACAGATACTACCAATACAAAACCGAACACACACAAATACCTTCTCCTCCAACAGAACTCCCACTCAAACTCCCCTCTTTACAGCTCTGTTTGCTAGCTGCTGTGCCACTGCAGCTGTCTGTGCCGCTGCCTGACTGGCTGCTACCTTTATAGGACCGCTAATCAGTGAAGCCCCGCCCCCTAATCAGGGCCCAGCTTCTCTCCCATCACAAAGCCCCTCCAAGCCTCTACACATACAGATAATACGAATACAAAAACACACACAAATACCTTCTCCTCCAACAGAACTCCCACTCAAACTCCCCTGTTTACAACTCTGTTTGCAAGCTCCTCTGCCGCTGCAGCTCTCTGTGCCACTGCCTGACTGGCTCCTACCTTTATAGGACCCCTAGTCAGTGAAGCCCCGCCCCCTGATCAGGGCTCAGCTTCTCTCCCAGCACAAAGCCCCTGCACATACAGATACTACCAATGCAAAACCAAACACACACAAATACCTTCTCCTCCAACAGAACTCCCACTCAAACTCCCCTGTTCACAGCTCTGTTTGCTAGCTCCTGTGCCACTGCAGCTGTCTGTGCCGCTCCCTGACTGGCTGCTACCTTTATAGGACCCCTAGTCAGTGAAGCCCCGCCCCTAATCAGGGCTCAGCTTCTCTCACAGCACCTAGCCCCTCCAAGCCTCTACACATACAGATAATACCAATACAAAAACACACACAAATACCTTCTCCTCCAACAGAACTCCCACTCAAACGCCCCTGTTCACAGCTCTGTTTGCTAGCTCCTGTGCCACTGCAGCTGTCTGTTCCGCTGCCTGACTGGCTGCTACCTTTATAGGACCCCTAGTCAGTGAAGCCCCGCCCCCTAATCAGGGTTCAGCTTCTCTCCCAGCACAAAGCCTCTCCAAGCCTCTACACATACAGATACTACCAATACAAAACCCAACACACACAAATACCTTCTCCTCCAACAGAACTCCCACTCAAACTCCCCTCTTTACAGCTCTGTTTGCTAGCTCCTGTGCCGCTGCCTGACTGGCTGCTACCTTTATAGGACCGCTAGTCAGTGAAGCCCCGCCCCCTAATCAGGGCTCAGCTTCTGTCCCAGCACAAAGCCCGTACACATACAGATACTACCAATACAAAACCGAACACACACAAATACCTTCTCCTCCAACAGAACTCCCACTCAAACTGCCCTGTTTACAGGTCTGTTTGCTAGCTCCTGTGCCGCTGCCTGACTGGCTGGTACCTTTATAGGACCCCTAGTCAGTGAAGCCCCGCCCCCTAATCAGGGCTCAGCTTCTCTCCCAGCACAAAGCCCCTCCAAGCCTCTACATATACAGATACTACCAATACAAAACCAAACACACACAAATACCTTCTCCTCCAACAGAACTCCCACTCAAACTCCCCTGTTCACAGCTCTGTTTGCTAGCTCCTGTGCCACTGCAGCTGTCTGTGCCGCTGCCTGACTGGCTGCTCCCTTTATAGGACCCCTAGTCAGTGAAGCCCCGCCCCTAATCAGGGCTCAGCTTCTCTCACAGCACCTAGCCCCTCCCAGCCTCTACACATACAGATAATACCAATACAAAAACACACACAAATACCTTCTCCTCCAACAGAACTCCCACTCAAACTCCCCTGTTTAGAGCTCTGTTTGCTCGCTCCTGTGCCGCTGCAGCTGTCTGTGCCGCTGCCTGACTGGCTGCTCCCTTTCTAGGACCCCTAATCAGTGAAGCCCCGCCCCCTAATCAGGGCCCAGCTTCTCTCCCAGCACAAAGCCCCTCCAAGCCTCTACACATACAGATAATACCAATACAAAAACAAACACAAATACGTTCTCCTCCAACAGAACTCCCACTCAAACTCCCCTGTTTACAGGTCTGTTTGCTAGCTCCTGTGCCGCTGCCTGACTGGCTGCTACCTTTATAGGACCCCTAGTCAGTGAAGCCCCGCCCCCTAATCAGGGCTCTGCTTCTCTCGCAGCACCTAGCCCCTCCAAGCCTCTACACATACAGATACTACCAATACAAAAACACACACAAATACCTTCTCCTCCAACAGAACTCCCACTCAAACTCCCCTGTTCACAGCTCTGTTTGCTAGCTCCTGTGCCGCTGCCTGACTGGCTGCTACCTTTATAGGACCCCTAATCAGTGAAGCCCCGCCCCCTAATCAGGGCCCAGCTTCTCTCCCAGCACAAAGCCCCTCCAAGCCTCTACACATACAGATAATACCAATACAAAAACACACACAAATACGTTCTCCTCCAACAGAACTCCCACTCAAACTCCCCTGTTTACAGGTCTGTTTGCTAGCTCCTGTGCCGCTGCC
Organism: Lepidochelys kempii; assembly: GCF_965140265.1. Taxonomy (NCBI): domain Eukaryota; kingdom Metazoa; phylum Chordata; order Testudines; family Cheloniidae; genus Lepidochelys; species Lepidochelys kempii. The sequence continues at coordinate 26,792,671 of NC_133272.1, forward strand.
TGACTGGCTGCTACCTTTATAGGACCCCTAGTCACTGAAGCCCCGCCCCCAAACCAGGGCTCAGCTTCTCTCCCAGCACAAAGCCCCTTCAAGCCTCTACACATACAGATACTACCAATACAAAACCAAACACACACAAATACCTTCTCCTACAACAGAACTCCCACTCAAACTCCCCTGTTTAGAGCTCTGTTTGCTAGCCCCTGTGCCGCTGCAGCTGTCTGTTCCGCTGCCTGACTGGCTGCTACCTTTATAGGACCCCTAGTCAGTGAAGCCCCGCCCCCTAATCAGGGCTCTGCTTCTCTCGCAGCACCTAGCCCCTCCAAGCCTCTACACATACAGATACTACCAATACAAAAACACACACAAATACGTTCTCCTCCAACAGAACTCCCACTCAAACTCCCCTGTTCACAGCTCTGTTTGCTAGCTCCTGTGCCGCTGCCTGACTGGCTGCTCCCTTTCTAGGACCCCTAATCAGTGAAGCCCCGCCCCCTAATCAGGGCCCAGCTTCTCTCCCATCACAAAGCCCCTCCAAGCCTCAACACATACAGATAATACCAATACAAAAACACACACAAATACCTTCTCCTCCAACAGAACTCCCACTCAAACCCCCCTGTTTACAGCTCAGTTTGCTAGCTCCTGTGCCGCTGCAGCTGTCTGTGCCGCTGCCTGACTGGCTGCTCCCTTTATAGGACACCTAGTCAGTGAAGCCCCGCCCCCTAATCAGGGCCCAGCTTCTCTCCCAGCACAAAGCCCCTCCAAGCCTCTACACATACAGATAATACCAATACAAAAACACACACTAATACCTTCTCCTCCAACAGAACTCCCACTCAAACTCCCCTGTTCACAGCTCTGTTTGCTAGCTCCTGTGCCGCTGCCTGACTGGCTGCTACCTTTATAGGACCCCTCGTCAGTGAAGCCCCGCCCCCTAATCAGGGCTCAGCTTCTCTCGCAGCACCTAGCCCCTTCAAGCCTCTACACATACAGATACTACCAATACAAAAACACACACAAATACCTTCTCCTCCAACAGAACTCCCACTCAAACTCCCCTGTTTACAGCTCTGTTTGCTAGCTCCTGTGCCGCTGCCTGACTGGCTGCTACCTTTATAGGACCCCTAGTCAGTGAAGCCCCGCCCCCTAATCAGGGCTCAGCTTCTCTCGCAGCACCTAGCCCCTCCAAGCCTCTACACATACAGATACTACCAATACAAAAACACACACAAATACCTTCTCCTCCAACAGAACTCCCACTCAAACTCCCCTGTTCACAGCTCTGTTTGCTAGCTCCTGTGCCGCTGCCTGACTGGCTGCTCCCTTTCTAGGACCCCTAATCAGTGAAGCCCCGCCCCCTAATCAGGGCCCAGCTTCTCTCCCATCACAAAGCCCCTCCAAGCCTCAACACATACAGATAATACCAATACAAAAACACACACAAATACCTTCTCCTCCAAAAGAACTCCCACTCAAACCCCCCTGTTTACAGCTCAGTTTGCTAGCTCCTGTGCCGCTGCAGCTGTCTGTGCCGCTGCCTGACTGGCTGCTCCCTTTATAGGACACCTAGTCAGTGAAGCCCCGCCCCCTAATCAGGGCCCAGCTTCTCTCCCAGCACAAAGCCCCTCCAAGCCTCTACACATACAGATAATACCAATACAAAAACACACACTAATACCTTCTCCTCCAACAGAACTCCCACTCAAACTCCCCTGTTCACAGCTCTGTTTGCTAGCTCCTGTGCCGCTGCCTGACTGGCTGCTACCTTTATAGGACCCCTCGTCAGTGAAGCCCCGCCCCCTAATCAGGGCTCAGCTTCTCTCGCAGCACCTAGCCCCTTCAAGCCTCTACACATACAGATACTACCAATACAAAAACACACACAAATACCTTCTCCTCCAACAGAACTCCCACTCAAACTCCCCTGTTCACAGCTCTGTTTGCTAGCTCCTGTGCCGCTGCCTGACTGGCTGCTACCTTTATAGGACCCCTAGTCAGTGAAGCCCCGCCCCCTAAGAAGGGCTCAGCTTCTCTCCCAGCACAAAGGCCCTCCAAGCCTCTACACATACAGATAATACCAATACAAAAACACACACAAATACGTTCTCCTCCAACAGAACTCCCACTCAAACTCCCCTGTTTACAGCTCTGTTTGCTAGCTCCTGTGCCGCTGCAGCTGTCTGTTCCGCTGCCTGACTGGCTGCTACCTTTATAGGACCCCTAGTCAGTGAAGCCCCGCCCCCTAATCAGGGTTCAGCTTCTCTCCAAGCACAAAGCCCCGCCAAACCCCTTCACATACACATACTACCAATAAAAAACCAAACACACAAATACCTTCTCCTCCAACAGAACTCCCACTCAAACTCCCCTGCTTACAGCTCTGTTTGCTAGCTCCTGTGCCGCTGTCTGACTGGCTCCTACCTTTATAGGACCCCTAGTCAGTGAAGCCCCGCCCCCTGATCAGGGCTCAGCTTCTCTCCCAGCACAAAGCCCCTCCAAGCCTCTACATATACAGATACTACCAATACAAAAAAATACACAAATACCTTCTCCTCCAACAGAACTCCCACTCAAACTGCCCTGTTTACAGGTCTGTTTGCTAGCTCCTGTGCCGCTGCCTGACTGGCTGGTACCTTTATAGGACCCCTAGTCAGTGAAGCCCCGCCCCCTAATCAGGGCTCAGCTTCTCTCCCAGCACAGAGCCCCTCCAAGCCTCTACACATACAGATACTACCAATACAAAACCAAACACACACAAATACCTTCTCCTCCAACAGAACTCCCACTCAAACTCCCCTCTTTACAGCTCTGTTTGCTAGCTGCTGTGCCACTGCAGCTGTCTGTGCCGCTGCCTGACTGGCTGCTACCTTTATAGGACCGCTAATCAGTGAAGCCCCGCCCCCTAATCAGGGCCCAGCTTCTCTCCCATCACAAAGCCCCTCCAAGCCTCTACACATACAGATAATACGAATACAAAAACACACACAAATACCTTCTCCTCCAACAGAACTCCCACTCAAACTCCCCTGTTTACAGCTCTGTTTGCTAGCTCCTGTGCCGCTGCCTGACTGGCTGCTACCTTTATAGGACCCCTAGTCAGTGAAGCCCCGCCCCCTGATCAGGGTTCAGCTTCTCTCCCAGCACAAAGCCCCTGCACATACAGATACTACCAATGCAAAACCAAACACACACAAATACCTTCTCCTCCAACAGAACTCCCACTCAAACTCCCCTGTTCACAGCTCTGTTTGCTAGCTCCTGTGCCACTGCAGCTGTCTGTGCCGCTGCCTGACTGGCTGCTACCTTTATAGGACCCCTAGTCAGTGAAGCCCCGCCCCTAATCAGGGCTCAGCTTCTCTCACAGCACCTAGCCCCTCCAAGCCTCTACACATACAGATACTACCAATACAAAAACACACACAAATACCTTCTCCTCCAACAGAACTCCCACTCAAACGCCCCTGTTCACAGCTCTGTTTGCTAGCTCCTGTGCCACTGCAGCTGTCTGTTCCGCTGCCTGACTGGCTGCTACCTTTATAGGACCCCTAGTCAGTGAAGCCCCGCCCCCTAATCAGGGTTCAGCTTCTCTCCCAGCACAAAGCCTCTCCAAGCCTCTACACATACAGATACTACCAATACAAAACCAAACACACACAAATACCTTCTCCTCCAACAGAACTCCCACTCAAACTCCCCTCTTTACAGCTCTGTTTGCTAGCTCCTGTGCCACTGCAGCTGTCTGTGCCGCTGCCTGACTGGCTGCTCCCTTTCTAGGACCCCTAATCAGTGAAGCCCCGCCCCCTAATCAGGGCCCAGCTTCTCTCCCAGCACAAAGCCCCTCCAAGCCTCTACACATACAGATAATACCAATACAAAAACACACACAAATACGTTCTCCTCCAACAGAACTCCCACTCAAACTCCCCTGTTTACAGGTCTGTTTGCTAGCTCCTGTGCCGCTGCCTGACGGGCTGCTACCTTTATAGGACCCCAAGTCAGTGAAGCCCCGCCCCCTAATCAGGGCTCAGCTTCTCTCGCAGCACCTAGCCCCTCCAAGCCTCTACACATACAGATACTACCAATACAAAAACACACACAAATACCTTCTCCTCCAACAGAACTCCCACTCAAACTCCCCTGTTCACAGCTCTGTTTGCTAGCTCCTGTGCCGCTGCCTGACTGGCTGCTACCTTTATAGGACCCCAAGTCAGTGAAGCCCCGCCCCTAATCAGGGCTCAGCTTCTCTCACAGCACCTAGCCCCTCCAAGCCTCTACACATACAGATAATACCAATACAAAAACACACACAAATACCTTCTCCTCCAACAGAACTCCCACTCAAACGCCCCTGTTCACAGCTCTGTTTGCTAGCTCCTGTGCCACTGCAGCTGTCTGTTCCGCTGCCTGACTGGCTGCTACCTTTATAGGACCCCTAGTCAGTGAAGCCCCGCCCCCTAATCAGGGTTCAGCTTCTCTCCCAGCACAAAGCCTCTCCAAGCCTCTACACATACAGATACTACCAATACAAAACCAAACACACACAAATACCTTCTCCTACAACAGAACTCCCACTCAAACTCCCCTGTTTAGAGCTCTGTTTGCTAGCTCCTGTGCCGCTGCAGCTGTCTGTGCCGCTGCCTGACTGGCTGCTAGCTTTATAGGACCCCTAGTCAGTGAAGCCCCGCCCCCTAATCAGGGCTCAGCTTCTCTCCCAGCACAAAGCCCCTTCAAACCTCTACACATACAGGAACTACCAATACAAAAACACACACAAATACCTTCTCCTCCAACAGAACTCCCACTCAAACTCCCCTGTTTACAGCTCTGTTTGCTAGCTCCTGTGCCGCTGCAGCTGTCTGTTCCGCTGCCTGACTGGCTGCTACCTTTATAGGACCCCTAGTCAGTGAAGCCCCGCCCCTAATCAGGGCTCAGCTTCTCTCACAGCACCTAGCCCCTCCAAGCCTCTACACATACAGATAATACCAATACAAAAACACACACAAATACCTTCTCCTCCAACAGAACTCCCACTCAAACGCCCCTGTTCACAGCTCTGTTTGCTAGCTCCTGTGCCACTGCAGCTGTCTGTTCCGCGGCCTGACTGGCTGCTACCTTTATAGGACCCCTAGTCAGTGAAGCCCCGCCCCCTAATCAGGGTTCAGCTTCTCTCCAAGCACAAAGCTCCGCCAAACCCCGACACATACAGATACTACCAATAAAAAACCAAACACACACAAATACCTTCTCCTCCAACAGAACTCCCACTCAAACTCCCCTGTTCACAGCTCTGTTTGCTAGCTCCTGTGCCGCTGCCTGACTGGCTGCTCCCTTTATAGGACCCCTAGTCAGTGAAGCCCCGCCCCCTAATCAGGGCTCAGCTTCTCTCCCAGCACAAAGCCCCTCCAAGCCTCTACACATACAGATAATACCAATACAAAAACACACACAAATACGTTCTCCTCCAACAGAACTCCCACTCAAACTCCCCTGTTTACAGGTCTGTTTGCTAGCTCCTGTGCCGCTGCCTGACTGGCTGCTACCTTTATAGGACCCCTAGTCACTGAAGCCCCGCCCCCAAACCAGGGCTCAGCTTCTCTCCCAGCACAAAGCCCCTCCAAGCCTCTACACATACAGATACTACCAATACAAAACCAAACACACACAAATACCTTCTCCTCCAACAGAACTCCCACTCAAACTCCCCTGCTTACAGCTCTGTTTGCTAGCTCCTGTGCCGCTACCTGACTGGCTGCTACCTTTATAGGACCCCTAGTCAGTGAAGCCCCGCCCCCTAATCAGGGCTCAGCTTCTCTCCCAGCACAAAGCCCCTCCAAGCCTCTACACATACAGATAATACCAATACAAAAACACACACAAATACGTTCTCCTCCAACAGAACTCCCACTCAAACTCCCCTGTTCACAGGTCTGTTTGCTAGCTCCTGTGCCGCTGCCTGACTGGCTGCTACCTTTATAGGACCCCTAGTCAGTGAAGCCCCGCCCCCTAATCAGGGCTCAGCTTCTCTCCCAGCACAAAGCCCCTCCAAGCCTCTACATATACAGATACTACCAATACAAAAAAACACACAAATACGTTCTCCTCCAACAGAACTCCCACTCAAACGCCCCTGTTCACAGCTCTGTTTGCTAGCTCCTGTGCCACTGCAGCTGTCTGTTCCGCTGCCTGACTGGCTGCTACCTTTATAGGACCCCTAGTCAGTGAAGCCCCGCCCCCTAATCAGGGCTCTGCTTCTCTCGCAGCACCTAGCCCCTCCAAGCCTCTACACATACAGATACTACCAATACAAAAACACACACAAATACGTTCTCCTCCAACAGAACTCCCACTCAAACTCCCCTGTTCACAGCTCTGTTTGCTAGCTCCTGTGCCGCTGCCTGACTGGCTGCTCCCTTTCTAGGACCCCTAATCAGTGAAGCCCCGCCCCCTAATCAGGGCCCAGCTTCTCTCCCATCACAAAGCCCCTCCAAGCCTCAACACATACAGATAATACCAATACAAAAACACACACAAATACCTTCTCCTCCAACAGAACTCCCACTCAAACCCCCCTGTTTACAGCTCAGTTTGCTAGCTCCTGTGCCGCTGCAGCTGTCTGTGCCGCTGCCTGACTGGCTGCTCCCTTTATAGGACACCTAGTCAGTGAAGCCCCGCCCCCTAATCAGGGCCCAGCTTCTCTCCCAGCACAAAGCCCCTCCAAGCCTCTACACATACAGATAATACCAATACAAAAACACACACTAATACCTTCTCCTCCAACAGAACTCCCACTCAAACTCCCCTGTTCACAGCTCTGTTTGCTAGCTCCTGTGCCGCTGCCTGACTGGCTGCTACCTTTATAGGACCCCTCGTCAGTGAAGCCCCGCCCCCTAATCAGGGCTCAGCTTCTCTCGCAGCACCTAGCCCCTTCAAGCCTCTACACATACAGATACTACCAATACAAAAACACACACAAATACCTTCTCCTCCAACAGAACTCCCACTCAAACTCCCCTGTTTACAGCTCTGTTTGCTAGCTCCTGTGCCGCTGCCTGACTGGCTGCTACCTTTATAGGACCCCTAGTCAGTGAAGCCCCGCCCCCTAATCAGGGCTCAGCTTCTCTCGCAGCACCTAGCCCCTCCAAGCCTCTACACATACAGATACTACCAATACAAAAACACACACAAATACCTTCTCCTCCAACAGAACTCCCACTCAAACTCCCCTGTTCACAGCTCTGTTTGCTAGCTCCTGTGCCGCTGCCTGACTGGCTGCTCCCTTTCTAGGACCCCTAATCAGTGAAGCCCCGCCCCCTAATCAGGGCCCAGCTTCTCTCCCATCACAAAGCCCCTCCAAGCCTCAACACATACAGATAATACCAATACAAAAACACACACAAATACCTTCTCCTCCAAAAGAACTCCCACTCAAACCCCCCTGTTTACAGCTCAGTTTGCTAGCTCCTGTGCCGCTGCAGCTGTCTGTGCCGCTGCCTGACTGGCTGCTCCCTTTATAGGACACCTAGTCAGTGAAGCCCCGCCCCCTAATCAGGGCCCAGCTTCTCTCCCAGCACAAAGCCCCTCCAAGCCTCTACACATACAGATAATACCAATACAAAAACACACACTAATACCTTCTCCTCCAACAGAACTCCCACTCAAACTCCCCTGTTCACAGCTCTGTTTGCTAGCTCCTGTGCCGCTGCCTGACTGGCTGCTACCTTTATAGGACCCCTCGTCAGTGAAGCCCCGCCCCCTAATCAGGGCTCAGCTTCTCTCGCAGCACCTAGCCCCTTCAAGCCTCTACACATACAGATACTACCAATACAAAAACACACACAAATACCTTCTCCTCCAACAGAACTCCCACTCAAACTCCCCTGTTCACAGCTCTGTTTGCTAGCTCCTGTGCCGCTGCCTGACTGGCTGCTACCTTTATAGGACCCCTAGTCAGTGAAGCCCCGCCCCCTAAGAAGGGCTCAGCTTCTCTCCCAGCACAAAGGCCCTCCAAGCCTCTACACATACAGATAATACCAATACAAAAACACACACAAATACGTTCTCCTCCAACAGAACTCCCACTCAAACTCCCCTGTTTACAGCTCTGTTTGCTAGCTCCTGTGCCGCTGCAGCTGTCTGTTCCGCTGCCTGACTGGCTGCTACCTTTATAGGACCCCTAGTCAGTGAAGCCCCGCCCCCTAATCAGGGTTCAGCTTCTCTCCAAGCACAAAGCCCCGCCAAACCCCTTCACATACACATACTACCAATAAAAAACCAAACACACAAATACCTTCTCCTCCAACAGAACTCCCACTCAAACTCCCCTGCTTACAGCTCTGTTTGCTAGCTCCTGTGCCGCTGTCTGACTGGCTCCTACCTTTATAGGACCCCTAGTCAGTGAAGCCCCGCCCCCTGATCAGGGCTCAGCTTCTCTCCCAGCACAAAGCCCCTCCAAGCCTCTACATATACAGATACTACCAATACAAAAAAATACACAAATACCTTCTCCTCCAACAGAACTCCCACTCAAACTGCCCTGTTTACAGGTCTGTTTGCTAGCTCCTGTGCCGCTGCCTGACTGGCTGGTACCTTTATAGGACCCCTAGTCAGTGAAGCCCCGCCCCCTAATCAGGGCTCAGCTTCTCTCCCAGCACAGAGCCCCTCCAAGCCTCTACACATACAGATACTACCAATACAAAACCAAACACACACAAATACCTTCTCCTCCAACAGAACTCCCACTCAAACTCCCCTCTTTACAGCTCTGTTTGCTAGCTGCTGTGCCACTGCAGCTGTCTGTGCCGCTGCCTGACTGGCTGCTACCTTTATAGGACCGCTAATCAGTGAAGCCCCGCCCCCTAATCAGGGCCCAGCTTCTCTCCCATCACAAAGCCCCTCCAAGCCTCTACACATACAGATAATACGAATACAAAAACACACACAAATACCTTCTCCTCCAACAGAACTCCCACTCAAACTCCCCTGTTTACAGCTCTGTTTGCTAGCTCCTGTGCCGCTGCCTGACTGGCTGCTACCTTTATAGGACCCCTAGTCAGTGAAGCCCCGCCCCCTGATCAGGGTTCAGCTTCTCTCCCAGCACAAAGCCCCTGCACATACAGATACTACCAATGCAAAACCAAACACACACAAATACCTTCTCCTCCAACAGAACTCCCACTCAAACTCCCCTGTTCACAGCTCTGTTTGCTAGCTCCTGTGCCACTGCAGCTGTCTGTGCCGCTGCCTGACTGGCTGCTACCTTTATAGGACCCCTAGTCAGTGAAGCCCCGCCCCTAATCAGGGCTCAGCTTCTCTCACAGCACCTAGCCCCTCCAAGCCTCTACACATACAGATACTACCAATACAAAAACACACACAAATACCTTCTCCTCCAACAGAACTCCCACTCAAACGCCCCTGTTCACAGCTCTGTTTGCTAGCTCCTGTGCCACTGCAGCTGTCTGTTCCGCTGCCTGACTGGCTGCTACCTTTATAGGACCCCTAGTCAGTGAAGCCCCGCCCCCTAATCAGGGTTCAGCTTCTCTCCCAGCACAAAGCCTCTCCAAGCCTCTACACATACAGATACTACCAATACAAAACCAAACACACACAAATACCTTCTCCTCCAACAGAACTCCCACTCAAACTCCCCTCTTTACAGCTCTGTTTGCTAGCTCCTGTGCCACTGCAGCTGTCTGTGCCGCTGCCTGACTGGCTGCTCCCTTTCTAGGACCCCTAATCAGTGAAGCCCCGCCCCCTAATCAGGGCCCAGCTTCTCTCCCAGCACAAAGCCCCTCCAAGCCTCTACACATACAGATAATACCAATACAAAAACACACACAAATACGTTCTCCTCCAACAGAACTCCCACTCAAACTCCCCTGTTTACAGGTCTGTTTGCTAGCTCCTGTGCCGCTGCCTGACGGGCTGCTACCTTTATAGGACCCCAAGTCAGTGAAGCCCCGCCCCCTAATCAGGGCTCAGCTTCTCTCGCAGCACCTAGCCCCTCCAAGCCTCTACACATACAGATACTACCAATACAAAAACACACACAAATACCTTCTCCTCCAACAGAACTCCCACTCAAACTCCCCTGTTCACAGCTCTGTTTGCTAGCTCCTGTGCCGCTGCCTGACTGGCTGCTACCTTTATAGGACCCCAAGTCAGTGAAGCCCCGCCCCTAATCAGGGCTCAGCTTCTCTCACAGCACCTAGCCCCTCCAAGCCTCTACACATACAGATAATACCAATACAAAAACACACACAAATACCTTCTCCTCCAACAGAACTCCCACTCAAACGCCCCTGTTCACAGCTCTGTTTGCTAGCTCCTGTGCCACTGCAGCTGTCTGTTCCGCTGCCTGACTGGCTGCTACCTTTATAGGACCCCTAGTCAGTGAAGCCCCGCCCCCTAATCAGGGTTCAGCTTCTCTCCCAGCACAAAGCCTCTCCAAGCCTCTACACATACAGATACTACCAATACAAAACCAAACACACACAAATACCTTCTCCTACAACAGAACTCCCACTCAAACTCCCCTGTTTAGAGCTCTGTTTGCTAGCTCCTGTGCCGCTGCAGCTGTCTGTGCCGCTGCCTGACTGGCTGCTAGCTTTATAGGACCCCTAGTCAGTGAAGCCCCGCCCCCTAATCAGGGCTCAGCTTCTCTCCCAGCACAAAGCCCCTTCAAACCTCTACACATACAGGAACTACCAATACAAAAACACACACAAATACCTTCTCCTCCAACAGAACTCCCACTCAAACTCCCCTGTTTACAGCTCTGTTTGCTAGCTCCTGTGCCGCTGCAGCTGTCTGTTCCGCTGCCTGACTGGCTGCTACCTTTATAGGACCCCTAGTCAGTGAAGCCCCGCCCCTAATCAGGGCTCAGCTTCTCTCACAGCACCTAGCCCCTCCAAGCCTCTACACATACAGATAATACCAATACAAAAACACACACAAATACCTTCTCCTCCAACAGAACTCCCACTCAAACGCCCCTGTTCACAGCTCTGTTTGCTAGCTCCTGTGCCACTGCAGCTGTCTGTTCCGCGGCCTGACTGGCTGCTACCTTTATAGGACCCCTAGTCAGTGAAGCCCCGCCCCCTAATCAGGGTTCAGCTTCTCTCCAAGCACAAAGCTCCGCCAAACCCCGACACATACAGATACTACCAATAAAAAACCAAACACACACAAATACCTTCTCCTCCAACAGAACTCCCACTCAAACTCCCCTGTTCACAGCTCTGTTTGCTAGCTCCTGTGCCGCTGCCTGACTGGCTGCTACCTTTATAGGACCCCTAGTCAGTGAAGCCCCGCCCCCTAATCAGGGCTCAGCTTCTCTCCCAGCACAAAGCCCCTCCAAGCCTCTACACATACAGATAATACCAATACAAAAACACACACAAATACGTTCTCCTCCAACAGAACTCCCACTCAAACTCCCCTGTTTACAGGTCTGTTTGCTAGCTCCTGTGCCGCTGCCTGACTGGCTGCTACCTTTATAGGACCCCTAGTCACTGAAGCCCCGCCCCCAAACCAGGGCTCAGCTTCTCTCCCAGCACAAAGCCCCTCCAAGCCTCTACACATACAGATACTACCAATACAAAACCAAACACACACAAATACCTTCTCCTCCAACAGAACTCCCACTCAAACTCCCCTGCTTACAGCTCTGTTTGCTAGCTCCTGTGCCGCTACCTGACTGGCTGCTACCTTTATAGGACCCCTAGTCAGTGAAGCCCCGCCCCCTAATCAGGGCTCAGCTTCTCTCCCAGCACAAAGCCCCTCCAAGCCTCTACACATACAGATAATACCAATACAAAAACACACACAAATACGTTCTCCTCCAACAGAACTCCCACTCAAACTCCCCTGTTCACAGGTCTGTTTGCTAGCTCCTGTGCCGCTGCCTGACTGGCTGCTACCTTTATAGGACCCCTAGTCAGTGAAGCCCCGCCCCCTAATCAGGGCTCAGCTTCTCTCCCAGCACAAAGCCCCTCCAAGCCTCTACATATACAGATACTACCAATACAAAAAAACACACAAATACGTTCTCCTCCAACAGAACTCCCACTCAAACGCCCCTGTTCACAGCTCTGTTTGCTAGCTCCTGTGCCACTGCAGCTGTCTGTTCCGCTGCCTGACTGGCTGCTACCTTTATAGGACCCCTAGTCAGTGAAGCCCCGCCCCCTAATCAGGGCCCAGCTTCTCTCCCAGCACAAAGCCCCTCCAAGCCTCTACACATACAGATAATACCAATACAAAAACACACACAAATACTTTCTCCTCCAACAGAACTCCCACTCAAACTCCCCTGTTTACAGGTCTGTTTGCAAGCTCCTATGCCGCTGCCTGACGGGCTGCTACCTTTATAGGACCCCTAGTCAGTGAAGCCCCGCCCCCTAATCAGGGCTCAGCTTCTCTCGCAGCACCTAACCACTGCAAGCCTCTACACATACAGATACTACCAATACAAAAACACACACAAATACCTTCTCCTCCAACAGAACTCCCACTCAAACTCCCCTGTTCACAGCTCTGTTTGCTAGCTCCTGTGCCGCTGCCTGACTGGCTGCTACCTTTATAGGACCCCTAGTCAGTGAAGCCCCGCCCCCTAATCAGGGCTCAGCTTCTCTCGCAGCACCTAGCCACTCCAAGCCTCTACACATACAGATACTACCAATACAAAAACACACACAAATACCTTCTCCTCCAACAGAACTCCCACTCAAACTCCCCTGTTTACAGCTCTGTTTGCTAGCTCCTGTGCCGCTGCCTGACTGGCTGCTACCTTTATAGGACCCCTAGTCACTGAAGCCCCGCCCCCTAATCAGGGCTCAGCTTCTCTCGCAGCACCTAGCCCCTCCAAGCCTCTACACATACAGATACTACCAATACAAAAACACACACAAATACCTTCTCCTCCAACAGAACTCGCACTCAAACTCCCCTGTTTACAACTCTGTTTGCAAGCTCCTCTGCCGCTGCAGCTCTCTGTGCCACTGCCTGACTGGCTCCTACCTTTATAGGACCCCTAGTCAGTGAAGCCCCGCCCCCTGATCAGGGCTCAGCTTCTCTCCCAGCACAAAGCCCCTGCACATACAGATACTACCAATGCAAAAGCAAACACACACAAATACCTTCTCCTCCAACAGAACTCCCACTCAAACTCCCCTGTTCACAGCTCTGTTTGCTAGCTCCTGTGCCACTGCAGCTGTCTGTGCCGCTGCCTGACTGGCTGCTACCTTTATAGAACCCCTAGTCAGTGAAGCCCCGCCCCTAATCAGGGCTCAGCTTCTCTCACAGCACCTAGCCCCTCCAAGCCTCTACACATACAGATAATACCAATACAAAAACACACACAAATACCTTCTCCTCCAACAGAACTCCCACTCAAACGCCCCTGTTCACAGCTCTGTTTGCTAGCTCCTGTGCCACTGCAGCTGTCTGTTCCGCTGCCTGACTGGCTGCTACCTTTATAGGACCCCTAGTCAGTGAAGCCCCGCCCCCTAATCAGGGTTCAGCTTCTCTCCCAGCACAAAGCCTCTCCAAGCCTCTACACATACAGATACTACCAATACAAAACCAAACACACACAAATACCTTCTCCTCCAACAGAACTCCCACTCAAACTCCCCTCTTTACAGCTCTGTTTGCTAGCTCCTGTGCCACTGCAGCTGTCTGTGCCGCTGCCTGACTGGCTGCTCCCTTTCTAGGACCCCTAATCAGTGAAGCCCCGCCCCCTAATCAGGGCCCAGCTTCTCTCCCAGCACAAAGCCCCTCCAAGCCTCTACACATACAGATAATACCAATACAAAAACACACACAAATACGTTCTCCTCCAACAGAACTCCCACTCAAACTCCCCTGTTTACAGGTCTGTTTGCTAGCTCCTGTGCCGCTGCCTGACGGGCTGCTACCTTTATAGGACCCCAAGTCAGTGAAGCCCCGCCCCCTAATCAGGGCTCAGCTTCTCTCGCAGCACCTAGCCCCTCCAAGCCTCTACACATACAGATACTACCAATACAAAAACACACACAAATACCTTCTCCTCCAACAGAACTCCCACTCAAACTCCCCTGTTCACAGCTCTGTTTGCTAGCTCCTGTGCCGCTGCCTGACTGGCTGCTACCTTTATAGGACCCCTAGTCAGTGAAGCCCCGCCCCTAATCAGGGCTCAGCTTCTCTCACAGCACCTAGCCCCTCCAAGCCTCTACACATACAGATAATACCAATACAAAAACACACACAAATACCTTCTCCTCCAACAGAACTCCCACTCAAACTCCCCTGTTTACAGGTCTGTTTGCTAGCTCCTGTGCCGCTGCCTGACGGGCTGCTACCTTTATAGGACCCCAAGTCAGTGAAGCCCCGCCCCCTAATCAGGGCTCAGCTTCTCTCGCAGCACCTAGCCCCTCCAAGCCTCTACACATACAGATACTACCAATACAAAAACACACACAAATACCTTCTCCTCCAACAGAACTCCCACTCAAACTCCCCTGTTCACAGCTCTGTTTGCTAGCTCCTGTGCCGCTGCCTGACTGGCTGCTACCTTTATAGGACCCCTAGTCAGTGAAGCCCCGCCCCCTAATCAGGGCTCAGCTTCTCTCGCAGCACCTAGCCCCTCCAAGCCTCTACACATACAGATACTACCAATACAAAAACACACACAAATACCTTCTCCTCCAACAGAACTCCCACTCAAACTCCCCTGTTCACAGCTCTGTTTGCTAGCTCCTGTGCCGCTGCCTGACTGGCTGCTACCTTTATAGGACCCCTAGTCAGTGAAGCCCCGCCCCTAATCAGGGGTCAGCTTCTCTCACAGCACCTAGCCCCTCCAAGCCTCTACACATACAGATAATACCAATACAAAAACACACACAAATACCTTCTCCTCCAACAGAACTCCCACTCAAACTCCCCTGTTTACAGGTCTGTTTGCTAGCTCCTGTGCCGCTGCCTGACGGGCTGCTACCTTTATAGGACCCCAAGTCAGTGAAGTCCCGCCCCCTAATCAGGGCTCAGCTTCTCTCGCAGCACCTAGCCCCTCCAAGCCTCTACACATACAGATACTACCAATACAAAAACACACACAAATACCTTCTCCTCCAACAGAACTCCCACTCAAACTCCCCTGTTCACAGCTCTGTTTGCTAGCTCCTGTGCCGCTGCCTGACTGGCTGCTACCTTTATAGGACCCCTAGTCAGTGAAGCCCCGCCCCTAATCAGGGCTCAGCTTCTCTCACAGCACAAAGCCTCTCCAAGCCTCTACACATACAGATACTACCAATACAAAACCAAACACACACAAATACCTTCTCCTCCAACAGAACTCCCACTCAAACTCCCCTCTTTACAGCTCTGTTTGCTAGCTCCTGTGCCACTGCAGCTGTCTGTGCCGCTGCCTGACTGGCTGCTCCCTTTCTAGGACCCCTAATCAGTGAAGCCCCGCCCCCTAATCAGGGCCCAGCTTCTCTCCCAGCACAAAGCCCCTCCAAGCCTCTACACATACAGATAATACCAATACAAAAACACACACAAATACGTTCTCCTCCAACAGAACTCCCACTCAAACTCCCCTGTTTACAGGTCTGTTTGCTAGCTCCTGTGCCGCTGCCTGACGGGCTGCTACCTTTATAGGACCCCAAGTCAGTGAAGCCCCGCCCCCTAATCAGGGCTCAGCTTCTCTCGCAGCACCTAGCCCCTCCAAGCCTCTACACATACAGATACTACCAATACAAAAACACACACAAATACCTTCTCCTCCAACAGAACTCCCACTCAAACTCCCCTGTTCACAGCTCTGTTTGCTAGCTCCTGTGCCGCTGCCTGACTGGCTGCTACCTTTATAGGACCCCTAGTCAGTGAAGCCCCGCCCCTAATCAGGGCTCAGCTTCTCTCACAGCACCTAGCCCCTCCAAGCCTCTACACATACAGATAATACCAATACAAAAACACACACAAATACCTTCTCCTCCAACAGAACTCCCACTCAAACTCCCCTGTTTACAGGTCTGTTTTCTAGCTCCTGTGCCGCTGCCTGACGGGCTGCTACCTTTATAGGACCCCAAGTCAGTGAAGCCCCGCCCCCTAATCAGGGCTCAGCTTCTCTCGCAGCACCTAGCCCCTCCAAGCCTCTACACATACAGATACTACCAATACAAAAACACACACAAATACCTTCTCCTCCAACAGAACTCCCACTCAAACTCCCCTGTTCACAGCTCTGTTTGCTAGCTCCTGTGCCGCTGCCTGACTGGCTGCTACCTTTATAGGACCCCTAGTCAGTGAAGCCCCGCCCCCTAATCAGGGCTCAGCTTCTCTCGCAGCACCTAGCCCCTCCAAGCCTCTACATATACAGATACTACCAATACAAAAAAACACACAAATACCTTCTCCTCCAACAGAACTCCCACTCAAACTCCCCTCTTTACAGCTCTGTTTGCTAGCTCCTGTGCCACTGCAGCTGTCTGTGCCGCTGCCTGACTGGCTGCTCCCTTTCTAGGGCCCCTAATCAGTGAAGCCCCGCCCCCTAATCAGGGCCCAGCTTCTCTCCCAGCACAAAGCCCCTCCAAGCCTCTACACATACAGATAATACCAATACAAAAACACACACAAATACGTTCTCCTCCAACAGAACTCCCACTCAAACTCCCCTGTTTACAGGTCTGTTTGCTAGCTCCTGTGCCGCTGCCTGACTGGCTGCTACCTTTATAGGACCCCTAGTCACTGAAGCCCCGCCCCCAAACCAGGGCTCAGCTTCTCTCCCAGCACAAAGCCCCTTCAAACCTCTACACATACAGGAACTACCAATACAAAACCAAACACACACAAATACCTTCTCCTCCAACAGAACTCCCACTCAAACTCCCCTGTTTACAGCTCTGTTTGCTAGCTCCTGTGCCGCTGCAGCTGTCTGTTCCGCTGCCTGACTGGCTGCTACCTTTATAGGATCCCTAGTCAGTGAAGCCCCGCCCCCTAATCAGGGTTCAGCTTCTCTCCCAGCACAAAGCCCCTCCAAGCCTCTACATATACAGATACTACCAATACAAAAAAACACACAAATACCTTCTCCTCCAACAGAACTCCCACTCAAACTCCGCTGCTTACAGCTCTGTTTGCTAGCTCCTGTGCCGCTGCCTGACTGGCTGCTACCTTTATAGGACCCCTCGTCAGTGAAGCCCCGCCCCCTAATCAGGGTTCAGCTTCTCTCCCAGCACAAAGCCCCTCCAAGCCTCTACATATACAGATACTACCAATACAAAAAAACACACAAATACCTTCTCCTCCAACAGAACTCCCACTCAAACTCCCCTGTTCACAGCTCTGTTTGCTAGCTCCTGTGCCACTGCAGCTGTCTGTTCCGCTGCCTGACTGGCTGCTACCTTTATAGGACCCCTAGTCAGTGAAGCCCCGCCCCTAATCAGGGCTCAGCTTCTCTCACAGCACCTAGCCCCTCCAAGCCTCTACACATACAGATAATACCAATACAAAAACACACACAAATACCTTCTCCTCCAACAGAACTCCCACTCAAACGCCCCTGTTCACAGCTCTGTTTGCTAGCTCCTGTGCCACTGCAGCTGTCTGTTCCGCTGCCTGACTGGCTGCTACCTTTATAGGACCCCTAGTCAGTTAAGCCCCGCCCCCTAATCAGGGTTCAGCTTCTCTCCAAGCACAAAGCTCCGCCAAACCCCGACACATACAGATACTACCAATAAAAAACCAAACACACACAAATACCTTCTCCTCCAACAGAACTCCCACTCAAACACCCCTGTTCACAGCTCTGTTTGCTAGCTCCTGTGCCGCTGCCTGACTGGCTGCTACCTTTATAGGACCCCTAGTCAGTGAAGCCCCGCCCCCTAATCAGGGCTCAGCTTCTCTCCCAGCACAAAGCCCCTCCAAGCCTCTACACATAAAGATAATACCAATACAAAAACACACACAAATACGTTCTCCTCCAACAGAACTCCCACTCAAACTCCCCTGTTTACAGGTCTGTTTGCTAGCTCCTGTGCCGCTGCCTGACGGGCTGCTACCTTTATAGGACCCCAAGTCAGTGAAGCCCCGCCCCCTAATCAGGGCTCAGCTTCTCTCGCAGCACCTAGCCCCTCCAAGCCTCTACACATACAGATACTACCAATACAAAAACACACACAAATACCTTCTCCTCCAACAGAACTCCCACTCAAACTCCCCTGTTCACAGCTCTGTTTGCTAGCTCCTGTGCCGCTGCCTGACTGGCTGCTACCTTTATAGGACCCCTAGTCAGTGAAGCCCCGCCCCTAATCAGGGCTCAGCTTCTCTCCCAGCACAAAGCCTCTCCAAGCCTCTACACATACAGATACTACCAATACAAAACCAAACACACACAAATACCTTCTCCTACAACAGAACTCCCACTCAAACTCCCCTGTTTAGAGCTCTGTTTGCTAGCTCCTGTGCCGCTGCAGCTGTCTGTGCCGCTGCCTGACTGGCTGCTAGCTTTATAGGACCCCTAGTCAGTGAAGCCCCGCCCCCTAATCAGGGCTCAGCTTCTCTCCCAGCACAAAGCCCCTTCAAACCTCTACACATACAGGAACTACCAATACAAAAACACACACAAATACCTTCTCCTCCAACAGAACTCCCACTCAAACTCCCCTGTTTACAGCTCTGTTTGCTAGCTCCTGTGCCGCTGCAGCTGTCTGTTCCGCTGCCTGACTGGCTGCTACCTTTATAGGACCCCTAGTCAGTGAAGCCCCGCCCCTAATCAGGGCTCAGCTTCTCTCACAGCACCTAGCCCCTCCAAGCCTCTACACATACAGATAATACCAATACAAAAACACACACAAATACCTTCTCCTCCAACAGAACTCCCACTCAAACGCCCCTGTTCACAGCTCTGTTTGCTAGCTCCTGTGCCACTGCAGCTGTCTGTTCCGCGGCCTGACTGGCTGCTACCTTTATAGGACCCCTAGTCAGTGAAGCCCCGCCCCCTAATCAGGGTTCAGCTTCTCTCCAAGCACAAAGCTCCGCCAAACCCCGACACATACAGATACTACCAATAAAAAACCAAACACACACAAATACCTTCTCCTCCAACAGAACTCCCACTCAAACTCCCCTGTTCACAGCTCTGTTTGCTAGCTCCTGTGCCGCTGCCTGACTGGCTGCTCCCTTTATAGGACCCCTAGTCAGTGAAGCCCCGCCCCCTAATCAGGGCTCAGCTTCTCTCCCAGCACAAAGCCCCTCCAAGCCTCTACACATACAGATAATACCAATACAAAAACACACACAAATACGTTCTCCTCCAACAGAACTCCCACTCAAACTCCCCTGTTTACAGGTCTGTTTGCTAGCTCCTGTGCCGCTGCCTGACTGGCTGCTACCTTTATAGGACCCCTAGTCACTGAAGCCCCGCCCCCAAACCAGGGCTCAGCTTCTCTCCCAGCACAAAGCCCCTCCAAGCCTCTACACATACAGATACTACCAATACAAAACCAAACACACACAAATACCTTCTCCTCCAACAGAACTCCCACTCAAACTCCCCTTCTTACAGCTCTGTTTGCTAGCTCCTGTGCCGCTACCTGACTGGCTGCTACCTTTATAGGACCCCTAGTCAGTGAAGCCCCGCCCCCTAATCAGGGCTCAGCTTCTCTCCCAGCACAAAGCCCCTCCAAGCCTCTACACATACAGATAATACCAATACAAAAACACACACAAATACGTTCTCCTCCAACAGAACTCCCACTCAAACTCCCCTGTTCACAGGTCTGTTTGCTAGCTCCTGTGCCGCTGCCTGACTGGCTGCTACCTTTATAGGACCCCTAGTCAGTGAAGCCCCGCCCCCTAATCAGGGCTCAGCTTCTCTCCCAGCACAAAGCCCCTCCAAGCCTCTACATATACAGATACTACCAATACAAAAAAACACACAAATACGTTCTCCTCCAACAGAACTCCCACTCAAACGCCCCTGTTCACAGCTCTGTTTGCTAGCTCCTGTGCCACTGCAGCTGTCTGTTCCGCTGCCTGACTGGTTGCTACCTTTATAGGACCCCTAGTCAGTGAAGCCCCGCCCCCTAATCAGGGCCCAGCTTCTCTCCCAGCACAAAGCCCCTCCAAGCCTCTACACATACAGATAATACCAATACAAAAACACACACAAATACTTTCTCCTCCAACAGAACTCCCACTCAAACTCCCCTGTTTACAGGTCTGTTTGCAAGCTCCTATGCCGCTGCCTGACGGGCTGCTACCTTTATAGGACCCCTAGTCAGTGAAGCCCCGCCCCCTAATCAGGGCTCAGCTTCTCTCGCAGCACCTAACCACTGCAAGCCTCTACACATACAGATACTACCAATACAAAAACACACACAAATACCTTCTCCTCCAACAGAACTCCCACTCAAACTCCCCTGTTTACAGCTCTGTTTGCTAGCTCCTGTGCCGCTGCCTGACTGGCTGCTTCCTTTATAGGACCCCTAGTCACTGAAGCCCCGCCCCCTAATCAGGGCTCAGCTTCTCTCGCAGCACCTAGCCCCTCCAAGCCTCTACACATACAGATACTACCAATACAAAAACACACACAAATACCTTCTCCTCCAACAGAACTCGCACTCAAACTCCCCTGTTTACAACTCTGTTTGCAAGCTCCTCTGCCGCTGCAGCTCTCTGTGCCACTGCCTGACTGGCTCCTACCTTTATAGGACCCCTAGTCAGTGAAGCCCCGCCCCCTGATCAGGGCTCAGCTTCTCTCCCAGCACAAAGCCCCTGCACATACAGATACTACCAATGCAAAAGCAAACACACACAAATACCTTCTCCTCCAACAGAACTCCCACTCAAACTCCCCTGTTCACAGCTCTGTTTGCTAGCTCCTGTGCCACTGCAGCTGTCTGTGCCGCTGCCTGACTGGCTGCTACCTTTATAGAACCCCTAGTCAGTGAAGCCCCGCCCCTAATCAGGGCTCAGCTTCTCTCACAGCACCTAGCCCCTCCAAGCCTCTACACATACAGATAATACCAATACAAAAACACACACAAATACCTTCTCCTCCAACAGAACTCCCACTCAAACGCCCCTGTTCACAGCTCTGTTTGCTAGCTCCTGTGCCACTGCAGCTGTCTGTTCCGCTGCCTGACTGGCTGCTACCTTTATAGGACCCCTAGTCAGTGAAGCCCCGCCCCCTAATCAGGGTTCAGCTTCTCTCCCAGCACAAAGCCTCTCCAAGCCTCTACACATACAGATACTACCAATACAAAACCAAACACACACAAATACCTTCTCCTCCAACAGAACTCCCACTCAAACTCCCCTCTTTACAGCTCTGTTTGCTAGCTCCTGTGCCACTGCAGCTGTCTGTGCCGCTGCCTGACTGGCTGCTCCCTTTCTAGGACCCCTAATCAGTGAAGCCCCGCCCCCTAATCAGGGCCCAGCTTCTCTCCCAGCACAAAGCCCCTCCAAGCCTCTACACATACAGATAATACCAATACAAAAACACACACAAATACGTTCTCCTCCAACAGAACTCCCACTCAAACTCCCCTGTTTACAGGTCTGTTTGCTAGCTCCTGTGCCGCTGCCTGACGGGCTGCTACCTTTATAGGACCCCAAGTCAGTGAAGCCCCGCCCCCTAATCAGGGCTCAGCTTCTCTCGCAGCACCTAGCCCCTCCAAGCCTCTACACATACAGATACTACCAATACAAAAACACACACAAATACCTTCTCCTCCAACAGAACTCCCACTCAAACTCCCCTGTTCACAGCTCTGTTTGCTAGCTCCTGTGCCGCTGCCTGACTGGCTGCTACCTTTATAGGACCCCTAGTCAGTGAAGCCCCGCCCCTAATCAGGGCTCAGCTTCTCTCACAGCACCTAGCCCCTCCAAGCCTCTACACATACAGATAATACCAATACAAAAACACACACAAATACCTTCTCCTCCAACAGAACTCCCACTCAAACTCCCCTGTTTACAGGTCTGTTTGCTAGCTCCTGTGCCGCTGCCTGACGGGCTGCTACCTTTATAGGACCCCAAGTCAGTGAAGCCCCGCCCCCTAATCAGGGCTCAGCTTCTCTCGCAGCACCTAGCCCCTCCAAGCCTCTACACATACAGATACTACCAATACAAAAACACACACAAATACCTTCTCCTCCAACAGAACTCCCACTCAAACTCCCCTGTTCACAGCTCTGTTTGCTAGCTCCTGTGCCGCTGCCTGACTGGCTGCTACCTTTATAGGACCCCTAGTCAGTGAAGCCCCGCCCCCTAATCAGGGCTCAGCTTCTCTCGCAGCACCTAGCCCCTCCAAGCCTCTACATATACAGATACTACCAATACAAAAAAACACACAAATACCTTCTCCTCCAACAGAACTCCCACTCAAACTCCCCTCTTTACAGCTCTGTTTGCTAGCTCCTGTGCCACTGCAGCTGTCTGTGCCGCTGCCTGACTGGCTGCTCCCTTTCTAGGGCCCCTAATCAGTGAAGCCCCGCCCCCTAATCAGGGCCCAGCTTCTCTCCCAGCACAAAGCCCCTCCAAGCCTCTACACATACAGATAATACCAATACAAAAACACACACAAATACGTTCTCCTCCAACAGAACTCCCACTCAAACTCCCCTGTTTACAGGTCTGTTTGCTAGCTCCTGTGCCGCTGCCTGACTGGCTGCTACCTTTATAGGACCCCTAGTCACTGAAGCCCCGCCCCCAAACCAGGGCTCAGCTTCTCTCCCAGCACAAAGCCCCTTCAAACCTCTACACATACAGGAACTACCAATACAAAACCAAACACACACAAATACCTTCTCCTCCAACAGAACTCCCACTCAAACTCCCCTGTTTACAGCTCTGTTTGCTAGCTCCTGTGCCGCTGCAGCTGTCTGTTCCACTGCCTGACTGGCTGCTACCTTTATAGGATCCCTAGTCAGTGAAGCCCCGCCCCCTAATCAGGGTTCAGCTTCTCTCCCAGCACAAAGCCCCTCCAAGCCTCTACATATACAGATACTACCAATACAAAAAAACACACAAATACCTTCTCCTCCAACAGAACTCCCACTCAAACTCCGCTGCTTACAGCTCTGTTTGCTAGCTCCTGTGCCGCTGCCTGACTGGCTGCTACCTTTACAGGACCCCTCGTCAGTGAAGCCCCGCCCCCTAATCAGGGTTCAGCTTCTCTCCCAGCACAAAGCCCCTCCAAGCCTGTACATATACAGATACTACCAATACAAAAAAACACACAAATACCTTCTCCTCCAACAGAACTCCCACTCAAACTCCCCTGTTCACAGCTCTGTTTGCTAGCTCCTGTGCCACTGCAGCTGTCTGTTCCGCTGCCTGACTGGCTGCTACCTTTATAGGACCCCTAGTCAGTGAAGCCCCGCCCCTAATCAGGGCTCAGCTTCTCTCACAGCACCTAGCCCCTCCAAGCCTCTACACATACAGATAATACCAATACAAAAACACACACAAATACCTTCTCCTCCAACAGAACTCCCACTCAAACGCCCCTGTTCACAGCTCTGTTTGCTAGCTCCTGTGCCACTGCAGCTGTCTGTTCCGCTGCCTGACTGGCTGCTACCTTTATAGGACCCCTAGTCAGTTAAGCCCCGCCCCCTAATCAGGGTTCAGCTTCTCTCCAAGCACAAAGCTCCGCCAAACCCCGACACATACAGATACTACCAATAAAAAACCAAACACACACAAATACCTTCTCCTCCAACAGAACTCCCACTCAAACTCCCCTGTTCACAGCTCTGTTTGCTAGCTCCTGTGCCGCTGCCTGACTGGCTGCTACCTTTATAGGACCCCTAGTCAGTGAAGCCCCGCCCCCTAATCAGGGCTCAGCTTCTCTCCCAGCACAAAGCCCCTCCAAGCCTCTACACATACAGATAATACCAATACAAAAACACACACAAATACGTTCTCCTCCAACAGAACTCCCACTCAAACTCCCCTGTTTACAGGTCTGTTTGCAAGCTCCTATGCCGCTGCCTGACGGGCTGCTACCTTTATAGGACCCCTAGTCAGTGAAGCCCCGCCCCCTAATCAGGGCTCAGCTTCTCTCGCAGCACCTAGCCCCTCCAAGGCTCTACACATACAGATACTACCAATACAAAAACACACACAAATACCTTCTCCTCCAACAGAACTCCCACTCAAACTCCCCTGTTCACAGCTCTGTTTGCTAGCTCCTGTGCCGCTGCCTGACTGGCTGCTACCTTTATAGGACCCCTAGTCAGTGAAGCCCCGCCCCCTAATCAGGGCTCAGCTTCTCTCGCAGCACCTAGCCACTCCAAGCCTCTACACATACAGATACTACCAATACAAAAACACACACAAATACCTTCTCCTCCAACAGAACTCCCACTCAAACTCCCCTGTTCACAGCTCTGTTTGCTAGCTCCTGTGCCGCTGCCTGACTGGCTGCTACCTTTATACGACCCCTAGTCAGTGAAGCCCCGCCCCCTAATCAGGGCTCAGCTTCTCTCGCAGCACCTAGCCACTCCAAGCCTCTACACATACAGATACTACCAATACAAAAACACACACAAATACCTTCTCCTCCAACAGAACTCCCACTCAAACTCCCCTGTTCACAGCTCTGTTTGCTAGCTCCTGTGCCGCTGCCTGACTGGCTGCTACCTTTATAGGACCCCTAGTCAGTGAAGCCCCGCCCCTAATCAGGGCTCAGCTTCTCTCACAGCACCTAGCCCCTCCAAGCCTCTACACATACAGATAATACCAATACAAAAACACACACAAATACCTTCTCCTCCAACAGAACTCCCACTCAAACGCCCCTGTTCACAGCTCTGTTTGCTAGCTCCTGTGCCACTGCAGCTGTATGTTCCGCTGCCTGACTGGCTGCTACCTTTATAGGACCCCTAGTCAGTGAAGCCCCGCCCCCTAATCAGGGCTCAGCTTCTCTCCCAGCACAAAGCCCCTCCAAGCCTCTACACATACAGATACTACCAATACAAAACCAAACACACACAAATACCTTCTCGTCCAACAGAACTCCCACTCAAACTCCCCTGTTTAGAGCTCTGTTTGCTAGCTCCTGTGCCACTGCAGCTGTCTGTTCCGCTGCCTGACTGGCTGCTACCTTTATAGGACCCCTAGTCAGTGAAGCCCCGCCCCCTAATCAGGGCCCAGCTTCTCTCCCAGCACAAAGCCCCTCCAAGCCTCTACACATACAGATAATACCAATACAAAAACACACACAAATACTTTCTCCTCCAACAGAACTCCCACTCAAACTCCCCTGTTTACAGGTCTGTTTGCAAGCTCCTATGCCGCTGCCTGACGGGCTGCTACCTTTATAGGACCCCTAGTCAGTGAAGCCCCGCCCCCTAATCAGGGCTCAGCTTCTCTCGCAGCACCTAGCCACTGCAAGCCTCTACACATACAGATACTACCAATACAAAAACACACACAAATACCTTCTCCTCCAACAGAACTCCCACTCAAACTCCCCTGTTCACAGCTCTGTTTGCTAGCTCCTGTGCCGCTGCCTGACTGACTGCTACCTTTATAGGACCCCTAGTCAGTGAAGCCCCGCCCCCTAATCAGGGCTCAGCTTCTCTCGCAGCACCTAGCCACTCCAAGCCTCTACACATACAGATACTACCAATACAAAAACACACACAAATACCTTCTCCTCCAACAGAACTCCCACTCAAACTCCCCTGTTTACAGCTCTGTTTGCTAGCTCCTGTGCCGCTGCCTGACTGGCTGCTACCTTTATAGGACCCCTAGTCACTGAAGCCCCGCCCCCTGATCAGGGCTCAGCTTCTCTCCCAGCACAAAGCCCCTGCACATACAGATACTACCAATGCAAAACCAAACACACACAAATACCTTCTCCTCCAACAGAACTCCCACTCAAACTCCCCTGTTCACAGCTCTGTTTGCTAGCTCCTGTGCCACTGCAGCTGTCTGTGCCGCTGCCTGACTGGCTGCTACCTTTATAGAACCCCTAGTCAGTGAAGCACCGCCCCTAATCAGGGCTCAGCTTCTCTCACAGCACCTAGCCCCTCCAAGCCTCTACACATACAGATAATACCAATACAAAAACACACACAAATACCTTCTCCTCCAACAGAACTCCCACTCAAACGCCCCTGTTCACAGCTCTGTTTGCTAGCTCCTGTGCCACTGCAGCTGTCTGTTCCGCTGCCTGACTGGCTGCTACCTTTATAGGACCCCTAGTCAGTGAAGCCCCGCCCCCTAATCAGGGTTCAGCTTCTCTCCCAGCACAAAGCCTCTCCAAGCCTCTACACATACAGATACTACCAATACAAAACCAAACACACACAAATACCTTCTCCTCCAACAGAACTCCCACTCAAACTCCCCTCTTTACAGCTCTGTTTGCTAGCTCCTGTGCCACTGCAGCTGTCTGTGCCGCTGCCTGACTGGCTGCTCCCTTTCTAGGACCCCTAATCAGTGAAGCCCCGCCCCCTAATCAGGGCCCAGCTTCTCTCCCAGCACAAAGCCCCTCCAAGCCTCTACACATACAGATAATACCAATACAAAAACACACACAAATACGTTCTCCTCCAACAGAACTCCCACTCAAACTCCCCTGTTTACAGGTCTGTTTGCTAGCTCCTGTGCCGCTGCCTGACGGGCTGCTACCTTTATAGGACCCCAAGTCAGTGAAGCCCCGCCCCCTAATCAGGGCTCAGCTTCTCTCGCAGCACCTAGCCCCTCCAAGCCTCTACACATACAGATACTACCAATACAAAAACACACACAAATACCTTCTCCTCCAACAGAACTCCCACTCAAACTCCCCTGTTCACAGCTCTGTTTGCTAGCTCCTGTGCCGCTGCCTGACTGGCTGCTACCTTTATAGGACCCCTAGTCAGTGAAGCCCCGCCCCTAATCAGGGCTCAGCTTCTCTCACAGCACCTAGCCCCTCCAAGCCTCTACACATACAGATAATACCAATACAAAAACACACACAAATACCTTCTCCTCCAACAGAACTCCCACTCAAACGCCCCTGTTCACAGCTCTGTTTGCTAGCTCCTGTGCCACTGCAGCTGTCTGTTCCGCTGCCTGACTGGCTGCTACCTTTATAGGACCCCTAGTCAGTGAAGCCCCGCCCCCTAATCAGGGTTCAGCTTCTCTCCCAGCACAAAGCCTCTCCAAGCCTCTACACATACAGATACTACCAATACAAAACCAAACACACACAAATACCTTCTCCTACAACAGAACTCCCACTCAAACTCCCCTGTTTAGAGCTCTGTTTGCTAGCTCCTGTGCCGCTGCAGCTGTCTGTGCCGCTGCCTGACTGGCTGCTAGCTTTATAGGACCCCTAGTCAGTGAAGCCCCGCCCCCTAATCAGGGCTCAGCTTCTCTCCCAGCACAAAGCCCCTTCAAACCTCTACACATACAGGAACTACCAATACAAAAACACACACAAATACCTTCTCCTCCAACAGAACTCCCACTCAAACTCCCCTGTTTACAGCTCTGTTTGCTAGCTCCTGTGCCGCTGCAGCTGTCTGTTCCGCTGCCTGACTGGCTGCTACCTTTATAGGACCCCTAGTCAGTGAAGCCCCGCCCCTAATCAGGGCTCAGCTTCTCTCACAGCACCTAGCCCCTCCAAGCCTCTACACATACAGATAATACCAATACAAAAACACACACAAATACCTTCTCCTCCAACAGAACTCCCACTCAAACGCCCCTGTTCACAGCTCTGTTTGCTAGCTCCTGTGCCACTGCAGCTGTCTGTTCCGCGGCCTGACTGGCTGCTACCTTTATAGGACCCCTAGTCAGTGAAGCCCCGCCCCCTAATCAGGGTTCAGCTTCTCTCCAAGCACAAAGCTCCGCCAAACCCCGACACATACAGATACTACCAATAAAAAACCAAACACACACAAATACCTTCTCCTCCAACAGAACTCCCACTCAAACTCCCCTGTTCACAGCTCTGTTTGCTAGCTCCTGTGCCGCTGCCTGACTGGCTGCTCCCTTTATAGGACCCCTAGTCAGTGAAGCCCCGCCCCCTAATCAGGGCTCAGCTTCTCTCCCAGCACAAAGCCACTCCAAGCCTCTACACATACAGATAATACCAATACAAAAACACACACAAATACGTTCTCCTCCAACAGAACTCCCACTCAAACTCCCCTGTTTACAGGTCTGTTTGCTAGCTCCTGTGCCGCTGCCTGACTGGCTGCTACCTTTATAGGACCCCTAGTCACTGAAGCCCCGCCCCCAAACCAGGGCTCAGCTTCTCTCCCAGCACAAAGCCCCTCCAAGCCTCTACACATACAGATACTACCAATACAAAACCAAACACACACAAATACCTTCTCCTCCAACAGAACTCCCACTCAAACTCCCCTGCTTACAGCTCTGTTTGCTAGCTCCTGTGCCGCTACCTGACTGGCTGCTACCTTTATAGGACCCCTAGTCAGTGAAGCCCCGCCCCCTAATCAGGGCTCAGCTTCTCTCCCAGCACAAAGCCCCTCCAAGCCTCTACACATACAGATAATACCAATACAAAAACACACACAAATACGTTCTCCTCCAACAGAACTCCCACTCAAACTCCCCTGTTCACAGGTCTGTTTGCTAGCTCCTGTGCCGCTGCCTGACTGGCTGCTACCTTTATAGGACCCCTAGTCAGTGAAGCCCCGCCCCCTAATCAGGGCTCAGCTTCTCTCCCAGCACAAAGCCCCTCCAAGCCTCTACATATACAGATACTACCAATACAAAAAAACACACAAATACGTTCTCCTCCAACAGAACTCCCACTCAAACGCCCCTGTTCACAGCTCTGTTTGCTAGCTCCTGTGCCACTGCAGCTGTCTGTTCCGCTGCCTGACTGGCTGCTACCTTTATAGGACCCCTAGTCAGTGAAGCCCCGCCCCCTAATCAGGGCCCAGCTTCTCTCCCAGCACAAAGCCCCTCCAAGCCTCTACACATACAGATAATACCAATACAAAAACACACACAAATACTTTCTCCTCCAACAGAACTCCCACTCAAACTCCCCTGTTTACAGGTCTGTTTGCAAGCTCCTATGCCGCTGCCTGACGGGCTGCTACCTTTATAGGACCCCTAGTCAGTGAAGCCCCGCCCCCTAATCAGGGCTCAGCTTCTCTCGCAGCACCTAACCACTGCAAGCCTCTACACATACAGATACTACCAATACAAAAACACACACAAATACCTTCTCCTCCAACAGAACTCCCACTCAAACTCCCCTGTTCACAGCTCTGTTTGCTAGCTCCTGTGCCGCTGCCTGACTGGCTGCTACCTTTATAGGACCCCTAGTCAGTGAAGCCCCGCCCCCTAATCAGGGCTCAGCTTCTCTCGCAGCACCTAGCCACTCCAAGCCTCTACACATACAGATACTACCAATACAAAAACACACACAAATACCTTCTCCTCCAACAGAACTCCCACTCAAACTCCCCTGTTTACAGCTCTGTTTGCTAGCTCCTGTGCCGCTGCCTGACTGGCTGCTACCTTTATAGGACCCCTAGTCACTGAAGCCCCGCCCCCTAATCAGGGCTCAGCTTCTCTCGCAGCACCTAGCCCCTCCAAGCCTCTACACATACAGATACTACCAATACAAAAACACACACAAATACCTTCTCCTCCAACAGAACTCGCACTCAAACTCCCCTGTTTACAACTCTGTTTGCAAGCTCCTCTGCCGCTGCAGCTCTCTGTGCCACTGCCTGACTGGCTCCTACCTTTATAGGACCCCTAGTCAGTGAAGCCCCGCCCCCTGATCAGGGCTCAGCTTCTCTCCCAGCACAAAGCCCCTGCACATACAGATACTACCAATGCAAAACCAAACACACACAAATACCTTCTCCTCCAACAGAACTCCCACTCAAACTCCCCTGTTCACAGCTCTGTTTGCTAGCTCCTGTGCCACTGCAGCTGTCTGTGCCGCTGCCTGACTGGCTGCTACCTTTATAGAACCCCTAGTCAGTGAAGCCCCGCCCCTAATCAGGGCTCAGCTTCTCTCACAGCACCTAGCCCCTCCAAGCCTCTACACATACAGATAATACCAATACAAAAACACACACAAATACCTTCTCCTCCAACAGAACTCCCACTCAAACGCCCCTGTTCACAGCTCTGTTTGCTAGCTCCTGTGCCACTGCAGCTGTCTGTTCCGCTGCCTGACTGGCTGCTACCTTTATAGGACCCCTAGTCAGTGAAGCCCCGCCCCCTAATCAGGGTTCAGCTTCTCTCCCAGCACAAAGCCTCTCCAAGCCTCTACACATACAGATACTACCAATACAAAACCAAACACACACAAATACCTTCTCCTCCAACAGAACTCCCACTCAAACTCCCCTCTTTACAGCTCTGTTTGCTAGCTCCTGTGCCACTGCAGCTGTCTGTGCCGCTGCCTGACTGGCTGCTCCCTTTCTAGGACCCCTAATCAGTGAAGCCCCGCCCCCTAATCAGGGCCCAGCTTCTCTCCCAGCACAAAGCCCCTCCAAGCCTCTACACATACAGATAATACCAATACAAAAACACACACAAATACGTTCTCCTCCAACAGAACTCCCACTCAAACTCCCCTGTTTACAGGTCTGTTTGCTAGCTCCTGTGCCGCTGCCTGACGGGCTGCTACCTTTATAGGACCCCAAGTCAGTGAAGCCCCGCCCCCTAATCAGGGCTCAGTTTCTCTCGCAGCACCTAGCCCCTCCAAGCCTCTACACATACAGATACTACCAATACAAAAACACACACAAATACCTTCTCCTCCAACAGAACTCCCACTCAAACTCCCCTGTTCACAGCTCTGTTTGCTAGCTCCTGTGCCGCTGCCTGACTGGCTGCTACCTTTATAGGACCCCTAGTCAGTGAAGCCCCGCCCCTAATCAGGGCTCAGCTTCTCTCACAGCACCTAGCCCCTCCAAGCCTCTACACATACAGATAATACCAATACAAAAACACACACAAATACCTTCTCCTCCAACAGAACTCCCACTCAAACTCCCCTGTTTACAGGTCTGTTTGCTAGCTCCTGTGCCGCTGCCTGACGGGCTGCTACCTTTATAGGACCCCAAGTCAGTGAAGCCCCGCCCCCTAATCAGGGCTCAGCTTCTCTCGCAGCACCTAGCCCCTCCAAGCCTCTACACATACAGATACTACCAATACAAAAACACACACAAATACCTTCTCCTCCAACAGAACTCCCACTCAAACTCCCCTGTTCACAGCTCTGTTTGCTAGCTCCTGTGCCGCTGCCTGACTGGCTGCTACCTTTATAGGACCCCTAGTCAGTGAAGCCCCGCCCCCTAATCAGGGCTCAGCTTCTCTCGCAGCACCTAGCCCCTCCAAGCCTCTACATATACAGATACTACCAATACAAAAAAACACACAAATACCTTCTCCTCCAACAGAACTCCCACTCAAACTCCCCTCTTTACAGCTCTGTTTGCTAGCTCCTGTGCCACTGCAGCTGTCTGTGCCGCTGCCTGACTGGCTGCTCCCTTTCTAGGGCCCCTAATCAGTGAAGCCCCGCCCCCTAATCAGGGCCCAGCTTCTCTCCCAGCACAAAGCCCCTCCAAGCCTCTACACATACAGATAATACCAATACAAAAACACACACAAATACGTTCTCCTCCAACAGAACTCCCACTCAAACTCCCCTGTTTACAGGTCTGTTTGCTAGCTCCTGTGCCGCTGCCTGACTGGCTGCTACCTTTATAGGACCCCTAGTCACTGAAGCCCCGCCCCCAAACCAGGGCTCAGCTTCTCTCCCAGCACAAAGCCCCTTCAAACCTCTACACATACAGGAACTACCAATACAAAACCAAACACACACAAATACCTTCTCCTCCAACAGAACTCCCACTCAAACTCCCCTGTTTACAGCTCTGTTTGCTAGCTCCTGTGCCGCTGCAGCTGTCTGTTCCGCTGCCTGACTGGCTGCTACCTTTATAGGATCCCTAGTCAGTGAAGCCCCGCCCCCTAATCAGGGTTCAGCTTCTCTCCCAGCACAAAGCCCCTCCAAGCCTCTACATATACAGATACTACCAATACAAAAAAACACACAAATACCTTCTCCTCCAACAGAACTCCCACTCAAACTCCGCTGCTTACAGCTCTGTTTGCTAGCTCCTGTGCCGCTGCCTGACTGGCTGCTACCTTTATAGGACCCCTCGTCAGTGAAGCCCCGCCCCCTAATCAGGGTTCAGCTTCTCTCCCAGCAAAAGCCCCTCCAAGCCTCTACATATACAGATACTACCAATACAAAAAAACACACAAATACCTTCTCCTCCAACAGAACTCCCACTCAAACTCCCCTGTTCACAGCTCTGTTTGCTAGCTCCTGTGCCACTGCAGCTGTCTGTTCCGCTGCCTGACTGGCTGCTACCTTTATAGGACCCCTAGTCAGTGAAGCCCCGCCCCTAATCAGGGCTCAGCTTCTCTCACAGCACCTAGCCCCTCCAAGCCTCTACACATACAGATAATACCAATACAAAAACACACACAAATACCTTCTCCTCCAACAGAACTCCCACTCAAACGCCCCTGTTCACAGCTCTGTTTGCTAGCTCCTGTGCCACTGCAGCTGTCTGTTCCGCTGCCTGACTGGCTGCTACCTTTATAGGACCCCTAGTCAGTTAAGCCCCGCCCCCTAATCAGGGTTCAGCTTCTCTCCAAGCACAAAGCTCCGCCAAACCCCGACACATACAGATACTACCAATAAAAAACCAAACACACACAAATACCTTCTCCTCCAACAGAACTCCCACTCAAACTCCCCTGTTCACAGCTCTGTTTGCTAGCTCCTGTGCCGCTGCCTGACTGGCTGCTACCTTTATAGGACCCCTAGTCAGTGAAGCCCCGCCCCCTAATCAGGGCTCAGCTTCTCTCCCAGCACAAAGCCCCTCCAAGCCTCTACACATACAGATAATACCAATACAAAAACACACACAAATACGTTCTCCTCCAACAGAACTCCCACTCAAACTCCCCTGTTTACAGGTCTGTTTGCAAGCTCCTATGCCGCTGCCTGACGGGCTGCTACCTTTATAGGACCCCTAGTCAGTGAAGCCCCGCCCCCTAATCAGGGCTCAGCTTCTCTCGCAGCACCTAGCCCCTCCAAGGCTCTACACATACAGATACTACCAATACAAAAACACACACAAATACCTTCTCCTCCAACAGAACTCCCACTCAAACTCCCCTGTTCACAGCTCTGTTTGCTAGCTCCTGTGCCGCTGCCTGACTGGCTGCTACCTTTATAGGACCCCTAGTCAGTGAAGCCCCGCCCCCTAATCAGGGCTCAGCTTCTCTCGCAGCACCTAGCCACTCCAAGCCTCTACACATACAGATACTACCAATACAAAAACACACACAAATACCTTCTCCTCCAACAGAACTCCCACTCAAACTCCCCTGTTCACAGCTCTGTTTGCTAGCTCCTGTGCCGCTGCCTGACTGGCTGCTACCTTTATACGACCCCTAGTCAGTGAAGCCCCGCCCCCTAATCAGGGCTCAGCTTCTCTCGCAGCACCTAGCCACTCCAAGCCTCTACACATACAGATACTACCAATACAAAAACACACACAAATACCTTCTCCTCCAACAGAACTCCCACTCAAACTCCCCTGTTCACAGCTCTGTTTGCTAGCTCCTGTGCCGCTGCCTGACTGGCTGCTACCTTTATAGG
This sequence comes from Lepidochelys kempii, assembly GCF_965140265.1. Taxonomy (NCBI): domain Eukaryota; kingdom Metazoa; phylum Chordata; order Testudines; family Cheloniidae; genus Lepidochelys; species Lepidochelys kempii. The sequence goes on from NC_133272.1 coordinate 26,826,341, forward strand.
ACCCCTAGTCAGTGAAGCCCCGCCCCTAATCAGGGCTCAGCTTCTCTCACAGCACCTAGCCCCTCCAAGCCTCTACACATACAGATAATACCAATACAAAAACACACACAAATACCTTCTCCTCCAACAGAACTCCCACTCAAACGCCCCTGTTCACAGCTCTGTTTGCTAGCTCCTGTGCCACTGCAGCTGTATGTTCCGCTGCCTGACTGGCTGCTACCTTTATAGGACCCCTAGTCAGTGAAGCCCCGCCCCCTAATCAGGGCCCAGCTTCTCTCCCAGCACAAAGCCCCTCCAAGCCTCTACACATACAGATAATACCAATACAAAAACACACACAAATACTTTCTCCTCCAACAGAACTCCCACTCAAACTCCCCTGTTTACAGGTCTGTTTGCAAGCTCCTATGCCGCTGCCTGACGGGCTGCTACCTTTATAGGACCCCTAGTCAGTGAAGCCCCGCCCCCTAATCAGGGCTCAGCTTCTCTCGCAGCACCTAGCCACTGCAAGCCTCTACACATACAGATACTACCAATACAAAAACACACACAAATACCTTCTCCTCCAACAGAACTCCCACTCAAACTCCCCTGTTCACAGCTCTGTTTGCTAGCTCCTGTGCCGCTGCCTGACTGACTGCTACCTTTATAGGACCCCTAGTCAGTGAAGCCCCGCCCCCTAATCAGGGCTCAGCTTCTCTCGCAGCACCTAGCCACTCCAAGCCTCTACACATACAGATACTACCAATACAAAAACACACACAAATACCTTCTCCTCCAACAGAACTCCCACTCAAACTCCCCTGTTTACAGCTCTGTTTGCTAGCTCCTGTGCCGCTGCCTGACTGGCTGCTACCTTTATAGGACCCCTAGTCACTGAAGCCCCGCCCCCTAATCAGGGCTCAGCTTCTCTCGCAGCACCTAGCCCCTCCAAGCCTCTACACATACAGATACTACCAATACAAAAACACACACAAATACCTTCTCCTCCAACAGAACTCGCACTCAAACTCCCCTGTTTACAACTCTGTTTGCAAGCTCCTCTGCCGCTGCAGCTCTCTGTGCCACTGCCTGACTGGCTCCTACCTTTATAGGACCCCTAGTCAGTGAAGCCCCGCCCCCTGATCAGGGCTCAGCTTCTCTCCCAGCACAAAGCCCCTGCACATACAGATACTACCAATGCAAAACCAAACACACACAAATACCTTCTCCTCCAACAGAACTCCCACTCAAACTCCCCTGTTCACAGCTCTGTTTGCTAGCTCCTGTGCCACTGCAGCTGTCTGTGCCGCTGCCTGACTGGCTGCTACCTTTATAGAACCCCTAGTCAGTGAAGCCCCGCCCCTAATCAGGGCTCAGCTTCTCTCACAGCACCTAGCCCCTCCAAGCCTCTACACATACAGATAATACCAATACAAAAACACACACAAATACCTTCTCCTCCAACAGAACTCCCACTCAAACGCCCCTGTTCACAGCTCTGTTTGCTAGCTCCTGTGCCACTGCAGCTGTCTGTTCCGCTGCCTGACTGGCTGCTACCTTTATAGGACCCCTAGTCAGTGAAGCCCCGCCCCCTAATCAGGGTTCAGCTTCTCTCCCAGCACAAAGCCTCTCCAAGCCTCTACACATACAGATACTACCAATACAAAACCAAACACACACAAATACCTTCTCCTCCAACAGAACTCCCACTCAAACTCCCCTCTTTACAGCTCTGTTTGCTAGCTCCTGTGCCACTGCAGCTGTCTGTGCCGCTGCCTGACTGGCTGCTCCCTTTCTAGGACCCCTAATCAGTGAAGCCCCGCCCCCTAATCAGGGCCCAGCTTCTCTCCCAGCACAAAGCCCCTCCAAGCCTCTACACATACAGATAATACCAATACAAAAACACACACAAATACGTTCTCCTCCAACAGAACTCCCACTCAAACTCCCCTGTTTACAGGTCTGTTTGCTAGCTCCTGTGCCGCTGCCTGACGGGCTGCTACCTTTATAGGACCCCAAGTCAGTGAAGCCCCGCCCCCTAATCAGGGCTCAGCTTCTCTCGCAGCACCTAGCCCCTCCAAGCCTCTACACATACAGATACTACCAATACAAAAACACACACAAATACCTTCTCCTCCAACAGAACTCCCACTCAAACTCCCCTGTTCACAGCTCTGTTTGCTAGCTCCTGTGCCGCTGCCTGACTGGCTGCTACCTTTATAGGACCCCTAGTCAGTGAAGCCCCGCCCCTAATCAGGGCTCAGCTTCTCTCACAGCACCTAGCCCCTCCAAGCCTCTACACATACAGATAATACCAATACAAAAACACACACAAATACCTTCTCCTCCAACAGAACTCCCACTCAAACTCCCCTGTTTACAGGTCTGTTTGCTAGCTCCTGTGCCGCTGCCTGACGGGCTGCTACCTTTATAGGACCCCAAGTCAGTGAAGCCCCGCCCCCTAATCAGGGCTCAGCTTCTCTCGCAGCACCTAGCCCCTCCAAGCCTCTACACATACAGATACTACCAATACAAAAACACACACAAATACCTTCTCCTCCAACAGAACTCCCACTCAAACTCCCCTGTTCACAGCTCTGTTTGCTAGCTCCTGTGCCGCTGCCTGACTGGCTGCTACCTTTATAGGACCCCTAGTCAGTGAAGCCCCGCCCCCTAATCAGGGCTCAGCTTCTCTCGCAGCACCTAGCCCCTCCAAGCCTCTACATATACAGATACTACCAATACAAAAAAACACACAAATACCTTCTCCTCCAACAGAACTCCCACTCAAACTCCCCTCTTTACAGCTCTGTTTGCTAGCTCCTGTGCCACTGCAGCTGTCTGTGCCGCTGCCTGACTGGCTGCTCCCTTTCTAGGGCCCCTAATCAGTGAAGCCCCGCCCCCTAATCAGGGCCCAGCTTCTCTCCCAGCACAAAGCCCCTCCAAGCCTCTACACATACAGATAATACCAACACAAAAACACACACAAATACGTTCTCCTCCAACAGAACTCCCACTCAAACTCCCCTGTTTACAGGTCTGTTTGCTAGCTCCTGTGCCGCTGCCTGACTGGCTGCTACCTTTATAGGACCCCTAGTCACTGAAGCCCCGCCCCCAAACCAGGGCTCAGCTTCTCTCCCAGCACAAAGCCCCTTCAAACCTCTACACATACAGGAACTACCAATACAAAACCAAACACACACAAATACCTTCTCCTCCAACAGAACTCCCACTCAAACTCCCCTGTTTACAGCTCTGTTTGCTAGCTCCTGTGCCGCTGCAGCTGTCTGTTCCGCTGCCTGACTGGCTGCTACCTTTATAGGATCCCTAGTCAGTGAAGCCCCGCCCCCTAATCAGGGTTCAGCTTCTCTCCCAGCACAAAGCCCCTCCAAGCCTCTACATATACAGATACTACCAATACAAAAAAACACACAAATACCTTCTCCTCCAACAGAACTCCCACTCAAACTCCGCTGCTTACAGCTCTGTTTGCTAGCTCCTGTGCCGCTGCCTGACTGGCTGCTACCTTTATAGGACCCCTCGTCAGTGAAGCCCCGCCCCCTAATCAGGGTTCAGCTTCTCTCCCAGCACAAAGCCCCTCCAAGCCTCTACATATACAGATACTACCAATACAAAAAAACACACAAATACCTTCTCCTCCAACAGAACTCCCACTCAAACTCCCCTGTTCACAGCTCTGTTTGCTAGCTCCTGTGCCACTGCAGCTGTCTGTTCCGCTGCCTGACTGGCTGCTACCTTTATAGGACCCCTAGTCAGTGAAGCCCCGCCCCTAATCAGGGCTCAGCTTCTCTCACAGCACCTAGCCCCTCCAAGCCTCTACACATACAGATAATACCAATACAAAAACACACACAAATACCTTCTCCTCCAACAGAACTCCCACTCAAACGCCCCTGTTCACAGCTCTGTTTGCTAGCTCCTGTGCCACTGCAGCTGTCTGTTCCGCTGCCTGACTGGCTGCTACCTTTATAGGACCCCTAGTCAGTGAAGCCCCGCCCCCTAATCAGGGTTCAGCTTCTCTCCAAGCACAAAGCTCCGCAAACCCCGACACATACAGATACTACCAATAAAAAACCAAACACACACAAATACCTTCTCCTCCAACAGAACTCCCACTCAAACTCCCCTGTTCACAGCTCTGTTTGCTAGCTCCTGTGCCGCTGCCTGACTGGCTGCTACCTTTATAGGACCCCTAGTCAGTGAAGCCCCGCCCCCTAATCAGGGCTCAGCTTCTCTCCCAGCACAAAGCCCCTCCAAGCCTCTACACATACAGATAATACCAATACAAAAACACACACAAATACGTTCTCCTCCAACAGAATTCCCACTCAAACTCCCCTGTTTACAGGTCTGTTTGCTAGCTCCTGTGCCGCTGCCTGACTGGCTGCTACCTTTATAGGACCCCTAGTCAGTGAAGCCCCGCCCCCTAATCAGGGCTCAGCTTCTGTCCCAGCACAAAGCCCGTACACAAACAGATACTACCAATACAAAACCGAACACACACAAATACCTTCTCCTCCAACAGAACTCCCACTCAAACTCCCCTCTTTACAGCTCTGTTTGCTAGCTGCTGTGCCACTGCAGCTGTCTGTGCCGCTGCCTGACTGGCTGCTACCTTTATAGGACCGCTAATCAGTGAAGCCCCGCCCCCTAATCAGGGCCCAGCTTCTCTCCCATCACAAAGCCCCTCCAAGCCTCTACACATACAGATAATACGAATACAAAAACACACACAAATACCTTCTCCTCCAACAGAACTCGCACTCAAACTCCCCTGTTTACAACTCTGTTTGCAAGCTCCTGTGCCGCTGCCTGACTGGCTGCTACCTTTATAGGACCCCTAGTCAGTGAAGCCCCGCCCCCTAATCAGGGCTCAGCTTCTCTCGCAGCACCTAGCCCCTCCAAGCCTCTACACATACAGATACTACCAATACAAAAACACACACAAATACCTTCTCCTGCAACAGAACTCGCACTCAAACTCCCCTGTTTACAACTCTGTTTGCAAGCTCCTCTGCCGCTGCAGCTCTCTGTGCCACTGCCTGACTGGCTCCTACCTTTATAGGACCCCTAGTCAGTGAAGCCCCGCCCCCTGATCAGGGCTCAGCTTCTCTCCCAGCACAAAGCCCCTGCACATACAGATACTACCAATGCAAAACCAAACACACACAAATACCTTCTCCTCCAACAGAACTCCCACTCAAACTCCCCTGTTCACAGCTCTGTTTGCTAGCTCCTGTGCCGCTGCCTGACTGGCTGCTACCTTTATAGGACCCCTCGTCAGTGAAGCCCCGCCCCCTAATCAGGGCTCAGCTTCTCTCGCAGCACCTAGCCCCTTCAAGCCTCTACACATACAGATAATACCAATACAAAAACACACACAAATACGTTCTCCTCCAACAGAACTCCCACTCAAACTCCCCTGTTTACAGGTCTGTTTGCTAGCTCCTGTGCCGCTGCCTGACTGGCAGCTACCTTTATTGGACCCCTAGTCACTGAAGCCCCGCCCCCAAACCAGGGCTCAGCTTCTCTTCCAGCACAAAGCCCCTTCAAGCCTCTACACATACAGATACTACCAATACAAAACCAAACACACACAAATACCTTCTCCTACAACAGAACTCCCACTCAAACTCCCCTGTTTAGAGCTCTGTTTGCTAGCCCCTGTGCCGCTGCAGCTGTCTGTTCCGCTGCCTGACTGGCTGCTACCTTTATAGGACCCCTAGTCAGTGAAGCCCCGCCCCCTAATCAGGGCTCTGCTTCTCTCGCAGCACCTAGCCCCTCCAAGCCTCTACACATACAGATACTACCAATACAAAAACACACACAAATACGTTCTCCTCCAACAGAACTCCCACTCAAACTCCCCTGTTCACAGCTCTGTTTGCTAGCTCCTGTGCCGCTGCCTGACTGGCTGCTCCCTTTCTAGGACCCCTAATCAGTGAAGCCCCGCCCCCTAATCAGGGCCCAGCTTCTCTCCCATCACAAAGCCCCTCCAAGCCTCAACACATACAGATAATACCAATACAAAAACACACACAAATACCTTCTCCTCCAACAGAACTCCCACTCAAACCCCCCTGTTTACAGCTCAGTTTGCTAGCTCCTGTGCCGCTGCAGCTGTCTGTGCCGCTGCCTGACTGGCTGCTCCCTTTATAGGACACCTAGTCAGTGAAGCCCCGCCCCCTAATCAGGGCCCAGCTTCTCTCCCAGCACAAAGCCCCTCCAAGCCTCTACACATACAGATAATACCAATACAAAAACACACACTAATACCTTCTCCTCCAACAGAACTCCCACTCAAACTCCCCTGTTCACAGCTCTGTTTGCTAGCTCCTGTGCCGCTGCCTGACTGGCTGCTACCTTTATAGGACCCCTCGTCAGTGAAGCCCCGCCCCCTAATCAGGGCTCAGCTTCTCTCGCAGCACCTAGCCCCTTCAAGCCTCTACACATACAGATACTACCAATACAAAAACACACACAAATACCTTCTCCTCCAACAGAACTCCCACTCAAACTCCCCTGTTCACAGCTCTGTTTGCTAGCTCCTGTGCCGCTGCCTGACTGGCTGCTACCTTTATAGGACCCCTAGTCAGTGAAGCCCCGCCCCCTAATCAGGGCTCAGCTTCTCTCCCAGCACAAAGCCCCTCCAAGCCTCTACACATACAGATAATACCAATACAAAAACACACACAAATACGTTCTCCTCCAACAGAACTCCCACTCAAACTCCCCTGTTTACAGGTCTGTTTGCAAGCTCCTATGCCGCTGCCTGACGGGCTGCTACCTTTATAGGACCCCTAGTCAGTGAAGCCCCGCCCCCTAATCAGGGCTCAGCTTCTCTCGCAGCACCTAGCCCCTCCAAGGCTCTACACATACAGATACTACCAATACAAAAACACACACAAATACCTTCTCCTCCAACAGAACTCCCACTCAAACTCCCCTGTTCACAGCTCTGTTTGCTAGCTCCTGTGCCGCTGCCTGACTGGCTGCTACCTTTATAGGACCCCTAGTCAGTGAAGCCCCGCCCCCTAATCAGGGCTCAGCTTCTCTCGCAGCACCTAGCCACTCCAAGCCTCTACACATACAGATACTACCAATACAAAAACACACACAAATACCTTCTCCTCCAACAGAACTCCCACTCAAACTCCCCTGTTCACAGCTCTGTTTGCTAGCTCCTGTGCCGCTGCCTGACTGGCTGCTACCTTTATACGACCCCTAGTCAGTGAAGCCCCGCCCCCTAATCAGGGCTCAGCTTCTCTCGCAGCACCTAGCCACTCCAAGCCTCTACACATACAGATACTACCAATACAAAAACACACACAAATACCTTCTCCTCCAACAGAACTCCCACTCAAACTCCCCTGTTCACAGCTCTGTTTGCTAGCTCCTGTGCCGCTGCCTGACTGGCTGCTACCTTTATAGGACCCCTAGTCAGTGAAGCCCCGCCCCTAATCAGGGCTCAGCTTCTCTCACAGCACCTAGCCCCTCCAAGCCTCTACACATACAGATAATACCAATACAAAAACACACACAAATACCTTCTCCTCCAACAGAACTCCCACTCAAACGCCCCTGTTCACAGCTCTGTTTGCTAGCTCCTGTGCCACTGCAGCTGTATGTTCCGCTGCCTGACTGGCTGCTACCTTTATAGGACCCCTAGTCAGTGAAGCCCCGCCCCCTAATCAGGGCTCAGCTTCTCTCCCAGCACAAAGCCCCTCCAAGCCTCTACACATACAGATACTACCAATACAAAACCAAACACACACAAATACCTTCTCGTCCAACAGAACTCCCACTCAAACTCCCCTGTTTAGAGCTCTGTTTGCTAGCTCCTGTGCCACTGCAGCTGTCTGTTCCGCTGCCTGACTGGCTGCTACCTTTATAGGACCCCTAGTCAGTGAAGCCCCGCCCCCTAATCAGGGCCCAGCTTCTCTCCCAGCACAAAGCCCCTCCAAGCCTCTACACATACAGGTAATACCAATACAAAAACACACACAAATACTTTCTCCTCCAACAGAACTCCCACTCAAACTCCCCTGTTTACAGGTCTGTTTGCAAGCTCCTATGCCGCTGCCTGACGGGCTGCTACCTTTATAGGACCCCTAGTCAGTGAAGCCCCGCCCCCTAATCAGGGCTCAGCTTCTCTCGCAGCACCTAGCCACTGCAAGCCTCTACACATACAGATACTACCAATACAAAAACACACACAAATACCTTCTCCTCCAACAGAACTCCCACTCAAACTCCCCTGTTCACAGCTCTGTTTGCTAGCTCCTGTGCCGCTGCCTGACTGACTGCTACCTTTATAGGACCCCTAGTCAGTGAAGCCCCGCCCCCTAATCAGGGCTCAGCTTCTCTCGCAGCACCTAGCCACTCCAAGCCTCTACACATACAGATACTACCAATACAAAAACACACACAAATACCTTCTCCTCCAACAGAACTCCCACTCAAACTCCCCTGTTTACAGCTCTGTTTGCTAGCTCCTGTGCCGCTGCCTGACTGGCTGCTACCTTTATAGGACCCCTAGTCACTGAAGCCCCGCCCCCTAATCAGGGCTCAGCTTCTCTCGCAGCACCTAGCCCCTCCAAGCCTCTACACATACAGATACTACCAATACAAAAACACACACAAATACCTTCTCCTCCAACAGAACTCGCACTCAAACTCCCCTGTTTACAACTCTGTTTGCAAGCTCCTCTGCCGCTGCAGCTCTCTGTGCCACTGCCTGACTGGCTCCTACCTTTATAGGACCCCTAGTCAGTGAAGCCCCGCCCCCTGATCAGGGCTCAGCTTCTCTCCCAGCACAAAGCCCCTGCACATACAGATACTACCAATGCAAAACCAAACACACACAAATACCTTCTCCTCCAACAGAACTCCCACTCAAACTCCCCTGTTCACAGCTCTGTTTGCTAGCTCCTGTGCCACTGCAGCTGTCTGTGCCGCTGCCTGACTGGCTGCTACCTTTATAGAACCCCTAGTCAGTGAAGCCCCGCCCCTAATCAGGGCTCAGCTTCTCTCACAGCACCTAGCCCCTCCAAGCCTCTACACATACAGATAATACCAATACAAAAACACACACAAATACCTTCTCCTCCAACAGAACTCCCACTCAAACGCCCCTGTTCACAGCTCTGTTTGCTAGCTCCTGTGCCACTGCAGCTGTCTGTTCCGCTGCCTGACTGGCTGCTACCTTTATAGGACCCCTAGTCAGTGAAGCCCCGCCCCCTAATCAGGGTTCAGCTTCTCTCCCAGCACAAAGCCTCTCCAAGCCTCTACACATACAGATACTACCAATACAAAACCAAACACACACAAATACCTTCTCCTCCAACAGAACTCCCACTCAAACTCCCCTCTTTACAGCTCTGTTTGCTAGCTCCTGTGCCACTGCAGCTGTCTGTGCCGCTGCCTGACTGGCTGCTCCCTTTCTAGGACCCCTAATCAGTGAAGCCCCGCCCCCTAATCAGGGCCCAGCTTCTCTCCCAGCACAAAGCCCCTCCAAGCCTCTACACATACAGATAATACCAATACAAAAACACACACAAATACGTTCTCCTCCAACAGAACTCCCACTCAAACTCCCCTGTTTACAGGTCTGTTTGCTAGCTCCTGTGCCGCTGCCTGACGGGCTGCTACCTTTATAGGACCCCAAGTCAGTGAAGCCCCGCCCCCTAATCAGGGCTCAGCTTCTCTCGCAGCACCTAGCCCCTCCAAGCCTCTACACATACAGATACTACCAATACAAAAACACACACAAATACCTTCTCCTCCAACAGAACTCCCACTCAAACTCCCCTGTTCACAGCTCTGTTTGCTAGCTCCTGTGCCGCTGCCTGACTGGCTGCTACCTTTATAGGACCCCTAGTCAGTGAAGCCCCGCCCCTAATCAGGGCTCAGCTTCTCTCACAGCACCTAGCCCCTCCAAGCCTCTACACATACAGATAATACCAATACAAAAACACACACAAATACCTTCTCCTCCAACAGAACTCCCACTCAAACTCCCCTGTTTACAGGTCTGTTTGCTAGCTCCTGTGCCGCTGCCTGACGGGCTGCTACCTTTATAGGACCCCAAGTCAGTGAAGCCCCGCCCCCTAATCAGGGCTCAGCTTCTCTCGCAGCACCTAGCCCCTCCAAGCCTCTACACATACAGATACTACCAATACAAAAACACACACAAATACCTTCTCCTCCAACAGAACTCCCACTCAAACTCCCCTGTTCACAGCTCTGTTTGCTAGCTCCTGTGCCGCTGCCTGACTGGCTGCTACCTTTATAGGACCCCTAGTCAGTGAAGCCCCGCCCCCTAATCAGGGCTCAGCTTCTCTCGCAGCACCTAGCCCCTCCAAGCCTCTACATATACAGATACTACCAATACAAAAAAACACACAAATACCTTCTCCTCCAACAGAACTCCCACTCAAACTCCCCTCTTTACAGCTCTGTTTGCTAGCTCCTGTGCCACTGCAGCTGTCTGTGCCGCTGCCTGACTGGCTGCTCCCTTTCTAGGGCCCCTAATCAGTGAAGCCCCGCCCCCTAATCAGGGCCCAGCTTCTCTCCCAGCACAAAGCCCCTCCAAGCCTCTACACATACAGATAATACCAACACAAAAACACACACAAATACGTTCTCCTCCAACAGAACTCCCACTCAAACTCCCCTGTTTACAGGTCTGTTTGCTAGCTCCTGTGCCGCTGCCTGACTGGCTGCTACCTTTATAGGACCCCTAGTCACTGAAGCCCCGCCCCCAAACCAGGGCTCAGCTTCTCTCCCAGCACAAAGCCCCTTCAAACCTCTACACATACAGGAACTACCAATACAAAACCAAACACACACAAATACCTTCTCCTCCAACAGAACTCCCACTCAAACTCCCCTGTTTACAGCTCTGTTTGCTAGCTCCTGTGCCGCTGCAGCTGTCTGTTCCGCTGCCTGACTGGCTGCTACCTTTATAGGATCCCTAGTCAGTGAAGCCCCGCCCCCTAATCAGGGTTCAGCTTCTCTCCCAGCACAAAGCCCCTCCAAGCCTCTACATATACAGATACTACCAATACAAAAAAACACACAAATACCTTCTCCTCCAACAGAACTCCCACTCAAACTCCGCTGCTTACAGCTCTGTTTGCTAGCTCCTGTGCCGCTGCCTGACTGGCTGCTACCTTTATAGGACCCCTCGTCAGTGAAGCCCCGCCCCCTAATCAGGGTTCAGCTTCTCTCCCAGCACAAAGCCCCTCCAAGCCTCTACATATACAGATACTACCAATACAAAAAAACACACAAATACCTTCTCCTCCAACAGAACTCCCACTCAAACTCCCCTGTTCACAGCTCTGTTTGCTAGCTCCTGTGCCACTGCAGCTGTCTGTTCCGCTGCCTGACTGGCTGCTACCTTTATAGGACCCCTAGTCAGTGAAGCCCCGCCCCTAATCAGGGCTCAGCTTCTCTCACAGCACCTAGCCCCTCCAAGCCTCTACACATACAGATAATACCAATACAAAAACACACACAAATACCTTCTCCTCCAACAGAACTCCCACTCAAACGCCCCTGTTCACAGCTCTGTTTGCTAGCTCCTGTGCCACTGCAGCTGTCTGTTCCGCTGCCTGACTGGCTGCTACCTTTATAGGACCCCTAGTCAGTGAAGCCCCGCCCCCTAATCAGGGTTCAGCTTCTCTCCAAGCACAAAGCTCCGCAAACCCCGACACATACAGATACTACCAATAAAAAACCAAACACACACAAATACCTTCTCCTCCAACAGAACTCCCACTCAAACTCCCCTGTTCACAGCTCTGTTTGCTAGCTCCTGTGCCGCTGCCTGACTGGCTGCTACCTTTATAGGACCCCTAGTCAGTGAAGCCCCGCCCCCTAATCAGGGCTCAGCTTCTCTCCCAGCACAAAGCCCCTCCAAGCCTCTACACATACAGATAATACCAATACAAAAACACACACAAATACGTTCTCCTCCAACAGAATTCCCACTCAAACTCCCCTGTTTACAGGTCTGTTTGCTAGCTCCTGTGCCGCTGCCTGACTGGCTGCTACCTTTATAGGACCCCTAGTCAGTGAAGCCCCGCCCCCTAATCAGGGCTCAGCTTCTGTCCCAGCACAAAGCCCGTACACAAACAGATACTACCAATACAAAACCGAACACACACAAATACCTTCTCCTCCAACAGAACTCCCACTCAAACTCCCCTCTTTACAGCTCTGTTTGCTAGCTGCTGTGCCACTGCAGCTGTCTGTGCCGCTGCCTGACTGGCTGCTACCTTTATAGGACCGCTAATCAGTGAAGCCCCGCCCCCTAATCAGGGCCCAGCTTCTCTCCCATCACAAAGCCCCTCCAAGCCTCTACACATACAGATAATACGAATACAAAAACACACACAAATACCTTCTCCTCCAACAGAACTCGCACTCAAACTCCCCTGTTTACAACTCTGTTTGCAAGCTCCTGTGCCGCTGCCTGACTGGCTGCTACCTTTATAGGACCCCTAGTCAGTGAAGCCCCGCCCCCTAATCAGGGCTCAGCTTCTCTCGCAGCACCTAGCCCCTCCAAGCCTCTACACATACAGATACTACCAATACAAAAACACACACAAATACCTTCTCCTGCAACAGAACTCGCACTCAAACTCCCCTGTTTACAACTCTGTTTGCAAGCTCCTCTGCCGCTGCAGCTCTCTGTGCCACTGCCTGACTGGCTCCTACCTTTATAGGACCCCTAGTCAGTGAAGCCCCGCCCCCTGATCAGGGCTCAGCTTCTCTCCCAGCACAAAGCCCCTGCACATACAGATACTACCAATGCAAAACCAAACACACACAAATACCTTCTCCTCCAACAGAACTCCCACTCAAACTCCCCTGTTCACAGCTCTGTTTGCTAGCTCCTGTGCCGCTGCCTGACTGGCTGCTACCTTTATAGGACCCCTCGTCAGTGAAGCCCCGCCCCCTAATCAGGGCTCAGCTTCTCTCGCAGCACCTAGCCCCTTCAAGCCTCTACACATACAGATAATACCAATACAAAAACACACACAAATACGTTCTCCTCCAACAGAACTCCCACTCAAACTCCCCTGTTTACAGGTCTGTTTGCTAGCTCCTGTGCCGCTGCCTGACTGGCTGCTACCTTTATTGGACCCCTAGTCACTGAAGCCCCGCCCCCAAACCAGGGCTCAGCTTCTCTTCCAGCACAAAGCCCCTTCAAGCCTCTACACATACAGATACTACCAATACAAAACCAAACACACACAAATACCTTCTCCTACAACAGAACTCCCACTCAAACTCCCCTGTTTAGAGCTCTGTTTGCTAGCCCCTGTGCCGCTGCAGCTGTCTGTTCCGCTGCCTGACTGGCTGCTACCTTTATAGGACCCCTAGTCAGTGAAGCCCCGCCCCCTAATCAGGGCTCTGCTTCTCTCGCAGCACCTAGCCCCTCCAAGCCTCTACACATACAGATACTACCAATACAAAAACACACACAAATACGTTCTCCTCCAACAGAACTCCCACTCAAACTCCCCTGTTCACAGCTCTGTTTGCTAGCTCCTGTGCCGCTGCCTGACTGGCTGCTCCCTTTCTAGGACCCCTAATCAGTGAAGCCCCGCCCCCTAATCAGGGCCCAGCTTCTCTCCCATCACAAAGCCCCTCCAAGCCTCAACACATACAGATAATACCAATACAAAAACACACACAAATACCTTCTCCTCCAACAGAACTCCCACTCAAACCCCCCTGTTTACAGCTCAGTTTGCTAGCTCCTGTGCCGCTGCAGCTGTCTGTGCCGCTGCCTGACTGGCTGCTCCCTTTATAGGACACCTAGTCAGTGAAGCCCCGCCCCCTAATCAGGGCCCAGCTTCTCTCCCAGCACAAAGCCCCTCCAAGCCTCTACACATACAGATAATACCAATACAAAAACACACACTAATACCTTCTCCTCCAACAGAACTCCCACTCAAACTCCCCTGTTCACAGCTCTGTTTGCTAGCTCCTGTGCCGCTGCCTGACTGGCTGCTACCTTTATAGGACCCCTCGTCAGTGAAGCCCCGCCCCCTAATCAGGGCTCAGCTTCTCTCGCAGCACCTAGCCCCTTCAAGCCTCTACACATACAGATACTACCAATACAAAAACACACACAAATACCTTCTCCTCCAACAGAACTCCCACTCAAACTCCCCTGTTCACAGCTCTGTTTGCTAGCTCCTGTGCCGCTGCCTGACTGGCTGCTACCTTTATAGGACCCCTAGTCAGTGAAGCCCCGCCCCCTAATCAGGGCTCAGCTTCTCTCCCAGCACAAAGCCCCTCCAAGCCTCTACACATACAGATAATACCAATACAAAAACACACACAAATACGTTCTCCTCCAACAGAACTCCCACTCAAACTCCCCTGTTTACAGGTCTGTTTGCAAGCTCCTATGCCGCTGCCTGACGGGCTGCTACCTTTATAGGACCCCTAGTCAGTGAAGCCCCGCCCCCTAATCAGGGCTCAGCTTCTCTCGCAGCACCTAGCCCCTCCAAGGCTCTACACATACAGATACTACCAATACAAAAACACACACAAATACCTTCTCCTCCAACAGAACTCCCACTCAAACTCCCCTGTTCACAGCTCTGTTTGCTAGCTCCTGTGCCGATGCCTGACTGGCTGCTACCTTTATAGGACCCCTAGTCAGTGAAGCCCCGCCCCCTAATCAGGGCTCAGCTTCTCTCGCAGCACCTAGCCACTCCAAGCCTCTACACATACAGATACTACCAATACAAAAACACACACAAATACCTTCTCCTCCAACAGAACTCCCACTCAAACTCCCCTGTTCACAGCTCTGTTTGCTAGCTCCTGTGCCGCTGCCTGACTGGCTGCTACCTTTATACGACCCCTAGTCAGTGAAGCCCCGCCCCCTAATCAGGGCTCAGCTTCTCTCGCAGCACCTAGCCACTCCAAGCCTCTACACATGCAGATACTACCAATACAAAAACACACACAAATACCTTCTCCTCCAACAGAACTCCCACTCAAACTCCCCTGTTCACAGCTCTGTTTGCTAGCTCCTGTGCCGCTGCCTGACTGGCTGCTACCTTTATAGGACCCCTAGTCAGTGAAGCCCCGCCCCTAATCAGGGCTCAGCTTCTCTCACAGCACCTAGCCCCTCCAAGCCTCTACACATACAGATAATACCAATACAAAAACACACACAAATACCTTCTCCTCCAACAGAACTCCCACTCAAACGCCCCTGTTCACAGCTCTGTTTGCTAGCTCCTGTGCCACTGCAGCTGTATGTTCCGCTGCCTGACTGGCTGCTACCTTTATAGGACCCCTAGTCAGTGAAGCCCCGCCCCCTAATCAGGGCTCAGCTTCTCTCCCAGCACAAAGCCCCTCCAAGCCTCTACACATACAGATACTACCAATACAAAACCAAACACACACAAATACCTTCTCGTCCAACAGAACTCCCACTCAAACTCCCCTGTTTAGAGCTCTGTTTGCTAGCTCCTGTGCCACTGCAGCTGTCTGTTCCGCTGCCTGACTGGCTGCTACCTTTATAGGACCCCTAGTCAGTGAAGCCCCGCCCCCTAATCAGGGCCCAGCTTCTCTCCCAGCACAAAGCCCCTCCAAGCCTCTACACATACAGATAATACCAATACAAAAACACACACAAATACTTTCTCCTCCAACAGAACTCCCACTCAAACTCCCCTGTTTACAGGTCTGTTTGCAAGCTCCTATGCCGCTGCCTGACGGGCTGCTACCTTTATAGGACCCCTAGTCAGTGAAGCCCCGCCCCCTAATCAGGGCTCAGCTTCTCTCGCAGCACCTAGCCACTGCAAGCCTCTACACATACAGATACTACCAATACAAAAACACACACAAATACCTTCTCCTCCAACAGAACTCCCACTCAAACTCCCCTGTTCACAGCTCTGTTTGCTAGCTCCTGTGCCGCTGCCTGACTGACTGCTACCTTTATAGGACCCCTAGTCAGTGAAGCCCCGCCCCCTAATCAGGGCTCAGCTTCTCTCGCAGCACCTAGCCACTCCAAGCCTCTACACATACAGATACTACCAATACAAAAACACACACAAATACCTTCTCCTCCAACAGAACTCCCACTCAAACTCCCCTGTTTACAGCTCTGTTTGCTAGCTCCTGTGCCGCTGCCTGACTGGCTGCTACCTTTATAGGACCCCTAGTCACTGAAGCCCCGCCCCCTAATCAGGGCTCAGCTTCTCTCGCAGCACCTAGCCCCTCCAAGCCTCTACACATACAGATACTACCAATACAAAAACACACACAAATACCTTCTCCTCCAACAGAACTCGCACTCAAACTCCCCTGTTTACAACTCTGTTTGCAAGCTCCTCTGCCGCTGCAGCTCTCTGTGCCACTGCCTGACTGGCTCCTACCTTTATAGGACCCCTAGTCAGTGAAGCCCCGCCCCCTGATCAGGGCTCAGCTTCTCTCCCAGCACAAAGCCCCTGCACATACAGATACTACCAATGCAAAACCAAACACACACAAATACCTTCTCCTCCAACAGAACTCCCACTCAAACTCCCCTGTTCACAGCTCTGTTTGCTAGCTCCTGTGCCACTGCAGCTGTCTGTGCCGCTGCCTGACTGGCTGCTACCTTTATAGAACCCCTAGTCAGTGAAGCCCCGCCCCTAATCAGGGCTCAGCTTCTCTCACAGCACCTAGCCCCTCCAAGCCTCTACACATACAGATAATACCAATACAAAAACACACACAAATACCTTCTCCTCCAACAGAACTCCCACTCAAACGCCCCTGTTCACAGCTCTGTTTGCTAGCTCCTGTGCCACTGCAGCTGTCTGTTCCGCTGCCTGACTGGCTGCTACCTTTATAGGACCCCTAGTCAGTGAAGCCCCGCCCCCTAATCAGGGTTCAGCTTCTCTCCCAGCACAAAGCCTCTCCAAGCCTCTACACATACAGATACTACCAATACAAAACCAAACACACACAAATACCTTCTCCTCCAACAGAACTCCCACTCAAACTCCCCTCTTTACAGCTCTGTTTGCTAGCTCCTGTGCCACTGCAGCTGTCTGTGCCGCTGCCTGACTGGCTGCTCCCTTTCTAGGACCCCTAATCAGTGAAGCCCCGCCCCCTAATCAGGGCCCAGCTTCTCTCCCAGCACAAAGCCCCTCCAAGCCTCTACACATACAGATAATACCAATACAAAAACACACACAAATACGTTCTCCTCCAACAGAACTCCCACTCAAACTCCCCTGTTTACAGGTCTGTTTGCTAGCTCCTGTGCCGCTGCCTGACGGGCTGCTACCTTTATAGGACCCCAAGTCAGTGAAGCCCCGCCCCCTAATCAGGGCTCAGCTTCTCTCGCAGCACCTAGCCCCTCCAAGCCTCTACACATACAGATACTACCAATACAAAAACACACACAAATACCTTCTCCTCCAACAGAACTCCCACTCAAACTCCCCTGTTCACAGCTCTGTTTGCTAGCTCCTGTGCCGCTGCCTGACTGGCTGCTACCTTTATAGGACCCCTAATCAGTGAAGCCCCGCCCCCTAATCAGGGCCCAGCTTCTCTCCCAGCACAAAGCCCCTCCAAGCCTCTACACATACAGATAATACCAATACAAAAACACACACAAATACGTTCTCCTCCAACAGAACTCCCACTCAAACTCCCCTGTTTACAGGTCTGTTTGCTAGCTCCTGTGCCGCTGCCTGACTGGCTGCTACCTTTATTGGACCCCTAGTCACTGAAGCCCCGCCCCCAAACCAGGGCTCAGCTTCTCTCCCAGCACAAAGCCCCTTCAAGCCTCTACACATACAGATACTACCAATACAAAACCAAACACACACAAATACCTTCTCCTACAACAGAACTCCCACTCAAACTCCCCTGTTTAGAGCTCTGTTTGCTAGCCCCTGTGCCGCTGCAGCTGTCTGTTCCGCTGCCTGACTGGCTGCTACCTTTATAGGACCCCTAGTCAGTGAAGCCCCGCCCCCTAATCAGGGCTCTGCTTCTCTCGCAGCACCTAGCCCCTCCAAGCCTCTACACATACAGATACTACCAATACAAAAACACACACAAATACGTTCTCCTCCAACAGAACTCCCACTCAAACTCCCCTGTTCACAGCTCTTTTTGCTAGCTCCTGTGCCGCTGCCTGACTGGCTGCTCCCTTTCTAGGACCCCTAATCAGTGAAGCCCCGCCCCCTAATCAGGGCCCAGCTTCTCTCCCATCACAAAGCCCCTCCAAGCCTCAACACATACAGATAATACCAATACAAAAACACACACAAATACCTTCTCCTCCAACAGAACTCCCACTCAAACCCCCCTGTTTACAGCTCAGTTTGCTAGCTCCTGTGCCGCTGCAGCTGTCTGTGCCGCTGCCTGACTGGCTGCTCCCTTTATAGGACACCTAGTCAGTGAAGCCCCGCCCCCTAATCAGGGCCCAGCTTCTCTCCCAGCACAAAGCCCCTCCAAGCCTCTACACATACAGATAATACCAATACAAAAACACACACTAATACCTTCTCCTCCAACAGAACTCCCACTCAAACTCCCCTGTTCACAGCTCTGTTTGCTAGCTCCTGTGCCGCTGCCTGACTGGCTGCTACCTTTATAGGACCCCTCGTCAGTGAAGCCCCGCCCCCTAATCAGGGCTCAGCTTCTCTCGCAGCACCTAGCCCCTTCAAGCCTCTACACATACAGATACTACCAATACAAAAACACACACAAATACCTTCTCCTCCAACAGAACTCCCACTCAAACTCCCCTGTTCACAGCTCTGTTTGCTAGCTCCTGTGCCGCTGCCTGACTGGCTGCTACCTTTATAGGACCCCTAGTCAGTGAAGCCCCGCCCCCTAATCAGGGCTCAGCTTCTCTCCCAGCACAAAGCCCCTCCAAGCCTCTACACATACAGATAATACCAATACAAAAACACACACAAATACGTTCTCCTCCAACAGAACTCCCACTCAAACTCCCCTGTTTACAGGTCTGTTTGCAAGCTCCTATGCCGCTGCCTGACGGGCTGCTACCTTTATAGGACCCCTAGTCAGTGAAGCCCCGCCCCCTAATCAGGGCTCAGCTTCTCTCGCAGCACCTAGCCCCTCCAAGGCTCTACACATACAGATACTACCAATACAAAAACACACACAAATACCTTCTCCTCCAACAGAACTCCCACTCAAACTCCCCTGTTCACAGCTCTGTTTGCTAGCTCCTGTGCCGCTGCCTGACTGGCTGCTACCTTTATAGGACCCCTAGTCAGTGAAGCCCCGCCCCCTAATCAGGGCTCAGCTTCTCTCGCAGCACCTAGCCACTCCAAGCCTCTACACATACAGATACTACCAATACAAAAACACACACAAATACCTTCTCCTCCAACAGAACTCCCACTCAAACTTCCCTGTTCACAGCTCTGTTTGCTAGCTCCTGTGCCGCTGCCTGACTGGCTGCTACCTTTATACGACCCCTAGTCAGTGAAGCCCCGCCCCCTAATCAGGGCTCAGCTTCTCTCGCAGCACCTAGCCACTCCAAGCCTCTACACATACAGATACTACCAATACAAAAACACACACAAATACCTTCTCCTCCAACAGAACTCCCACTCAAACTCCCCTGTTCACAGCTCTGTTTGCTAGCTCCTGTGCCGCTGCCTGACTGGCTGCTACCTTTATAGGACCCCTAGTCAGTGAAGCCCCGCCCCTAATCAGGGCTCAGCTTCTCTCACAGCACCTAGCCCCTCCAAGCCTCTACACATACAGATAATACCAATACAAAAACACACACAAATACCTTCTCCTCCAACAGAACTCCCACTCAAACGCCCCTGTTCACAGCTCTGTTTGCTAGCTCCTGTGCCACTGCAGCTGTATGTTCCGCTGCCTGACTGGCTGCTACCTTTATAGGACCCCTAGTCAGTGAAGCCCCGCCCCCTAATCAGGGCTCAGCTTCTCTCCCAGCACAAAGCCCCTCCAAGCCTCTACATATACAGATACTACCAATACAAAAAACACACAAATACGTTCTCCTCCAACAGAACTCCCACTCAAACGCCCCTGTTCACAGCTCTGTTTGCTAGCTCCTGTGCCACTGCAGCTGTCTGTTCCGCTGCCTGACTGGCTGCTACCTTTATAGGACCCCTAGTCAGTGAAGCCCCGCCCCCTAATCAGGGCCCAGCTTCTCTCCCAGCACAAAGCCCCTCCAAGCCTCTACACATACAGATAATACCAATACAAAAACACACACAAATACCTTCTCCTCCAACAGAACTCCCACTCAAACTCCCCTGTTCACAGCTCTGTTTGCTAGCTCCTGTGCCGCTGCCTGACGGGCTGCTACCTTTATAGGACCCCTAGTCAGTGAAGCCCCGCCCCCTAATCAGGGCTCAGCTTCTCTCGCAGCACCTAGCCACTCCAAGCCTCTACACATACAGATACTACCAATACAAAAACACACACAAATACCTTCTCCTCCAACAGAACTCCCACTCAAACTCCCCTGTTTACAGCTCTGTTTGCTAGCTCCTGTGCCGCTGCCTGACTGGCTGCTACCTTTATAGGACCCCTAGTCACTGAAGCCCCGCCCCCTAATCAGGGCTCAGCTTCTCTCGCAGCACCTAGCCCCTCCAAGCCTCTACACATACAGATACTACCAATACAAAAACACACACAAATACCTTCTCCTCCAACAGAACTCGCACTCAAACTCCCCTGTTTACAACTCTGTTTGCAAGCTCCTCTGCCGCTGCAGCTCTCTGTGCCACTGCCTGACTGGCTCCTACCTTTATAGGACCCCTAGTCAGTGAAGCCCCGCCCCCTGATCAGGGCTCAGCTTCTCTCCCAGCACAAAGCCCCTGCACATACAGATACTACCAATGCAAAAGCAAACACACACAAATACCTTCTCCTCCAACAGAACTCCCACTCAAACTCCCCTGTTCACAGCTCTGTTTGCTAGCTCCTGTGCCACTGCAGCTGTCTGTGCCGCTGCCTGACTGGCTGCTACCTTTATAGAACCCCTAGTCAGTGAAGCCCCGCCCCTAATCAGGGCTCAGCTTCTCTCACAGCACCTAGCCCCTCCAAGCCTCTACACATACAGATAATACCAATACAAAAACACACACAAATACGTTCTCCTCCAACAGAACTCCCACTCAAACTCCCCTGTTTACAGGTCTGTTTGCTAGCTCCTGTGCCGCTGCCTGACGGGCTGCTACCTTTATAGGACCCCAAGTCAGTGAAGCCCCGCCCCCTAATCAGGGCTCAGCTTCTCTCGCAGCACCTAGCCCCTCCAAGCCTCTACACATACAGATACTACCAATACAAAAACACAAACAAATACCTTCTCCTCCAACAGAACTCCCACTCAAACTCCCCTGTTCACAGCTCTGTTTGCTAGCTCCTGTGCCGCTGCCTGACTGGCTGCTACCTTTATAGGACCCCTAGTCAGTGAAGCCCCGCCCCTAATCAGGGCTCAGCTTCTCTCACAGCACCTAGCCCCTCCAAGCCTCTACACATACAGATAATACCAATACAAAAACACACACAAATACCTTCTCCTCCAACAGAACTCCCACTCAAACTCCCCTGTTTACAGGTCTGTTTGCTAGCTCCTGTGCCGCTGCCTGACGGGCTGCTACCTTTATAGGACCCCAAGTCAGTGAAGCCCCGCCCCCTAATCAGGGCTCAGCTTCTCTCGCAGCACCTAGCCCCTCCAAGCCTCTACACATACAGATACTACCAATACAAAAACACACACAAATACCTTCTCCTCCAACAGAACTCCCACTCAAACTCCCCTGTTTACAGGTCTGTTTGCTAGCTCCTGTGCCGCTGCCTGACTGGCTGCTACCTTTATAGGACCCCTAGTCACTGAAGCCCCGCCCCCAAACCAGGGCTCAGCTTCTCTCCCAGCACAAAGCCCCTTCAAACCTCTACACATACAGGAACTACCAATACAAAACCAAACACACACAAATACCTTCTCCTCCAACAGAACTCCCACTCAAACTCCCCTGTTTACAGCTCTGTTTGCTAGCTCCTGTGCCGCTGCAGCTGTCTGTTCCGCTGCCTGACTGGCTGCTACCTTTATAGGATCCCTAGTCAGTGAAGCCCCGCCCCCTAATCAGGGTTCAGCTTCTCTCCCAGCACAAAGCCCCTCCAAGCCTCTACATATACAGATACTACCAATACAAAAAAACACACAAATACCTTCTCCTCCAACAGAACTCCCACTCAAACTCCGCTGCTTACAGCTCTGTTTGCTAGCTCCTGTGCCGCTGCCTGACTGGCTGCTACCTTTATAGGACCCCTCGTCAGTGAAGCCCCGCCCCCTAATCAGGGTTCAGCTTCTCTCCCAGCACAAAGCCCCTCCAAGCCTCAACACATACAGATAATACCAATACAAAAACACACACAAATACCTTCTCCTCCAACAGAACTCCCACTCAAACCCCCCTGTTTACAGCTCAGTTTGCTAGCTCCTGTGCCGCTGCAGCTGTCTGTGCCGCTGCCTGACTGGCTGCTCCCTTTATAGGACACCTAGTCAGTGAAGCCCCGCCCCCTAATCAGGGCCCAGCTTCTCTCCCAGCACAAAGCCCCTCCAAGCCTCTACACATACAGATAATACCAATACAAAAACACACACTAATACTTTCTCCTCCAACAGAACTCCCACTCAAACTCCCCTGTTTACAGGTCTGTTTGCAAGCTCCTATGCCGCTGCCTGACGGGCTGCTACCTTTATAGGACCCCTAGTCAGTGAAGCCCCGCCCCCTAATCAGGGCTCAGCTTCTCTCGCAGCACCTAGCCACTGCAAGCCTCTACACATACAGATACTACCAATACAAAAACACACACAAATACCTTCTCCTCCAACAGAACTCCCACTCAAACTCCCCTGTTCACAGCTCTGTTTGCTAGCTCCTGTGCCGCTGCCTGACTGACTGCTACCTTTATAGGACCCCTAGTCAGTGAAGCCCCGCCCCCTAATCAGGGCTCAGCTTCTCTCGCAGCACCTAGCCACTCCAAGCCTCTACACATACAGATACTACCAATACAAAAACACACACAAATACCTTCTCCTCCAACAGAACTCCCACTCAAACTCCCCTGTTTACAGCTCTGTTTGCTAGCTCCTGTGCCGCTGCCTGACTGGCTGCTACCTTTATAGGACCCCTAGTCACTGAAGCCCCGCCCCCTAATCAGGGCTCAGCTTCTCTCGCAGCACCTAGCCCCTCCAAGCCTCTACACATACAGATACTACCAATACAAAAACACACACAAATACCTTCTCCTCCAACAGAACTCGCACTCAAACTCCCCTGTTTACAACTCTGTTTGCAAGCTCCTCTGCCGCTGCAGCTCTCTGTGCCACTGCCTGACTGGCTCCTACCTTTATAGGACCCCTAGTCAGTGAAGCCCCGCCCCCTGATCAGGGCTCAGCTTCTCTCCCAGCACAAAGCCCCTGCACATACAGATACTACCAATGCAAAACCAAACACACACAAATACCTTCTCCTCCAACAGAACTCCCACTCAAACTCCCCTGTTCACAGCTCTGTTTGCTAGCTCCTGTGCCACTGCAGCTGTCTGTGCCGCTGCCTGACTGGCTGCTACCTTTATAGAACCCCTAGTCAGTGAAGCCCCGCCCCTAATCAGGGCTCAGCTTCTCTCACAGCACCTAGCCCCTCCAAGCCTCTACACATACAGATAATACCAATACAAAAACACACACAAATACCTTCTCCTCCAACAGAACTCCCACTCAAACGCCCCTGTTCACAGCTCTGTTTGCTAGCTCCTGTGCCACTGCAGCTGTCTGTTCCGCTGCCTGACTGGCTGCTACCTTTATAGGACCCCTAGTCAGTGAAGCCCCGCCCCCTAATCAGGGTTCAGCTTCTCTCCCAGCACAAAGCCTCTCCAAGCCTCTACACATACAGATACTACCAATACAAAACCAAACACACACAAATACCTTCTCCTCCAACAGAACTCCCACTCAAACTCCCCTCTTTACAGCTCTGTTTGCTAGCTCCTGTGCCACTGCAGCTGTCTGTGCCGCTGCCTGACTGGCTGCTCCCTTTCTAGGACCCCTAATCAGTGAAGCCCCGCCCCCTAATCAGGGCCCAGCTTCTCTCCCAGCACAAAGCCCCTCCAAGCCTCTACACATACAGATAATACCAATACAAAAACACACACAAATACGTTCTCCTCCAACAGAACTCCCACTCAAACTCCCCTGTTTACAGGTCTGTTTGCTAGCTCCTGTGCCGCTGCCTGACGGGCTGCTACCTTTATAGGACCCCAAGTCAGTGAAGCCCCGCCCCCTAATCAGGGCTCAGCTTCTCTCGCAGCACCTAGCCCCTCCAAGCCTCTACACATACAGATACTACCAATACAAAAACACACACAAATACCTTCTCCTCCAACAGAACTCCCACTCAAACTCCCCTGTTCACAGCTCTGTTTGCTAGCTCCTGTGCCGCTGCCTGACTGGCTGCTACCTTTATAGGACCCCTAATCAGTGAAGCCCCGCCCCCTAATCAGGGCCCAGCTTCTCTCCCAGCACAAAGCCCCTCCAAGCCTCTACACATACAGATAATACCAATACAAAAACACACACAAATACGTTCTCCTCCAACAGAACTCCCACTCAAACTCCCCTGTTTACAGGTCTGTTTGCTAGCTCCTGTGCCGCTGCCTGACTGGCTGCTACCTTTATTGGACCCCTAGTCACTGAAGCCCCGCCCCCAAACCAGGGCTCAGCTTCTCTCCCAGCACAAAGCCCCTTCAAGCCTCTACACATACAGATACTACCAATACAAAACCAAACACACACAAATACCTTCTCCTACAACAGAACTCCCACTCAAACTCCCCTGTTTAGAGCTCTGTTTGCTAGCCCCTGTGCCGCTGCAGCTGTCTGTTCCGCTGCCTGACTGGCTGCTACCTTTATAGGACCCCTAGTCAGTGAAGCCCCGCCCCCTAATCAGGGCTCTGCTTCTCTCGCAGCACCTAGCCCCTCCAAGCCTCTACACATACAGATACTACCAATACAAAAACACACACAAATACGTTCTCCTCCAACAGAACTCCCACTCAAACTCCCCTGTTCACAGCTCTTTTTGCTAGCTCCTGTGCCGCTGCCTGACTGGCTGCTCCCTTTCTAGGACCCCTAATCAGTGAAGCCCCGCCCCCTAATCAGGGCCCAGCTTCTCTCCCATCACAAAGCCCCTCCAAGCCTCAACACATACAGATAATACCAATACAAAAACACACACAAATACCTTCTCCTCCAACAGAACTCCCACTCAAACCCCCCTGTTTACAGCTCAGTTTGCTAGCTCCTGTGCCGCTGCAGCTGTCTGTGCCGCTGCCTGACTGGCTGCTCCCTTTATAGGACACCTAGTCAGTGAAGCCCCGCCCCCTAATCAGGGCCCAGCTTCTCTCCCAGCACAAAGCCCCTCCAAGCCTCTACACATACAGATAATACCAATACAAAAACACACACTAATACCTTCTCCTCCAACAGAACTCCCACTCAAACTCCCCTGTTCACAGCTCTGTTTGCTAGCTCCTGTGCCGCTGCCTGACTGGCTGCTACCTTTATAGGACCCCTCGTCAGTGAAGCCCCGCCCCCTAATCAGGGCTCAGCTTCTCTCGCAGCACCTAGCCCCTTCAAGCCTCTACACATACAGATACTACCAATACAAAAACACACACAAATACCTTCTCCTCCAACAGAACTCCCACTCAAACTCCCCTGTTCACAGCTCTGTTTGCTAGCTCCTGTGCCGCTGCCTGACTGGCTGCTACCTTTATAGGACCCCTAGTCAGTGAAGCCCCGCCCCCTAATCAGGGCTCAGCTTCTCTCCCAGCACAAAGCCCCTCCAAGCCTCTACACATACAGATAATACCAATACAAAAACACACACAAATACGTTCTCCTCCAACAGAACTCCCACTCAAACTCCCCTGTTTACAGGTCTGTTTGCAAGCTCCTATGCCGCTGCCTGACGGGCTGCTACCTTTATAGGACCCCTAGTCAGTGAAGCCCCGCCCCCTAATCAGGGCTCAGCTTCTCTCGCAGCACCTAGCCCCTCCAAGGCTCTACACATACAGATACTACCAATACAAAAACACACACAAATACCTTCTCCTCCAACAGAACTCCCACTCAAACTCCCCTGTTCACAGCTCTGTTTGCTAGCTCCTGTGCCGCTGCCTGACTGGCTGCTACCTTTATAGGACCCCTAGTCAGTGAAGCCCCGCCCCCTAATCAGGGCTCAGCTTCTCTCGCAGCACCTAGCCACTCCAAGCCTCTACACATACAGATACTACCAATACAAAAACACACACAAATACCTTCTCCTCCAACAGAACTCCCACTCAAACTTCCCTGTTCACAGCTCTGTTTGCTAGCTCCTGTGCCGCTGCCTGACTGGCTGCTACCTTTATACGACCCCTAGTCAGTGAAGCCCCGCCCCCTAATCAGGGCTCAGCTTCTCTCGCAGCACCTAGCCACTCCAAGCCTCTACACATACAGATACTACCAATACAAAAACACACACAAATACCTTCTCCTCCAACAGAACTCCCACTCAAACTCCCCTGTTCACAGCTCTGTTTGCTAGCTCCTGTGCCGCTGCCTGACTGGCTGCTACCTTTATAGGACCCCTAGTCAGTGAAGCCCCGCCCCTAATCAGGGCTCAGCTTCTCTCACAGCACCTAGCCCCTCCAAGCCTCTACACATACAGATAATACCAATACAAAAACACACACAAATACCTTCTCCTCCAACAGAACTCCCACTCAAACGCCCCTGTTCACAGCTCTGTTTGCTAGCTCCTGTGCCACTGCAGCTGTATGTTCCGCTGCCTGACTGGCTGCTACCTTTATAGGACCCCTAGTCAGTGAAGCCCCGCCCCCTAATCAGGGCTCAGCTTCTCTCCCAGCACAAAGCCCCTCCAAGCCTCTACATATACAGATACTACCAATACAAAAAACACACAAATACGTTCTCCTCCAACAGAACTCCCACTCAAACGCCCCTGTTCACAGCTCTGTTTGCTAGCTCCTGTGCCACTGCAGCTGTCTGTTCCGCTGCCTGACTGGCTGCTACCTTTATAGGACCCCTAGTCAGTGAAGCCCCGCCCCCTAATCAGGGCCCAGCTTCTCTCCCAGCACAAAGCCCCTCCAAGCCTCTACACATACAGATAATACCAATACAAAAACACACACAAATACCTTCTCCTCCAACAGAACTCCCACTCAAACTCCCCTGTTCACAGCTCTGTTTGCTAGCTCCTGTGCCGCTGCCTGACGGGCTGCTACCTTTATAGGACCCCTAGTCAGTGAAGCCCCGCCCCCTAATCAGGGCTCAGCTTCTCTCGCAGCACCTAGCCACTCCAAGCCTCTACACATACAGATACTACCAATACAAAAACACACACAAATACCTTCTCCTCCAACAGAACTCCCACTCAAACTCCCCTGTTTACAGCTCTGTTTGCTAGCTCCTGTGCCGCTGCCTGACTGGCTGCTACCTTTATAGGACCCCTAGTCACTGAAGCCCCGCCCCCTAATCAGGGCTCAGCTTCTCTCGCAGCACCTAGCCCCTCCAAGCCTCTACACATACAGATACTACCAATACAAAAACACACACAAATACCTTCTCCTCCAACAGAACTCGCACTCAAACTCCCCTGTTTACAACTCTGTTTGCAAGCTCCTCTGCCGCTGCAGCTCTCTGTGCCACTGCCTGACTGGCTCCTACCTTTATAGGACCCCTAGTCAGTGAAGCCCCGCCCCCTGATCAGGGCTCAGCTTCTCTCCCAGCACAAAGCCCCTGCACATACAGATACTACCAATGCAAAAGCAAACACACACAAATACCTTCTCCTCCAACAGAACTCCCACTCAAACTCCCCTGTTCACAGCTCTGTTTGCTAGCTCCTGTGCCACTGCAGCTGTCTGTGCCGCTGCCTGACTGGCTGCTACCTTTATAGAACCCCTAGTCAGTGAAGCCCCGCCCCTAATCAGGGCTCAGCTTCTCTCACAGCACCTAGCCCCTCCAAGCCTCTACACATACAGATAATACCAATACAAAAACACACACAAATACCTTCTCCTCCAACAGAACTCCCACTCAAACGCCCCTGTTCACAGCTCTGTTTGCTAGCTCCTGTGCCACTGCAGCTGTCTGTTCCGCTGCCTGACTGGCTGCTACCTTTATAGGACCCCTAGTCAGTGAAGCCCCGCCCCCTAATCAGGGTTCAGCTTCTCTCCCAGCACAAAGCCTCTCCAAGCCTCTACACATACAGATACTACCAATACAAAACCAAACACACACAAATACCTTCTCCTCCAACAGAACTCCCACTCAAACTCCCCTCTTTACAGCTCTGTTTGCTAGCTCCTGTGCCACTGCAGCTGTCTGTGCCGCTGCCTGACTGGCTGCTCCCTTTCTAGGACCCCTAATCAGTGAAGCCCCGCCCCCTAATCAGGGCCCAGCTTCTCTCCCAGCACAAAGCCCCTCCAAGCCTCTACACATACAGATAATACCAATACAAAAACACACACAAATACGTTCTCCTCCAACAGAACTCCCACTCAAACTCCCCTGTTTACAGGTCTGTTTGCTAGCTCCTGTGCCGCTGCCTGACGGGCTGCTACCTTTATAGGACCCCAAGTCAGTGAAGCCCCGCCCCCTAATCAGGGCTCAGCTTCTCTCGCAGCACCTAGCCCCTCCAAGCCTCTACACATACAGATACTACCAATACAAAAACACAAACAAATACCTTCTCCTCCAACAGAACTCCCACTCAAACTCCCCTGTTCACAGCTCTGTTTGCTAGCTCCTGTGCCGCTGCCTGACTGGCTGCTACCTTTATAGGACCCCTAGTCAGTGAAGCCCCGCCCCTAATCAGGGCTCAGCTTCTCTCACAGCACCTAGCCCCTCCAAGCCTCTACACATACAGATAATACCAATACAAAAACACACACAAATACCTTCTCCTCCAACAGAACTCCCACTCAAACTCCCCTGTTTACAGGTCTGTTTGCTAGCTCCTGTGCCGCTGCCTGACGGGCTGCTACCTTTATAGGACCCCAAGTCAGTGAAGCCCCGCCCCCTAATCAGGGCTCAGCTTCTCTCGCAGCACCTAGCCCCTCCAAGCCTCTACACATACAGATACTACCAATACAAAAACACACACAAATACCTTCTCCTCCAACAGAACTCCCACTCAAACTCCCCTGTTTACAGGTCTGTTTGCTAGCTCCTGTGCCGCTGCCTGACTGGCTGCTACCTTTATAGGACCCCTAGTCACTGAAGCCCCGCCCCCAAACCAGGGCTCAGCTTCTCTCCCAGCACAAAGCCCCTTCAAACCTCTACACATACAGGAACTACCAATACAAAACCAAACACACACAAATACCTTCTCCTCCAACAGAACTCCCACTCAAACTCCCCTGTTTACAGCTCTGTTTGCTAGCTCCTGTGCCGCTGCAGCTGTCTGTTCCGCTGCCTGACTGGCTGCTACCTTTATAGGATCCCTAGTCAGTGAAGCCCCGCCCCCTAATCAGGGTTCAGCTTCTCTCCCAGCACAAAGCCCCTCCAAGCCTCTACATATACAGATACTACCAATACAAAAAAACACACAAATACCTTCTCCTCCAACAGAACTCCCACTCAAACTCCGCTGCTTACAGCTCTGTTTGCTAGCTCCTGTGCCGCTGCCTGACTGGCTGCTACCTTTATAGGACCCCTCGTCAGTGAAGCCCCGCCCCCTAATCAGGGTTCAGCTTCTCTCCCAGCACAAAGCCCCTCCAAGCCTCAACACATACAGATAATACCAATACAAAAACACACACAAATACCTTCTCCTCCAACAGAACTCCCACTCAAACCCCCCTGTTTACAGCTCAGTTTGCTAGCTCCTGTGCCGCTGCAGCTGTCTGTGCCGCTGCCTGACTGGCTGCTCCCTTTATAGGACACCTAGTCAGTGAAGCCCCGCCCCCTAATCAGGGCCCAGCTTCTCTCCCAGCACAAAGCCCCTCCAAGCCTCTACACATACAGATAATACCAATACAAAAACACACACTAATACCTTCTCCTCCAACAGAACTCCCACTCAAACTCCCCTGTTCACAGCTCTGTTTGCTAGCTCCTGTGCCGCTGCCTGACTGGCTGCTACCTTTATAGGACCCCTCGTCAGTGAAGCCCCGCCCCCTAATCAGGGCTCAGCTTCTCTCGCAGCACCTAGCCCCTTCAAGCCTCTACACATACAGATACTACCAATACAAAAACACACACAAATACCTTCTCCTCCAACAGAACTCCCACTCAAACTCCCCTGTTCACAGCTCTGTTTGCTAGCTCCTGTGCCGCTGCCTGACTGGCTGCTACCTTTATAGGACCCCTAGTCAGTGAAGCCCCGCCCCCTAATCAGGGCTCAGCTTCTCTCCCAGCACAAAGCCCCTCCAAGCCTCTACACATACAGATAATACCAATACAAAAACACACACAAATACGTTCTCCTCCAACAGAACTCCCACTCAAACTCCCCTGTTTACAGGTCTGTTTGCAAGCTCCTATGCCGCTGCCTGACGGGCTGCTACCTTTATAGGACCCCTAGTCAGTGAAGCCCCGCCCCCTAATCAGGGCTCAGCTTCTCTCGCAGCACCTAGCCCCTCCAAGGCTCTACACATACAGATACTACCAATACAAAAACACACACAAATACCTTCTCCTCCAACAGAACTCCCACTCAAACTCCCCTGTTCACAGCTCTGTTTGCTAGCTCCTGTGCCGCTGCCTGACTGGCTGCTACCTTTATAGGACCCCTAGTCAGTGAAGCCCCGCCCCCTAATCAGGGCTCAGCTTCTCTCGCAGCACCTAGCCACTCCAAGCCTCTACACATACAGATACTACCAATACAAAAACACACACAAATACCTTCTCCTCCAACAGAACTCCCACTCAAACTTCCCTGTTCACAGCTCTGTTTGCTAGCTCCTGTGCCGCTGCCTGACTGGCTGCTACCTTTATACGACCCCTAGTCAGTGAAGCCCCGCCCCCTAATCAGGGCTCAGCTTCTCTCGCAGCACCTAGCCACTCCAAGCCTCTACACATACAGATACTACCAATACAAAAACACACACAAATACCTTCTCCTCCAACAGAACTCCCACTCAAACTCCCCTGTTCACAGCTCTGTTTGCTAGCTCCTGTGCCGCTGCCTGACTGGCTGCTACCTTTATAGGACCCCTAGTCAGTGAAGCCCCGCCCCTAATCAGGGCTCAGCTTCTCTCACAGCACCTAGCCCCTCCAAGCCTCTACACATACAGATAATACCAATACAAAAACACACACAAATACCTTCTCCTCCAACAGAACTCCCACTCAAACGCCCCTGTTCACAGCTCTGTTTGCTAGCTCCTGTGCCACTGCAGCTGTATGTTCCGCTGCCTGACTGGCTGCTACCTTTATAGGACCCCTAGTCAGTGAAGCCCCGCCCCCTAATCAGGGCTCAGCTTCTCTCCCAGCACAAAGCCCCTCCAAGCCTCTACATATACAGATACTACCAATACAAAAAACACACAAATACGTTCTCCTCCAACAGAACTCCCACTCAAACGCCCCTGTTCACAGCTCTGTTTGCTAGCTCCTGTGCCACTGCAGCTGTCTGTTCCGCTGCCTGACTGGCTGCTACCTTTATAGGACCCCTAGTCAGTGAAGCCCCGCCCCCTAATCAGGGCCCAGCTTCTCTCCCAGCACAAAGCCCCTCCAAGCCTCTACACATACAGATAATACCAATACAAAAACACACACAAATACCTTCTCCTCCAACAGAACTCCCACTCAAACTCCCCTGTTCACAGCTCTGTTTGCTAGCTCCTGTGCCGCTGCCTGACGGGCTGCTACCTTTATAGGACCCCTAGTCAGTGAAGCCCCGCCCCCTAATCAGGGCTCAGCTTCTCTCGCAGCACCTAGCCACTCCAAGCCTCTACACATACAGATACTACCAATACAAAAACACACACAAATACCTTCTCCTCCAACAGAACTCCCACTCAAACTCCCCTGTTTACAGCTCTGTTTGCTAGCTCCTGTGCCGCTGCCTGACTGGCTGCTACCTTTATAGGACCCCTAGTCACTGAAGCCCCGCCCCCTAATCAGGGCTCAGCTTCTCTCGCAGCACCTAGCCCCTCCAAGCCTCTACACATACAGATACTACCAATACAAAAACACACACAAATACCTTCTCCTCCAACAGAACTCGCACTCAAACTCCCCTGTTTACAACTCTGTTTGCAAGCTCCTCTGCCGCTGCAGCTCTCTGTGCCACTGCCTGACTGGCTCCTACCTTTATAGGACCCCTAGTCAGTGAAGCCCCGCCCCCTGATCAGGGCTCAGCTTCTCTCCCAGCACAAAGCCCCTGCACATACAGATACTACCAATGCAAAAGCAAACACACACAAATACCTTCTCCTCCAACAGAACTCCCACTCAAACTCCCCTGTTCACAGCTCTGTTTGCTAGCTCCTGTGCCACTGCAGCTGTCTGTGCCGCTGCCTGACTGGCTGCTACCTTTATAGAACCCCTAGTCAGTGAAGCCCCGCCCCTAATCAGGGCTCAGCTTCTCTCACAGCACCTAGCCCCTCCAAGCCTCTACACATACAGATAATACCAATACAAAAACACACACAAATACCTTCTCCTCCAACAGAACTCCCACTCAAACGCCCCTGTTCACAGCTCTGTTTGCTAGCTCCTGTGCCACTGCAGCTGTCTGTTCCGCTGCCTGACTGGCTGCTACCTTTATAGGACCCCTAGTCAGTGAAGCCCCGCCCCCTAATCAGGGTTCAGCTTCTCTCCCAGCACAAAGCCTCTCCAAGCCTCTACACATACAGATACTACCAATACAAAACCAAACACACACAAATACCTTCTCCTCCAACAGAACTCCCACTCAAACTCCCCTCTTTACAGCTCTGTTTGCTAGCTCCTGTGCCACTGCAGCTGTCTGTGCCGCTGCCTGACTGGCTGCTCCCTTTCTAGGACCCCTAATCAGTGAAGCCCCGCCCCCTAATCAGGGCCCAGCTTCTCTCCCAGCACAAAGCCCCTCCAAGCCTCTACACATACAGATAATACCAATACAAAAACACACACAAATACGTTCTCCTCCAACAGAACTCCCACTCAAACTCCCCTGTTTACAGGTCTGTTTGCTAGCTCCTGTGCCGCTGCCTGACGGGCTGCTACCTTTATAGGACCCCAAGTCAGTGAAGCCCCGCCCCCTAATCAGGGCTCAGCTTCTCTCGCAGCACCTAGCCCCTCCAAGCCTCTACACATACAGATACTACCAATACAAAAACACAAACAAATACCTTCTCCTCCAACAGAACTCCCACTCAAACTCCCCTGTTCACAGCTCTGTTTGCTAGCTCCTGTGCCGCTGCCTGACTGGCTGCTACCTTTATAGGACCCCTAGTCAGTGAAGCCCCGCCCCTAATCAGGGCTCAGCTTCTCTCACAGCACCTAGCCCCTCCAAGCCTCTACACATACAGATAATACCAATACAAAAACACACACAAATACCTTCTCCTCCAACAGAACTCCCACTCAAACTCCCCTGTTTACAGGTCTGTTTGCTAGCTCCTGTGCCGCTGCCTGACGGGCTGCTACCTTTATAGGACCCCAAGTCAGTGAAGCCCCGCCCCCTAATCAGGGCTCAGCTTCTCTCGCAGCACCTAGCCCCTCCAAGCCTCTACACATACAGATACTACCAATACAAAAACACACACAAATACCTTCTCCTCCAACAGAACTCCCACTCAAACTCCCCTGTTTACAGGTCTGTTTGCTAGCTCCTGTGCCGCTGCCTGACTGGCTGCTACCTTTATAGGACCCCTAGTCACTGAAGCCCCGCCCCCAAACCAGGGCTCAGCTTCTCTCCCAGCACAAAGCCCCTTCAAACCTCTACACATACAGGAACTACCAATACAAAACCAAACACACACAAATACCTTCTCCTCCAACAGAACTCCCACTCAAACTCCCCTGTTTACAGCTCTGTTTGCTAGCTCCTGTGCCGCTGCAGCTGTCTGTTCCGCTGCCTGACTGGCTGCTACCTTTATAGGATCCCTAGTCAGTGAAGCCCCGCCCCCTAATCAGGGTTCAGCTTCTCTCCCAGCACAAAGCCCCTCCAAGCCTCTACATATACAGATACTACCAATACAAAAAAACACACAAATACCTTCTCCTCCAACAGAACTCCCACTCAAACTCCGCTGCTTACAGCTCTGTTTGCTAGCTCCTGTGCCGCTGCCTGACTGGCTGCTACCTTTATAGGACCCCTCGTCAGTGAAGCCCCGCCCCCTAATCAGGGTTCAGCTTCTCTCCCAGCACAAAGCCCCTCCAAGCCTCTACATATACAGATACTACCAATACAAAAAAACACACAAATACCTTCTCCTCCAACAGAACTCCCACTCAAACTCCCCTGTTCACAGCTCTGTTTGCTAGCTCCTGTGCCACTGCAGCTGTCTGTTCCGCTGCCTGACTGGCTGCTACCTTTATAGGACCCCTAGTCAGTGAAGCCCCGCCCCTAATCAGGGCTCAGCTTCTCTCACAGCACCTAGCCCCTCCAAGCCTCTACACATACAGATAATACCAATACAAAAACACACACAAATACCTTCTCCTCCAACACAACTCCCACTCAAACGCCCCTGTTCACAGCTCTGTTTGCTAGCTCCTGTGCCACTGCAGCTGTCTGTTCCGCTGCCTGACTGGCTGCTACCTTTATAGGACCCCTAGTCAGTTAAGCCCCGCCCCCTAATCAGGGTTCAGCTTCTCTCCCAGCACAAAGCC